>NC_083280.1:81808907-82120157 GCF_963506605.1 Zootoca vivipara
ACACTGACTGGCAGCAGCTCCCAGGGGTTTCTCTCAGCTTGAACTTGAGAGGTTTTCTGTATGCAAAACAAATGTTCCACCCCTTCCCCACCCTCCACAAAATGCAAGTTTCCTATACCAAAGGAAGCCCAAGCAAAGTTTCAGCATAACACACTAGGAAAGAGATGTGTTAAATGGCTAGGAACCAAATGACGTTATTACAGCTAGTACAATATACCTGGGTGTAATATTTGGTGCAGCCTACAGATAAACACAGTCTCTCGCAGCAGAGCTATAGATAAATAGTCTCAAATGTGGGCAATTCCGGATGAATTTCAGCAATGCTAAAAATAGCAATTTCTCCTATTTGTGTACGTTTTGATTGCCAATGTTACCAGTGTATACTTTGACATTCTCAAAAACTGTTGATGACATCCCCCAAATTTCAGACATTCCTTGTAGCATACATAAAGCACAACTTGGCTTAAAGAATATTGAAGGTTTGTTTGCTATTAGAAGTAGATTGAGCCAATGGATTTTCTCTTTATTCTTCATCTTCAAATATCTAAAGGGCTATCACATGAAAGATGGAGCAAGCTTGTTTTCTGCTACTGCTGAGGGTAGGACACGAACCAATGCCTTAAAGTTACAAGAAATTCCCACTAAATACTAGGAAGAACTTTGACAGTAAGAACTTTTTGACAGTGGAGCAGACTTCCTCAGGAGCTTGTGGACTCTCCTCCACTGGAGGTTTTTAAGCAGAGGCTGGATGGCCATCTGTCATGCTTTAGTTGAGATTCCTACATTGCAGGGGGTGAACTAGATAACCCTCAGGATCCCTTCCCACTCAACAATTCTATGATTATATGGCCTACACGTGCTCCTGTTTGCAGAACCCTCAAAGCACCTCAAAAATTTAATATTTGAGTGCAAAGCAGAAGTATTTACTTGCACAATAAATTAACCCAGACACGACACAATTTCAGCAATGATCCAAAACAAAACATTTTGTTCATAGGGGGTAGGAAATACATAAATAAAAATAGAGCCCATGCTGTTAAAAACAACTTAATGTCCCCTAAAATATACATCACATTTACACATGGCATCAATTGGTTCATGTAGGAGTTTTTAAATTGTGTAACTGAAACGGGAGCAGCAGCAAAGGTCCCCCAAGCTCTGCCAAACACCGTAGCAGTGATTCTCCCAACCTTTCCACCCAAACCCTCCATCCTAAATGCAGTTTGAATCAAATCTCAGTGAGTCTATTCTGCCACTGTCAGATCTCAGCCCAACTAACATTATCTATACAGATTTTCCCACCTTAAAAGGCTTTTAATTGCAATGTAGTCGAAGCAAAATTCCAAGTATGTTTGGTACATGGCCAATAAAGTATTCCTTATTCTTTCCCTCCTAGTCTAATGTGAGTGAGAGTCAAAGAGGAGGTCTTGATCAGGCAATGGGACATTAGGGAGCAAAATGGCTTCAACCCTGATTTTTTGAGAAATGTGTCTGTCTCTCTCCACTTGACCCTTCTCTTCAAACTCTTCTTTCTGTGACCATTTGGTTTAACGATCTTGCTACATTATTCAGTGATTAGCTTAAAATTATTTAAAAGCTCTGGTCAAAACATAGAAATCATTTGGCAAAAGCCTTGTTTTCTCCAGCAGTGAGCTATACCACCCTTTCATGCTGTCAGCCAACATTATCAAGCAACTCCTGCTGGCAGATTAGGGGCCCCACAAAACAGCAGGGAGAGCTAGCATACGTGAGGAAAATGGCTTGCACTTAGTAGTAATAGGCAAATAGAAAGACTGGGAACAAAAATTACAGAGTGGTTTGATCTTGCTGGTATAGTAGGAAGCAATTTGGAGAGGACAACACCTGAAACCCAATTCCATGGTTAGTAATAGTAGCCACTGCAATAGCAATGTAAATACAGTGGTACCTCAGTTTACAAACACAACTGGTTCCGGAAGTCTGTACTTAACCTGAAGCGAACTTTCCCAGTGAAAGTAATGGAAAGTGGATTAATCCGTACCAGACGGTCCGTGGAGTACTTAAATTGAAAATACTCAAACCGAGGCATGACTGTAAATAGCTAAACCTCAATTAAGTGTCTGGGTATAACAAATCATTATTACTAAAGTTGGTTGTTATCCACCCAACCCCAAGGACTTGGGACAGATAACAATTTAAATAAACAATATAATAATGAATGCAAAATAAAGCAGAGCTGGGGAGCTTGTGGCTCTCCAGAAGTTACATGACTCCAACTCCCATAATTCCTTGCCAGGCTGGCTGGGGCTGATGGGAGTTGGAGTATAACAACAACTGGAAGGGCTGCAGGTTCCCCACTCCTTACTTTAAGGCAGGCATCCCAAAACTTTGGCCCTCCAGATGTTTTGGACTACAATTCCCACCATCCCTGACCACTGGTCCTGTTAGCTAGGGATCATGGGAGTTGTAGGCCAAAACATCTGGAGGGCCGCAGTTTGGGGATGCCTGCTTTAAGGTATTTAAAAAGTGCATTATGTAAATTGTCCTAGCACAAGCATAAACAAGCTGGTCTTCTAGCACTAGGAGGGAGGAATACTTAAGACTCTTGTTTGGACAAGGCTAGGGGAAATTTCCTCAGACTTCTGACAGAGGGTTAGTTTTTTCTGAGCTGAAGATGGGGGCATGTCTCATCTTAGTGCAATTATTTCCAAATGTCTGCATCTGAAGTGTGTAGGAATAAGACCCACCCATCCCATTTTCTTAATGTGTGAATGACTGACAGGAAGGAGTTAACGGGGAAATTAAGCAACTTGCCATGTTCTGCATCTTTCTTCCCAGAATACTCTGCAACATCCAGTGGTAGCTGCAAAGATGCTGTTAAGCAGGCAGGTTGTGGTGGAAAGTCGTCCCTGAGAAATGTGAACTCTGAAAAGCTGAGTCAGATACCTTTGTATGCAGGTCTAGAATTTGTTCCAAATGCCATGGCTGACTGAAGAGTTATTACAGTGTATTCCCTACCAAAGTACCAACCATATGATGTACATTACACCCAACAACATCCTCTAGATCAGGCATCCCCAAACTTCAGCCCTCCTGATGTTTTGAACTACAATCCCCATCATCCCTGACCATTGGTCCTGTTAGCTAGGGATCATGGGAGTTGTAGGCCAAAACATCTGGAGGGCTGCAGTTTGGGGATGCCTGCTCTAGATGAGAAATGTTAACATGTAGCCTAGTTCTTTGCTGGTACAGTAAGGGATACAATCAGAAGTAGCCCCAGGAAGGGTCACAAGGGAAGGAACTGAGAGCTGTTCTCCCCACCCACCCCAGTGCGCGTAGCTTTGCAGTGCTTTTGAATATCCGCTTCCTCTTCTTGCTACCTGGCAGTGAGCAAAAGGAAACAATAAACAGCACAAAAATCTATGCCTACAGACAGATGAAGTTTCATCTGTCAGACAAAAGTGAATAATTTGCTCTATTTCCTATATGCTGAGAGGTATTCGCAAAGGCAGATGATTGCTATCTATTGAGTACCGGTAGCATTGATAAAGCACTGAGCTAGACTACAAACAGGATGGGAGGGAACTACGCATAAAAAATGATCAGTTATATAATCAGATAGGAGCTGGTTCAAGTTAGGGGGTGGAGTTTACTACAGACATGTAAATGAGGGGGTTAAGAACAACTACAGTGGTACCTCTAATTATGAACTTAATTCGTTCCGGAGGTCCGTTCTTAACCTGAAACTGTTCTTAACTAGAGGCATGCTTTAGCTAATGGGGCCTCTTGCTGCTGCTGCGCCACCAGCACATGATTTCCGTTCTCATCCTGGGGCAATGTTCTCAACTTGAGGTAGCTCTTCCAGGTTAGCGGAGTTTGTAACCTGAAACGTTTGCAACTCAAGGTAACACTGTAATACATTTGAAGTGCCATTCCTCCAAGACTTGCATCTTATGTGTACGTAAGATACAGCAGGATTTTCACTATATTAAATCTGTCTTTGCTTTTTAAATGTGCAGATTTGAAAAATTGTGAATTTAAGTGGTGGGTTTGGGCAAAAAGATCTTTAATTAAAAAATTAAGGGGGTGGAGTTAAATAACAAGCCCCACCAGTGGACGCCTGCACAAGAACATCTGCTAATACAACAGGGCTGCCCCCCACTGTGTCCTCCAGTTTGGCTCAAGGGGTCAGGATAACCCCTGGAACAGCATGCGAAGGGAGGAAAAGGCAGGTGTTACATCAGAAGGGGAGAAATGCCAGCACTGGTGATCTGCTTAGTGCTATGTTGAATTCCTCCTTAAACATATTTCTCTTCCTCACCACAATATAGAGCTCACGACAATACACAGTGTACTTTCTTGGAGCAGCTTGCTTTTAATAGCAAATAAATGTTACGTTTCAATTTTGAAACGTGCTTTTTGTTGAAACTTCAACCTTGCCAACAACTTGTGCACCTAAGGTCAAAAATTAAACACTTACTCATGAGCTTAATGCACAAATATCAAGTATAAAAATCTTAATTAAGAAAGTAAATTTTGAAAGGAAGTCATATGTTTCTTCCTATGCACATTCTATTTTCCTCCCAAGTTAATATTGTATAAATGAATACCTATCAGGGGCTTATAAAAATTCTACTTTGAGCAACCATGAATCATCTCCACTGATACACACATCACAAATGATTTGTTTTGATCGGCTTCCAAAAGCTTTATTTAGAAAGAAAATGCATGCATCATTTTGGTTTCATAGTCAAAGACAGAACACACAGACACAATTATTTGTATGTAATATGTGTGTTGAATATAATACAGGTATGTACCAATAGTATAATACAGGTATGTATCATTTGTCAAGAGAGACATATTAATTTATATATAGGAAGTGCATGAAAAGCTTGTTGACATTTAGAGGGCTTTAAGGGTTTACGCCTTTGCTTACCATGTCCCCTGGGCAGGAAACTGTTTCTTTCCCAAGTAAGCCGGCAGATGTCTCCCTTCTCTACTGAAGACGAGCGAGTTTCCATTCTCCTTTCACATAGCACTGCCTCGTGTTTCTTTTAAGCCTTTACAAGTCCCTACAAATCCTCTGCCTCTGCTTCCTAACAGGGAGCACTAAAACTGACACTGTCTGTCTGACCTTGTGGTTATTGATTAACTATCTCCCCATTCGCTGCCATCTTTCACACCTCTGGCGCTAGCAAATAGAGAGCTAAGGAGTAGCAGTCATACTCCATGACAGCTATGCTCAAAAAAGCCTGCCTTTGGAGATGTGGCGGGAAGTGCCGTTTGATCAAATGCTGTTCTAATGTCAAGACTAAATACCACACGACTTGTACAGTTTAATATACATTTGCTGGGCCAATGCAGCACAAATAGCAACAAGGAGGGAGGTGGAATAATTCAGGGGTAACAGCAAATATTACAATCTGGACCAAAAGCAAAAGACAGGAAAAGATGACAGGTTACGACTATTTAATGTCACCGATTTTAGCCATAAGATTGATATCACAGTATCTTTTAATATTGCATTCAAACACTATCAATATACCTGTCTGCCCTAGAAACTGGGGGTTAAATCTGCTGCAATATTAAAACTGCTTTCCATAGGCACAAGCAATAACAATGGAAGACAAAAGAGTATGTGATTGAGTAAAATGTGGATCTAGGGAAGCAACTTATTTCCACGCAAGCACAAAACATAGGAGAGGGCATTAAAAATTATTCATGCTTTGTATGTTAAAATTACAGTTTGACTTGATTTTTCTTAATGGAAAAGGTTTTCTTAAAGCTACCGGTATTAGGTAAAACATGTCAAAAATATGTTTAGCCACTTGTACACATCAAAAATATGTCATACTTGGACACCTGCCTGTACCTCTTAGGTACTTCGATCAAAAGGGTATTGTGCTTTGGGCTTTCACAGGCCAACCCAGCGCCGTCTTGAGCAGATCGCGCGCCCTGGTGCTGAGGGGCAGAGATCGCTCCGCTGCCCGCCCTGCCCTCGCAGGGCGCAATTGGTTTCCGCGCGGCTTTGCCGCGCGGCGCCCTCCTTGCCAGGCCGGCGCCCTCCTTGCCAGCCCCCCGCCGTGGTGCACTGTGCCACCGGGGGGCTATGTAGAGCTGGCCCTGGGCCAACCATACCATGTTTAACGCTCAATGAGGCATGCCCAAGCCCCAACTCTCCACAGAAGGAAAGGAGGGGCTTCAACTGCACCAAGTGCCTCCTAAGAAGAGGTTCCTAGGTGAGTTATCAGAGAAAAGCCAAGGAACAGAGGCAGATTTCCCCAGCTGCAGTTCAGAGAAAATGAGGATACGACCGCCCTGCTTGGACTCAGGTGAAAAAAGGGGAAGAGCTGCTGGATGTTGGGGGTGGGAGGCTTCTATGTTCTTGTAGTGTGTGGTTTAGGACATAAAAAGTCATGGGAAAGGATCAGAGGAAAGTTACCACAACCCTTAAGAACTGCTAAGCTGTAGCTCTCTCCGCATTCAGGTAAACCACCTGGAGCCAAGTGAGTTTTGCAAAGCCATTTTGTACCCCACCTGGTCTGAGGAATCAGTAAGGATAAGAGATGTCATCTCCCTTCCAAAACTCAGGGAGTACTTCCACACAATGTCTGCTCCCTAATTTAGAAACTCTTAATGCCTATGAGAGGTTTACCTAAGCATCAAATTAAAGACAAAATAAATCTCTTTAAATCTGGGCAAACATCAACTGGTTAAAAATAAACTGGGCTTCATTTTTACTTTTACGTTTACCAGTGTGTATTATTGCTTTGTTTCAATTGCCTTGCTTTACAAAAACCTTGTGCTATGATCTCGGGGAATATGGGAAGATCATAAGTAAAACATAAAACAGGCACACACAGAAGTTGTTCCAAAACTGAACATCACCACACCTACGTACCGTGTTTCCCCCTTTTTAATACGTAGTCATAAAGTAAGCCAGGGCAGCAATTTTAAGCATTTGCGAAAGATAAGCCATACCCCGAAAATAAGACATAGTGTATCTCCATGCCTGCAGCAGCGCGGGCGGAGAGCTGAGCCAGCGGCCGGGCCTCTGTTGCTTCTAGCCCAGTTTCTAGTTTCTAGCCCAGCAGCTTGGAGCACCCAGGAGCACCGGAGCCAGCGGCCCTGCCTCTGCCTGGCCGAGGAGGCCTGCTGTTCCGCCGCCCGGAACCGGCTGCTGGAGCGCGCGGAGCGCCCAGCAGCCCCGGAGCCGAGCGCCAGAGCAAGCGGCCTCAGCTCCATCCAGCCGCCGCCGTCCCGCCGCGCGGAAACGGCTGCTGGAGCGCACGGAGCGCCCAGCAGCCCCGGAGCCGAGCGCCAGAGCAAGCGGCCTCAGCTCCATCCAGCCGCCGCCGTCCCGCCGCGCGGAAACGGCTGCTGGAGCGCACGGAGCGCCCAGCAGCCCCGGAGCCGAGCGCCAGAGCAAGCGGCCTCAGCTCCATCCAGCCGCCGCCGTCCCGCCGCCCGGAAACGGCTGCTGGAGCGCACGGAGCGCCCAGCAGCCCCGGAGCCGAGCGCCAGAGCAAGCGGCCTCAGCTCCATCCAGCCGCCGCCGCCCCGCCACCCGGAAATGGCTGCTGGAGCGCGCGGAGCGCCCAGCAGCCCCGGAGCTGAGGGCCAGAGCCAGCGGCCTCGCCTCCACCCGGCCGCCGCCGCTCCGCCGCCCCGCCGCCCGGAAACGGCTGCTGGAGCGCGCGGAGCGCCGAGCAGCCCCGGAGCTCAGCGCCAGAGCCAGCGGCCTCGCCGTCGCCGTCCCGCCGCCTGGAAACGGCTGCTGGAGCGCGCGGAGCGCCCAGCTGCTCAAAGCGCCCAGCAGCGCTCAGACAGCCCAGCAGCATGGCGCGCAGTGCCCAGCAGTGCCCCGAGCCAGCAGCCTGGCCCGGCCAAGAAGACCTTAAGGTGCTGTAAAAACTGTAATAACGTAAAAAAAATAAGACATGCCACCAAAAATAAGCCACCCTGTGGTTTTTTGAGGGAAAAAAGCAATAAGACGGTGTCTTAAAATGTGGGAAACACGGTATGCACTGTGCATGTCTGAGTGTGTCAAGGTGATTGGATGACATTAATAGTTAATATATCAAAAAACACTTAAATTAAGGATCCTCCCCCCAGGATAGTTCACTTCAAAAGTTGAGGGACTGCCAGAGATTTAAACACCCACCCACAACAACTGGTTTATTCCCTTAGTAGAAATGGTACTTCAGAAACAAAATAAGCAGCATGAAAATGTCAGGTGAAAGGTCATTTTAATCATTAAACACTTGAGGGGGAGAGGAAGTCGGTTTTAATAAAGCTTTATTTACGACAAGCAACTAAATAGCTACCGTGGCTGGCTTGGGGCTATTAAAAAGGGACCAGATGCAAGGCAAAGGAAGGACTTGTCATGCCAGGAGCCGGAGAATAGATATCTGTGCGATGCAGCTTTCCATTGTCACTCTACAAATGGGCAATAATCCCCAGAAGACTTTCTATCATCTTTGGTCTCCGAGAGCAAGCAAGCGGGTTCTGTGTGTGTGTTTCTGTGTCTGCCCGCACGCAGTCTCAGCGAGGGGTGGGAATGGATTTATTTAATTTATGGTGGCTTGAGCTGTGAGTGAGGGCGGTCATGCTGGGCTGTGAAAAGCCTTTCTGCAGCCCTGTGCTTTCTAATTCTTTTCCTCCCCCATACATGTCTATTAGATAGGAACTCCCCCCCCCCCCCAAGCCTCCGCCACAACGGTGGCACAACCCCATAAGCTTTGAAAAAAAGAAGAGATGACAGCTTGCATAAGCGAGCCTGCTGGACTCCGCTGGGAGCAGGAGCGGCGGTGCGCAGAAATTGTTCAATCATCAAGCACATCTGCAGTCTGATTACAAAAGCAAAAAGGTGGCGAGGTTGGCTGTGCGGAGCAGGCAGGCCTGTGATGTGACCTATGCTAGGAAGAAGGAATGAAAATATTACACACACACACACACACACACACACACTTTTCACAGGGTCAGAGCAATACTACATCTCCAACCAAGTATATCGTGGCATTCAGTCCTTGTATGCTGGTCATTCGCTGGTACAATAAAGCTTTGACTCCTGTCTTATGCCAGTGTTTCTCACCTCTGCCCTGTCAAATTAAAATGGATGGCTTTCATATGTACTAAAAGCAAAAGATCCTTATTTCAAGAAATTGCCCTGCTTAGATGGATGGGTTTTTCGAATTTACCTCTAACCTCTCAACATGCAAACAAGGAAGGAAAAAAATATAGGTCCATTTGTTATTGATAATGGAGAGCAGACAGGGCATTGGAACCCGTATCTTGTAGCAGCGAGAGGGAATGACATGAAATTAAAGGTGGAAGTGGGATGGGGGTAAAAATAAACCCCAGCAGCATATGTGGGTACTGCCTGCAGGCTCACAGCTCAGTTGTATGAACTGCCACCTCCACGTGAGGCTTACCTAAGAACTGTCACAATGGCTGTTTTTCAAGCTTTCATTGGGGCGGCCAGGTATTGGAATTTGTAATATTGCAATTTGGGAGCAGGAGAAGTGAACATGGCTGATTTTTAACTCCCCTGAGTTTATATTCCATCTTTCTTGTGACAAAGCCAGACTGCTTACAATGTAATGCACATCTGTAATACAATTTTTTAAAAAATATTTCCCCAAAGCATGATAAAATGCATGTTTTAAGAAGAACAACCTTCTTTGATAGGGGCACTTCATAATTGTGGGGCCACCACAGAAATGTCCAAGTCCACACACATGTAGGTATAGTCTGAGTAAGTCTAACCATTCCCTCTGTCGCTTTTGCCTGGCAACCTTATCTTCCCCTTAACTATGTTTTCCAATGACACAGCAGATGGGGAAGAGGGTGGGAGACTAGAAGTAGTGTCTCTCAATTATCTCAGGTAGAAGACTTTCCCACTCTTGCTAGCATGGGGTGGTATTCAACTAAGGTTTACTCAGGATAGACCCATTAAAATCAACAACTGACATCACAGGGGATTCTGGAGAACCATCTTGCCATAAGGAGAGGAGAAAAGAAGCAAGAACTTGGGATTTGCCCACCTTGTAACTTCCTGTGTGGCCCCTCCCTCCCCTCTTCTCACAACTGCCACCACAGGGGCATCTGAAGAACCATTTTGTCCTGAGGCGAGGGAAGGAGAAGCAGAAACAGGCTTTCAAAAAGGGTCTCTTTCCCTTGCTTGCCTTTTTAAAAATTGTATAATTGTCATTGATACTCATTGTTTCAATAGGTTTTTTTTGATAAACTGAGAGCCACCTGAAAAGCAGTACTGTATATAAATGGCACGTTTATCTAAATGGCACGTTGATTTGAAGCTTCAACAGAAAATGAAGGGAAACCATTTCTCTGCTCTAAGCAGAAGAAAATAAGCAAATTAGTGCAGGAAGTGATTTGTGTCAGGTTTTGTAAGATGAGATTGTAACAGCTGAGAAAAAATGCAAATATTTGACAGTACCTCATTTACACCCAGCCACATATTTTTCCGTTTGCACATAAAACATTAAACTGAAATTGCCCAACATATTTCTCCCCCAACAAATTATAAGAAGGGCATTGATACTAGAGATTAAATACCTGTAAACATACAATTAACTACATACATTCTACAGTTGCAACCCTGAAACTGTCCAATAGGTCAAAAATAAGTAAGCCATTTGGCCCCTTGGAATAGAACCCAATAAGAGTTGTTATCCTTCCATTCCTTCTGAGGGCCATGTGAGTTCCTATTAGCGCCAAAGATTCTGAAAGTATTATTTCTTCATTTACAAAGGGAGAGCCTCCATCACTCCTCTTCCCCAGCATGCAGGAGAGCCAGTGTGGTGTAGTGGTTAAGAGCGGTAGACTCATAATCTGGGGAACCGGGTTCACGTCTCTGCTCCTTCACATGTAGCTGCTGGGTGACCTTGGGCTAGTCACACTTCTCTGAAGTCTCTCAGCCCCACTCACCTCACAGAGTGTTTGTTGTGGGAGAGGAAGGGAAAGGAGAATGTTAGCCACTTTGAGACTCCTTAGGGTAGTGATAAAGCAGGATATCAAATCCAAATTCTTCTTCTTTTCTTTTGTGTAATAAGTTCTTTTTCACAAGGTACAGTTTTAGTCTGCAAGGAACTGCCTCCATCACCCGCTTAGAATAGGCTTACCACCATGCCCCTTAAAATACTCTCACTTACAAAATTTCCTCCTTTGCTTAAAATCCTAACGAAGAATTCAGTGAACTCTGAATACACAATACATGTGAATCATTCTAATAAAAGTGGTACTCATTTTTGTTTTTTCCTGCTTGGGTTTTTAATAGCACACTTTCAGCACATACGTACTCTCTTCTTCACCGTGGTTTAATCTACCTTGCGATTGAATTTGAAACATTATTCAAGGATGCTTATCCAGACAACCTAGTTGAATTGTCCAGACTGAAACAGCCAGCTTTTCTATTCTCAGGGGCCCGTCTATTCTCCCTGTAGCGTATTTTACCACACAAGCCAGCTCCATCTAATGTGGCCAGGCTCTATAGTAAAGCTGATGCAACCAAGCAGTAAGAGCCTCACACCTATCAATCACATGCACATAGGGAATATTATACACAAAAAAGTTGCAAAAGAAATCATAGAATCAGAGCTGGAAGGGACACCGAGGGCCATCTAGTCTAAACCCCTGCAATGCACGACTATGCAGTTGGCCCATATGGAAATCAATCTCATGACCTTGGCGTTATTCACATCACGCTCTAACCAATTGAGCTACCTGTGCAGCTCAAAGAAGTGTTCCCTTGACCTGGAATCATACCCAGCCTTGGCAGTGAGAGCGCCGAAACCTTACTGAATGGTTCAAATGGGGAATCTCCCAGTCTCTCACCATTTGTGAAACTGTGACTTCAGATTTTATAGAGACTACCGTACCTAAAGTTGCCTTGCTGGCCTGTGTTCAGGTCACCTGACATGACTGCTCCCCCTCACTGAGTAAATGACCACGTACCGTAAGTATCATGCAGAACAGTAAACTTACTGGCATGGTCCAATTACACAAGCTGTTGCTATTCCTTCCTTCCTGTTCTGCAGCCTTATTATAAAATCATCCAGATGTACTGCCTCGGCTCTTTCCTCACTATGCAGGAGAGCCCAGCCTTCCACTCCCAGCCAAATCATATTTCCCTTTTAGGGGTGTTTACCAACCACTTTATTCCTTTTCCTTGCCTCCCACCTTTCAGCCTATTTAGCTGCTTCTGGATTGGCTCGTGGATGCCCAGCAGGCCATGACATCATTTCCAGGTGCCAGCTGCTGCAGCAGCAAGCAGTCCCTCATTAGATCAAAATCAGGATGTGGGATTGCAGAATATCTGCTCATGGCCACATGATCAGTTTTGGTTAACCAGCTGCCATGCTTAATCTAAAACAATAGAAATGCACAGGATGAGGCATGGCCATGGCTGGCTGTGTCAGTGAACAAAGCACATTCTGGTGACCTGTCAAGTGGGTTAAGACTGGCATTGGGGTAAGATAGTCTAAATAAATCTGGATGCAAAAGTTACATATCAATAGCAGGAACTAGTGGTAGGAAAAAGTATTGGCTTCATGATCTGATCCACTATCTATTAAAGTTTGTGTCAATTAATTATATAGGCATTCATTCAACAAGATGCTGTCGAAAACCTAAGGAAGGTTCAAAAGAGAAATCCAACACCCTTTTATTAATATTTTACCAAGCAACACAATATTTTACCAGCAACACTGACCTAATTTACAAGATTGTTGTAAGAATTACTCAGTTTATAATGTATGTGACACTCCTTGAACATTCCAAAGACTGCTTTATAAAACACTATTACTATAAAATGGCTAATGCTCATGGTAAGCCACAGACCTACCTTTCCAGCAATACAAAGACACAAGAGATTCCAATGCTCAATATCATCAACTCTCTCTCTCTCTCTCTCTCTCTCTCTCTCTCTCTCTCTCTCTCTCTCCCACACACACACACCCTTCTGTTACAAAAAAATCCTTAGGAAATAATCAGGAAAAGCTCCATACCATTAAGTTGTACCCACTAATACATTCTGCTCTTTCCACAGCATTTGCCTATTAGTAATGATTACTTTCCATGTTGTAAATCAGCAACAAACAGAACTGCAGATCTTTAACACAAATATTCCTTATCAGCTTGCTTGGGAAATGCAGCAATGTAATGAATTCCTAGGAACAGACAAGCCGCCACCCTGCCTCACCTTCAATATTCTAACATTTGTGCTTCTTAATTCGCCATCAGGTTATTGGCTGCCATGTTTACGTTGTCCTTGTATGAGGGCTGCTCTTAAGTAGCCTACAATTCATACCAAGGCAGCCCAAGATATATTGGCTGTTAGCTTTGCGCTAATTACTAACCACTGAGCAATCAAAGCCATTGTTTCTTTTACTTAATTATCCACCCCCTAGAAAAGCAATACCATTAACCAAACTTAGCAGAGTTCACTGAACACAAGAGGTTGATTCCTTACAGCCATTCCATAGAATCACAGAATTGTACATGGCACAAAGGCCACATAGACCCAAAGCACACCCAAAGGGACATGGTTATCCACCCAAAATCAACCTCACAATTCATGCTATGCAATCCGGCATGCTACACTGTATCAATTCACAACTAGAGACAGCAGATGCTTTGCTGAAAGTTTGTTTGTTTTCATCAAACTGCTTGAAATGACTTGCAAAAGCAAGCCAGGTCTGGGGCAGCTCATACATTTCTTCAAAGCCAATTTCTAAAATGTACAAAACTAGCATTTCCAAGTCCCCACCACCACCACCTCTTGGGGGATATGTGAAACAAAGCAACACTTAAAATGGTACACAACAGGATTGGCATTACCACCAAATGTGTATTATAAACTAAGCATCACAGGCCGCACAGGTAGGTAAACCCCTCTTCTCTACCCAAATAGAACACAAACAATGAACATGAAGAAAATCCCACTCACAAAATATTCATAAGGGAAATCTAGCAAAGAGTACCTCCACACCATTCAAACTACTATTCTATCACTAGTAAAGGGGAAAGGCAAGCTCTTAAAGTTAGTAAACATAAACCCCTGACCCTCCCTGGGCATCTGAGGACAACTGAGGCATCAAAAAGCCCCGAGTAGCTTTCATAAATGTGTCCAATAATTCTTGAATCCAATGATGAGCACTGCTCTCACAAAACAGAGAGGTTACTCCATAATTTTACATATTGGATACTTACAAGACCTTCTTCAGACTTCTAGTCTTCTGGTCAAGTTGTAGACATTGGTTTTTAACAAACTTGAAAGTTTCAGTCTAAATGTGCTGTGCTCTCATCAGACGGCTTAGTTGGTAGAGCATGGGATTCTTTGGAAAGAAGACTCAGTACCAACCAATGAGGAGTGACAGACTAAACTACTGTAATGGGTTATGCTGAAAAGCAAAATTTATGGGAGCAGTAAGGAAGGGGGGGGGACACTTTACCAAAGACTTGGAAAAAATATCCGCCCTCCCCCTCCTCCACAGGTGGGTGGGGTTTGAAGCACCAGGCGGGCACGCCGGTCAAGTACCACCCTCTGGCTCTGTTTGGCCTCTGTTCTGGCCTCCGGCCAGCTGGGGGGGTGGGGTCAGAGACCAAAGGAAAGAGGCTGTGGTTCTCAGCCAGGCCTCTTTGGTCTCCTTTTCTTCGAGGATCAAGGAAGTTCAGGTAAGCATGATAGCTTACCTGATTGTGGATTATTTGAAATGTTATTGTACACATATAAATTCATTAGCAAGAGTAACTTAAACCAAACAGTTAAAATTAATGCTAAAGGAAAACTAGGGAGTAATTTGTAATTGAAGTGCCAAAGGAAATGCCATGTTACAAATAAAAATATAAGCAGGGCCACCTTAAGCATGTCGGGCGCCCGGGCGGCGTGGTGCGGAGATAGCTCCAGCGCCCCCGCCCTATCCCGTTTCTTGCCGCGGCTGGTGGGCGCAGCGCCTCCCCTGGCAGTCCCGCGCCCCCCAGCCTTCCCCTAGTGCCGGCCCTGGATATAAGTGGGGGGTGTCAAAATGTACATATTTGTTGGAAAATATTGGATTGTGTTTTTGCCAACCTATTTTTGAAAAACAGAAAAATAAAATTTATATAAAATATACCATGGGATTCCAAATCCCAGGGTCCTGGGGTGGAGCCCCATGTTGGGGAAAAGGATTCCTGCATTGCAGGGTGTTGGGACTAGATGGTTCTCATGGTCTTTTCCAATTCTACAATGTTATTCAAATTCTGGTTATACAAAAAAGGTCACTACCTCAGACAGCATTTTAAAGGGATTATGCAAACTCATTGGGAGGGCAACTCTACAAACATTTACTAGTTATAACAGCTGAATTTCTATGCTCAAAGAAAATATAGCAGCTGATAAGGATATGAGGCCTGCGGCCTTCATGCTCTCCTTGTGGCCTCCTCATGGACATTTGGCTAGATACTGCCAAAAACAGGATACTGAGCTAGATGGGCTCATGATCTGATCCGGTAAAGCTCTTCTAACATAGGTATTAAGCAATTTGCTCTGAAAGTACCTTTCCGCAGGGGCTGTGACCATAAGAATCCCTGGGGTTTCATCTACCCTCACACATTTGTGGCTACTGTCATGTTGTACAGCTGACATGCAGTGATGTGCCATTGATCATGCTGTCTTTGCAAGGCAAGGAGATGGATTAATGCACCTATTAGATGAAAGAGGGCGAGCCGATAAAGGAAGTCAGGACAGGTCACTGCATATAATGGGAAATTGTTTTTAGACAACGGGTTTTAATATCCCATTTAGTTTCCACATTTCAAAGCTCATTGTGGATTAAAAATGACAGGGAAATTGTTGTAGGCCCATCCACTGTTAGATCATAAAATTATGTGAATCAGAGTAAAAAGCCATCAAAACTACATGGATAGCAAATTTGGTTGGAATTTTCTCATCCTCAACAGCAACTTTAAAGGCCTCTGGCTTGCCCCAAAATACAGATGAAGGTTATTGCCTGGGCATCACTTTTGTGATATATTAAGTATGCTATTAGAAGAATGATGTGTCCAGAAGCCTTTACATGGATCACAACTAGCATGGGAAAGTATGGAAGCAGCAGCGACCACACTGTTCAGGGAATGAAAATGGGAGTCGGTCATTTTTTAATTTTGTTAATTCCCTCTTTCTGAATTGTAATATGGTGAGCAGTGCTCATCTATGGGGAAATACTGACTTTTTGGTCCTGAATGAACAGTTTTCTGGCAAAAACACATAATACACAACGTCATAAGGCTTTAGTGTATATATAATGCTATTGTGAATATAGAAAGTTGTCGTCTACTGAGACAGACTATTGGGACAACAGAGCCCAATAATGTCTATTTTAACTTGCAACAGCTTTCCAAGATCTCAGAGACAAAGGTCTTTTCCATACCTGTAACCTGAGAACCTCTAAGGGACATGCCACATTGACAGACATCCTTCTCTCTCCCATTTTCTTTCAGCTTCTACTACATCCATGCCTAAATGCTCTAGAAAATATACTACCCTTTTAAAGAATATAAAAACATTCTAAGAATCAAGTGATGTAGCTGCCCCCCAATTGAGTGTTTCACATCCTATGTACTCACTTGGTTCTCTACTTAAGAGATGTGTGTCTACATCTGTTTGTCTTTGTAGCCATGACTGCAGCATTTCTCTCAATATTGCTATTAATTGGAATGCGGTTAAACGTTAGATCACTGTTTATGCCAGAAAGCAAAAACGGACCTGGTGGCTGTCCACTAATTATTATCCCACCCCCTCCCACTTGCTCTCAGATACATGCAGGCTGTATCTGTATGAAATATGGTAGGCAAACTAATTAAAACCTGACAGATTCCATCTTTGAGACAAGCCTCCCAAGATAACAATTTGCCTATCATTATGGAGGAGCTTGATCTCCTCACAAAGGCACCTTGTCTCCAACTCCCCAACTGTCACAGTAAGTGGTTTATATTATCACACTGACTGATTTACCTAGGCAGTACCAAGTGGAGAGCCCTGCGCTCACCCCATCCCCTCTTTTAAAAAAATAAATAAACAATAACTACCTAAAGTCAAAAGAATTGCTCAGATATGTTCCAGAGTGGGATGCAGGGGTCTGGTTTAGTTCTCTAGATAACCTCTTGTCAAGAGCAGGCACATTAGATAAGAGATGACACAGGCCTCAAGCATAATGTTTCTCTCCATCTCTCTCCAGCTACTAATGACTGATATGCTGGCCTGCTTCTGAACCCTCCGGATCTCTTTGACCAATTGCTGGGCAAGTTAGAACTATTAGTGGATATATGCAACAGTAAGGAGCAATTACTGAATTCCGTTATGCCCAGGCTAGAAAATAAGCACTTACATTTTGATTATTACATAAAGCATTATTCACAACCTGAGAAGCATTCTACTTGTAATATCCAAATCATGGACAGTATACTTACATAGGAGGGTGAAGAAACTGTTTTAACTATCAATATTCTCTGCAACCTCTTGATGTCCATCCTTCTCTGACCTAGTTGCACAGGTTTGTCCTTTAAGGGTATGACCACAGAAACACCCCTCTGCCGTTAAGTCAAACAATGGTAAATGAGTCTAAGAAGTCCTGCTTTCTACCATAGATATACACAGCTTGCCAAATTTTGTTTTCATGCATTCAGCTAACAATTATGTTATCAGGGAATTCAGAAAGATTATAGGTAGATATGTATGTGTATATAGGAGGGGTAAAGGTAAAGGGACCCCTGACCATTAGGTCCAGTTGTGAGGGTCATCCAAAACAGACTTGTCCAATTTCATATTTTCTTTTAATTCCTTCCCCACTTTCTGTGCAATCTTAATGTCAGGTGTGCTGTGACTACAGCAAATGAACTGGTAAAAAGGTCTCTGTGGGGTCTACTGTGTGCCCAGTTAATTTGTACACAAAACAGTGGTTATTTCTTACCAGAGCACATCACTTACCAACTCCAACAGCTGGTCCTAGGACTTGTGGCCAAAGTACAGTCTGTTAATTATCTATTGTACATAAATGGTTGAGGGACTTGGGTATGTTTCGCCTGGAGATCTGAAGGGCTGTCACATGGAAGATGGAACAAGCTTGTTTTCTGCTGCTCCAGAGGGTAGGAACCAAACCAATGGATCCTTCTTCTTTTTTTTAAAGGAGATTCCACCCAACCATTAGGAAGAACCTTCTGACAGTAAGAGTTGCTTGACAGTGGAATGGATATTTCAGAAAGTGATGGACATCTGTCAGGGATGGAGGGAGATAAATGCTCCTTGTTACTAATTCTGGGCCAGAATGAATAATTCTAGAATGGAAGAGAGTGGCTAAGCTCAGAACATAACTCGGTTGGGGACACTCTTCTCATGTTAGTGAAACAGGTGTACCACACCCCTCCAGATAACATCAGTGTGATGTGAACGCCACACAAATACCAAACTGCACAGGCCCTTGACTTCCACAATTATTCTTCTCAGAAAATGAATGGTGGTATACTAACTGGATATATGTGTGGAGCGTCCACATATTGAATTAGTTTATTTACATGATGCAGGGGAGGAGAGCTCACCTCCACCCATTCCTTTACAATGCAAAGCCTGGTGCCATCTCACAGTAATGTACCTGAACTGGGCTAATGATGTCAGCAACTAACATGCTGAAAATCAGGTTGTCATATTTCATGGGGAGGCAGATGGAAAAATGGGTCTGGTGACTAGAATATCATTCTAAAGACTACCCCAAAATTCTCACTGTTGGAAACAATTAATTTTAATGTCCTTAGCATCACAAAAAGTGGGTACATAAAACAAAACAAAACACCACAATCGTGTATATAAATCGAAGTGCTAATTTATTAGGATTTTCAGATTTCCAAACTTAACCGCATACTGTTTACTACAGCTAAAAAGCTGGTATTTCTACCAGTCAAATTTGGGAGGGAGGATTAGGAAATATTCTCCAGAATTAATCACAATCAAATGGAACAGAGGAGAAAATAGCTACAGTTAGAAAAGTAGGGCACTTCAATGCCCCTGGCTTATCCCCTCTTCCTTCATAACACATTCTTTTGGGAGGAGGGAAAGGAAAGTGCTACTACGGAACGATTCTCCAGTTGGCATTAATAAGTGCCAGGCCAGCTAGTAATCATGCCTTCTTAAATTTAAAATGTTCACAATGTTTCATGATTGCTGAGGTTAGAAGGAAGTTCCAATGTAATTGCACATCCTCACAACTGCTTTCCAAGCTTGTGTAGACAAAACCTTGTTGTCCATTTCAGCACTTTAAAAATGTTACAGTTTTTTAAAAAAGGACTCCTAATGCTACACAACCAGGATGAAAACTTTCGAGATTATGATAATTTTCTGTTATTATTCCGCGGTCATGTCTGATACCTCCTTATCTGCCTCTCTCTTGCTAAAAGACATTTGCTGATCTTAAACCTGGCTTGAATGAATAGCAATTGTTCCCATTTGGTTTTCAAGGTACTTTTTTTTTGTTTGTCTACTCCATTCACTGGCCTGAAATCAGCTAGGCCTCAGATGGCTGTTGCTATGGCAACCCTGTTCATTCAACACTGGAGTATAATGAAGACAATGTGTTTTCCATTTAGATGAGTTTTGGAGCAAAAAAGAGGGAAGACTTCTGCTTAACAGCTCCACAGAATGCAGGGTAATATAATCAGGTTTTCTGTAGTACCAGTTACATCATGGTGTGCTCCTAAGAGAATGTTACACCCACATTTAACCATAATTATGGTAGTGGTCAGATTAATCAAATGTGAGATTGTATTTCCTATGTTTTAAAGACTTTGCCAAAGAAAACAGAAGGGAAATATATTCACACCATATTTTATGTAAAAACGGCAAATAGCCTGTTAATACTTTTTCTACTGTTGATCCTTTTTTAAAAAAACCTTTGTGGACTTGATAACAGACACTTCAGATATTCCTTTTAATGTGCCCCTTTTCTCAATTCTTAAGCAGGAGTGGCATTTAAACAAAAATAAATGAGAGTGGTTCAGAACAAATATATGTGAATAATTATTGATTTAAAATTGGCAGAAAATACTCCCCCCCCCCATTCTAGCATTTATTTGTCTTTCTTTGAACTAGATAAACCCCAGATGACATCCATATAGTTGCTAAGCAGAATAATATGGTGATGGCAGGAAATACCAAGAAACCCAAAAACAATTCTGCATCACTGAAATTTGCATAAAATCATTTACATAAATTGTTTCCTAAAGAGCTTCAGAAGTGGGTTCACTCCTGTCACTTCCACTTTAAGGTCACTCTTGTATAGATTTCCTTACATTTTATAGCTACTCAGAGCCTTTCAGGTGGCACGAAATATAAATTACATAAATAGTTCGGTTTTATCTCCAACTTTTAGAAAGTACTTCTATTTATCTATTTACATTTCTTTCACAATGCCATCCCAAGGACTTTGGACAGCCAACACCATCTGATTAAAATAAATCTGTATAAAAATCAATGGAGCATTCATTGACAGTCTTTCTATACATGCCTTTGTTGACACACAGATCTGAGTTTCATACAGATGCAAATCATGCTTGAGATAGAAACTTCATTAAACTATTAGAACAGCTGGACCAAGTCTTTAATTAATGTAACAATAAAAACCCGAATCCAGACCTCTCGGGATACCTGTGCACATGCAAAAGTTCCAAGAAAGTGTCCATATCTGGATGCAAGTGAGTATCACCTGCAGTTAACAGTTCTCAATGTTCGCTTTCATACATTACCATAGTGGTTAGGTTGAGCCTTCCCTATGGCTTGATCCTACATTGTTCTAATAATGTCTAAAAGGTAGAACCTCACAACAAAACAAGGTACTACCTACAGCAGTCAGTGGCTCAGATGGAGAGGATGGTGTCATTTACCACATCCTATCCCCCAAAAGCTGGCCACAGAAGACATGCAACCAGCTCATAACATGTGAACCGGCTCAAAGTCAACATCACATAGGATTATTATTAATTCCTACTACTATTTATCTGCACTTCACACTAATCCAAAGACAAATTACAAAAAATACACTGGGTCCTGAACATATACATCTCATGTGTTAAAGGCCAGGGTAAAGAGATGCATCTTCAGCATTTGCTGAAAATTGTATAATAAAGTTGCCTGATACACCTCTGTGGGAAGAGAGTTCAAGAATTTAGGGGCTGCCCACAAAGAATGTCCTCTCTATGATTTTATGATTCCTGTGCCAACACCATCCCTAAGCTTCTGAGGATGTTGGAACTATCAAGAAGAGCCACCTCAGCTGATATTAACACTTGAGAGGGTCTCTAGGGAAGGATGCAGTCTTCCAGATATTTGGACCCTGAGTTGCTGAGGGCTTTAAACACTTGAATTGGGCCCAGAAACAAACTGTCAACCCATGCAGCTGTTTCAATTTGTGAACTAAATGGAACACTATCCAGTGATCTTGCCACTGCATTTTGGATCAATTGTGGTTTCCAAGTCATCTTCAAGAGCAGCGTCATGTACAGCATACTGCAATAATTCAATCTGGAGGCTACCAGATCATGGGATACAGTGGCCACGTTATCGCTGTCCAAAAAGGCTATAGACAGTGAACCAACTGTAATTGAAAAGGGGCACTCCTAGCCACAGAGACCACCTGATTCTCAAGTGACAGTGTTGAATCTAGGATCCCCCAAGCTGCCTGACGTGGGCCTTGCAGGGGAGGACAACCCCAGCCAAGGGCAGGGCATTTCCCCACCTCCTGGAGGTGAGAACCCCTGACACATGACACCTCTGTATTTCTAGAAATAGGAATTGGGAACGAACAACTTGAAAGAGGTACCACTTTTTTGCATTGTTTTTGCAAAACAAGAGGCAGCCAACTGTTACCTGCTGAAAGTAGGGGCTGGTTCACGTGGCATGTTTGCACAAGAGGTCCATTTAGTCCAGTATCCTGCCAACCAGATGCCTACGGGAAGCCCACAAGCAGCGCATAAGGACAACACCTTATGCTCTCAGCAACTGGTATTCAGAGGCATATTGCCCTCTTATACTGGAACTGATGATGCTCCTGTTACATTCTTATGATGAACACAACTTCCAATGGTGACACACGTTTGAATAGGCCATCTGTCGCCTCCCTTCCCACACAATATTTTCTAGTGCAGTCAAGTTCACACATTCAGTTGCCATTGATATACAGTTTTTAGAAAAAAAGGAACAATCATGCTTTCTCTTTATAGTTCACATATTCAATTAAGTGCAGCTACAGTTATTACATTTCATAGACAAACTCATTAATGTAAGAAGGGTTGATTTTTATTTCCCCTGGAAAATGTATTCAGACCATTTAGTGTTCCAAATAAAATGGGTACTGAACAGAAAAAAATGTGTACAACACAATTTCTCCCATTCAAAGAGCAATCAAGCCATATTTTTGTACAAATGATCAGCTTCAAGTTACCAGCCTTTTTAAGCCAGAGGGCAACTGCAGAAGTAGGCTGTGTTTTATTGAGGGTATAGAAGCTAAGAAGTTTTTCATACGGCCACCTTTTTCCAATATGGAATATTATTGCAAACAGTTGGGGAGGGGATCACAAAAATCTGTTTGGAGTGAATTCGTAAGGCATGTAACACAGCAGCAATCCTGGGTTTGCCACCAAGCTCAAAAAGAAACCACAGCCAATCCTGGCTCTCTAATGAGAATACCTGTATGATTTCAATTACATTATTTTCACCTTCACCTTTCACATTTTTTCGGCATACCCTTGTGAAATCTTACATGACATGCTGTGTGGGGAGGCCCTTAACTTCACTATAGCTTACTGTTACCTTAGAGTACGTTTGCTAGAAATAGCAAAACACCACAAATCATTTCTTTACCTCGGAACACATGTGGAGAATTGTCCCCACACTAAAATTTCAGCAATTTTAACACTAACTCGTGTTATAGGATTGTAGTAGAGCCGAAAATTACTGTACAGTACAGTAAATTTGAAAGTTGACACATTTTCTGCAGCATAGTTTGACTCTGAATATATGTAAATGGCTGGGAATCCCATAAGACTTACTACTAAAGCATAAAACTTGTGCATCTCACTGTGATCACCAAAAGGCTTCTTCACAACAAAATGCTTGCAAAACTTGATATTATGCAAGTCAGTTTTGACACACTGAGAGATTTGGTATTCAATGTCATCCATATGCTTGCTTTTTCATCTCATCCTCAGGAAACTATGGAAATTCTGGTGCCTGAAATCATTAATGGAGTTATGGGAGTGATATTATTGGTTGGTTGTTGTTCCTATTTTTATTATGTATTTTGTTGTTTTTATGTTGTAATTTTATGTTGTGAAACACCCTGAGGGTGGTATACAAATATGATAAATAATAATAATAAATAATAATTTAAAATGTCGATCCAGTGTGCAGCAGCAGTGAAAAAGGCAAATTCCATGTTAGGGATCATTAGGGATGGGATCAAGAATAAATTTCATTCCTCCAATATCTGATACAACAACACCTGGAACAACATACTGTCCTTGTTGCCACATCTCAAAAATGAGAGTTGCTTTTGGGAAAGGTGCAGGAGTCAATTGAAATGATCAGGAGACTGCAGGAACTCACTTATGAGAAATGCTTTTTTGAGGGACAGGGGTTTATTTTAGGGGAAAATCAAGAAAGGGGTAATACCGGTAGAACAGAACAAGGCTACTCCTGTGGTGTGGAAATGGTGGAAAGAGTCCTATCCCCATGCACAATATTAGATCCCAGGGTCATTTAATGAAAGTCAAGGGAAGAGGATACAGGACAGACAAAAGGAGGTACAGTGGTACCTCGGTTTAAGTACACAATTGGTTCTGGAAGTCTGTACTTAACCTGAAGTGTACTTAACCTGAAGCAAACTTTCCCATTGAAAGTAATGGAAAGTGGATTAATCCATTCCAGACGGGTCCGCGGAGTACTTAAACTGAAAGTACTCAAACCGAGGCGTACTTAAACTGAGGTATGTCTGTACTTTTTCACACAACCAACTATGGATGTTGTTGACACAAGCTGTTATGACAGCCACCAACTTTGTTGTTGTTGTTTAGTCGTTTAGTCGTGTCCGACTCTTCGTGACCCCATGGACCAACTTATATGGCTTTAAAGGGGGTTTAGACCCATTCATTGGGAATAAGGAAACTAAATGGTTACTAGTCAAGTCAGGCCTGGCCAAACTTGGCCCTCCAGCAGTTTGGGGATTACAACTCCCATCATCCCTAGCTAACAGAACCAGTGGTCAGGGTCCTGTTAAGTATATACTGTTTCCTCTGAATACCATAGCACAAGAATAGGAACAAGAACAGAAAAATTCTTTTTTTTTTTCAGGCAAAGGAGAAGAAAGCAGTGTCTGTATCTTATACCTAACCTTAACTGTACCTTAAGAAGAATATACGAACTATATCTATCCTTAGTTATGTATATAAATACATGTAACTTGAGCAAACATAAGTTGAAATTTAGAGACATACATCTGTTGGAGGGGTGGTGAATTTGGTGTCAATTTATTACTTTGAAAATAAGATTCAGTTAGAAGTTGTGGGAAGCAATACTGAGGTATATTGATCAAATTACAGGATATAATTTACTGGAGGACCCATTGTTATGCTGATAAACTGAATGGAGAAAGATGATGTTGAAATTGTAACTAGCCTGTTAAATGCAGCAAGAAAGTCTATATCGTACTGGAGGGAGAGAAGATTGTTTCACTCATCAATTTTTTAACGAATCTGGGACATCACTACAATGACAAAATCGACACATTGCATATAAACTCAGCTCTCCTTTGATGGAACCAAATTTATCTCCAGTTGGTCAATACTTATTTTATTTTGGAGCAATATATATCTCCTTATTCACATTTTTCTCTAACAAAATGTGTTTTTGTAATAGTTTGTATGGACTGGAGTATTAAGATGCTGTTATGTGATAGGATTTCATATTTTTGTATTCTATATCAAACAAACAAACAAACAAAACTCCAAGTTCATCCAAGAGAATACTAAAAGTTAAAGGCATTAATCACAGAAACCTTGGTTATATGCCAGAACCTGAGATTTTCTGAACCACAACATTTTTCAACAAAACGTTCCATAATTCGCACACTATTCTAATTGTGCTACCCTTACGACCGCTAAACACCCAACCCAGTCTAAATCCCTAATGTAAACTCTTGTTAAATGGGTGTGACATTGCTTTCATTTGCGCAGTGTGTGTGTAGGTGGGGTACAATGTTTATAATAGTGCACAGCAATAGAGATGGTTTAATTTCATATTGCAACACCCTAATGACTTTATTGTTTCAACTCACATTGTGATTTCAGCTGCTATTACCATTTAAACACCTGTATTATCAGAATACTGTGCATGAATGGTTTCTGGATAATTTACTTACATTACAAAAAACAAATTCAATGGAAGGATGTGTTATTTCTCTGTTGCACAATTTCAGTCTTCCAGTATAACCTGAAATTTACCACTAAGAATAGCATATAAATTTATACTGGGAGAGATATGGTGTGGTTTTTATAAAGTAGGTTCCAATGAATAAAAATAATGCCAAACATGTAAACCTAAGTTTTATTTTATTTTTTTAAAAAAAACACCACTCAAGGCTAACCAAATTTTGATTCCAGTGAATGTTATCAATAGTATAAAAAACTGAGTTCCAATGACAAAACACAATGGATTACTATATAATGGATTTTGTTATTACCGGTATTTAAAAACTTTTTTTAAAAAAAGTTTCACCACATTTATTTATTGTTACGTTTTGTGAAATTTAGGATGTCGCTGACATGGCTGAAGCAAAGCTGGCCTGGGCTGTGGCTGCTTGGGGATCTTTGTATGCAAAAGAGTGATATATATATTAAATAAATAAGATTCAGGGTTTTTTTGGGGGGGGTTCTGGTGAAGCTCATGGGGGGGGAATTAAAATACCCTTCAATTGGTGAGCCTAAAAAGTTGTTATGCAATTTATTTGTTTGACTAACCAATACTTTGCAAAAAAATGCTATTTACAAGTTTAACTGCAAGATGAATGATGAGATAAACTGATGAATAGGCATGTGTTAAACAGACTTAAGAACATTAGAAGGGCCTTGACAGATCAGATCATTCCCTTTCCAATAGTGGCCAGTGCAATACCTTCAGGAAGCCCACAAGAAAGGCAAGGAGCCTTCCCTGGTTAGTTGCCCCCAACATCTAGCACTCAGGAGACTATTACCTCTAGCAATGCATACAGTTCCATTTAGCTATCATAACTAACAGCGGCTGATAGACCTCTCTTCTGTTTATCTTCTAGATAGGACTCATTGGAAAGAGGAAAAGTTGGAGGGTTCTGCATCTACTAAAGAGCATTTTGCATCCAGTTTCTGCCAGAATTATTGTTGATGGCTGCATATAAATTAACCACACACGTTAGCAATATTGTGAGTTAATGCGCACATACAAAAAAAAAACCCTCATTAAGATTTAGGTCCATTATAAGCCTTAATTAAGAATGACATGGTATTTCCCTCCCCTCTTTGAAGGAGAACACAGATACTTGTATCCCTAGTGTATTATAAATGTAAATATCTTTGCCTTGATAGAATATTCTTCTGCTGATGGGAATCATAATGAAGTGTTGCTTCTGTGATCTCCACATATAATGCATTATTTTCACTTCAGTATCAAGAGACACTTTCATTTTTCAAGTTAAATACTGAAGAAGCTTCATTTCTAGGTTGCCTTGTGTCATGTTCAGAACGGGTCACAACGAGGGCTGGATTAATCAGTACGCTCTAGGCTAGGGCCTCCACCAAACAGAGGGTCAGGTTCTAATGTAACTATTTGAGAGAGTTTCTACAAGGATAGGGGCTTATGCTTCTCTGCAGTATTTATTTGCCAGGCTTGTTTAAAATTCTATACAGTGCAAAAAAAAGATAGAAAGGTGGGGCGAGGGAGGTTTTTCATTAGGCACAAACCAGGAGCAAGAGGATAGCTTCTAGTGGTGAGGAAATTTCAAATTTCAATATGAGGAAGAAAATATTCATGCTACATTTCATCATGCACCTTATGGGTCATCCAGCAAGAGTCTCAATTTGCCAATAGCATTCAAAGGGTGAGAAAATATGTTAATTAGAGTTATACTTTCTTTCAAAGAGGAAATGCAGACTTTCTAAAATAACAGAGCTAAAGAATGCCTTGAAGACAACCTGGCAAATAAATTCATGAATGTTGCTACCCGCCTCCCAAATTATTACCCCCTAGCTCCTGTACACACATACCTATATTAGTCATCTGTGGCACGCTGACAGCCTGGCCGACTTCCTGCCTGGTCACCCATGACAAATTCTAGGTCACCACAGATAAGTAGGCAAGTGGCTACTTATAAGCCTTCTAAAAAGACCCAGTGCTACTTCAATACAATTTAAATAATTTGCTGTTCCTCTGAAATATTCACCAAAATGCCCAGATGAAACAAAATATGATGATGGGGACTTGACAAAGTCACAAAGAAGGATTTCCCTCTCCACAATGCCACTATACTATGCAGCAACCAAAATTATAGAAGAACCAACATGAAAGAAAAGGGAAAGTATTGCTGTGCTGGCTCCTGCTCCATGTCATTAAGACATTTATGGTGCTTATCAGTAAGATATCCAGCTTTCTTGAAGGACAGCCCTGCCTTTATCTCCAGCATTACATGTAATTGCAAGGACTTTTCTCTTTCATGCTGATCTTCTGTAAATAACTTAAGATTATTAGAGCTGATGAAGCAATCAAAAAAATTCTGTTCAGTATTTTCCTTTATTATGGTCTCAGGAACCATTTGAATATGCACTGAGGTCCACTGGAGGTCCCCAGACCACAGTTTAAGAACCACCAACTTGGCCAGCACTGCCCCCTTCTCATCTTTTATCCACAATAACACTACTATTCTCCCTTAGCCGTAATGCTGGTGTTGATATCCAAAAGCCCCTTTGATTATATTCTTAGACCAGAATGAACCCGTTTAATCATCTGCTGCATTGTTCCAGACACTCGCTATTAACTGACAAAACTGAATTTGAGAAAGGCTTCCTTTATTATTGCTTTTCCCGACATCACTTCTAATTATTTTTTCTAGCACCATGGGGTTAAGGAAACTCATACACACACTGAAAAGCCTACTGGAAATAAAACCAGAGTCAA
Organism: Zootoca vivipara; assembly: GCF_963506605.1. Taxonomy (NCBI): domain Eukaryota; kingdom Metazoa; phylum Chordata; class Lepidosauria; order Squamata; family Lacertidae; genus Zootoca; species Zootoca vivipara. Next base: position 81,837,130 of record NC_083280.1, read on the forward strand.
ATTCCAAGCAATGAAATCCAGCCAGATCTGCTGCTGTCACCTTGTTTTCCACCAGCCCCTATAAATGACTGTATCTTGAGGTGCATTTGCATGTTACCTTGGCACACTGCTGCACATAAATACATTACTGTAGCTAGAAAGGATGGGAGGGAGGACTGGCGGTAAAATGCGTTGTAAACACAGCACTACATAACTGTGTTGTTTCAATGCCAGCCCGCCAAATCTATACAGGAAATTAAACGGAGAAAAGAATTAATGTTGATATGGATTAGATCTTTGCTTTGGGGTACATTTTCTCTCATTCTTACTCCCTCTCTCATTGGCAGCTAAGATTCACACCGCACCCCAAGCTAGGGTTTGTTCTCAGTTGGTTTGTCCAGGACAGCTAAACCATGAGCCCAGGTTTAGAAGACATGCGAAGCAAAAACATGGTTTAACAGAGTGTGGCATAGTAGCAGAACAACCAGTGGAGAAGCAAAGTAGCCACAATCTCCTCTCCGAGATCCTGGACACTTGCTGGCTTGTGCTATGCAAAAAAGGGCAGAGATTTAAATAGGCATTCTCTCACCATTCTTCTATATTGCAACTCACTAGCTTAAATGCTTCGGAAAAGAAAGAAATGTGATTTAAATTTGGATTTCAGAGGTGAAATTATTCACAAGACTTGAGAAAATTAATTCTGATTGCTAAGGCCTGGTAAAGTAAATGAGCTTACCAGAAGCCAGTTAAGGCTCACAAAGGAGGAGGTCACATCCGAGTTGAGTATTCTCACATCTACAGAGACTCCTGCAAATCACACACATCTTCAATCATGACACCATAAAACAGACAATCATGTCATCTCATGCTAAGCTGAAGTTCCAATGTAGCTACGATATATGACATAAAATGGCTTTTAACTCTTGGTTTCTAAAAGCATCACTAAAGATACCTGCCCCATCATACATAGTTCGGTTCTGAATCATTTCATGCAGTTTGGCAGGAGGACTTGTTGTTGTTTAGTCGTTTAGTCGTGTCTGACTCTTCGTGACCCCATGGACCATAGCACGCCAGGCACTCCTGTCTTCCACTGCCTCCCGCAGTTTGGTCAAACTCATGTTCGTAGCTTCGAGAACACTGTCCAACCATCTCGTCCTCTGTCGTCCCCTTCTCCTAGTGCCCTCCATCTTTCCCAACATCAAGGTCTTTTCCAAGGATTCTTCTCTTCTCATGAGGTGGCCAAAGTATTGGAGCCTCAGCTTCACGATCTGTCCTTCCAGTGAGCACTCAGGGCTGATTTCCTTAAGAATGGATAGGTTTGATCTTCTTGCAGTCCATGGGACTCTCAAGAGTCTCCTCCAGCACCATAATTCAAAAGCATCACTTCTTCGGCGATCAGCCTTCTTTATGGTCCAGCTCTCACTTCCATACATCACTACTGGGAAAACCATAGCTTTAACTATATGGACCTTTGTAGGCAAGGTGATGTCTCTGCTTTTTAAGATGCTGTTTAGGTTTGTCATTGCTTTTCTCCCAAGAAGCAGGCATCTTTTAATTTCGTGACTGCTGTCACCATCCGCAACAAACTTGAAGTGTGTGGTTACACAATCACCTTTGAAGAGGACACAGGCAAGTGGGTACATAATATAATGCTTCATAAGCACAAAACACCTCAGGTTTGATATTTAACAAAGACTTTGGATAGCTGAATTCAAGATGATAGGAAAATTACAGACCTTATTGGACTAGAATGGACCATTGCTGAAGTACTTTATTGTCAAAGCTGTATATGTAAGCACACAGATTCTGAGGGAAAGCATAAGCTTTTGAGAATCTTTTATCTTCTACTACTTATTTTGGAAAGTGATCTGTTCGTCCATCTGTTCACCATAGGTCAGGCATCCCCAAACTTCGGCCCTCCAGATGTTTTGGACTACAATTCCCATCTTCCCTGACCACTGGTCCTGCTAGCTAGGAATCATGGGAGTTGTAGGCCAAAACATATGGAGGGCTGCAGTTTGGGGATGCCTGCCATAGGTTCAACCACCTCTCAAGTGATCAGTAATAAATTTGCCATTAGGGTTCCCAAACTCGGGTTGGTGATCACTGTCAACATTTAGACTCAGCCATTATTTTGAATCAAGATGGCAGATACAACATGATTTTGGCATGACTTTGCCCCCCGTTTATGGCAAAGTCCAGCCACCTCTTGAGATATCATCACAAAACACAGTACAATAGTTCCTAAGGTGGGGGGCAGTGGACTTCATCACCATGTGGATACCAGGCACCATTTTGAATGAAGATGATGGATGAAAACACAACTTTAGTGTGCATTTTCTGGCACAAGTTTGGCCACCTCTTGAGATATCATCACCAAAAATCAGCATTAGGGTTCCCAAGGTGGGGACAGCAGGCTTCACTGACTTATGAATGCTGAGTGCCATTTTGATTCAATATGGCAGACCAAAACATGACTTTACCATTTTTTGGCATAGGTTTGCCAGTCAAACTGGGCTCAAGGGTTTATGTGGTAGGGCTGCCATCTTCACTGATGCTTGGATGCCAGGATCCTTTTTGAATCAAGAAGGCAGACCCGAATGTGGCTTTAGTGTGACTTCATCTGATTTTGGGCATGATGGGTCCAAACTCACAAATTGCATTTTTCATTTTACAATCCCAATATTTGTTGGTTTCTCCAGATTCCAGGCACTCCCAGCTCATCTATATACATAAAAATGTAAACTGGGCATGTGTGTTCCTCTCCAATGTCAACAAAACCGCTGGACTGATTGCGTTCAAATTTTAACACAAAGTCAAATGTGACTGGAATAGCAAGCTCAGACCATTTTCAAAGACAAATGTCACACCCGGGCCACGTAAAAAAACCCAAACCCCATGTTCAAAAACACACAACGCACCCTAAAGTGCATGCTGGGAAATAGAATCAGGAGACCTTGCACAACAGCAGCCTCTAGCGGCAGCTACACTGGTACTGCAGGCAGGAAAGCTTCCCACTCCACAGCAGCTCGGCTCGCCTTTGCAGACTAGGCCAAGTAGAGGTTTGAAGACTAGGCCGAATAGAGGTGGGGGCTCCCCTGGGTGGGGGATGGGGGAGGAGGGGGTGGGAAAGGTCATGGGTCAGGAGAGGGTGGGGCCGATCACAGGGGTGGGGGTGGGGGGAGGAGTCAAAAGGGGGACTCTGAGGGCCCATTTAACAGACTAAACCACAGTGGGGCCTACAGGGGAGTTTGAAGGGCCCATTTAACACAACTAAGCCACAGCAATGCGTGGCAGGGCCAGCTAGTATCACTATACTGTAAAAGGGAAGGGAAACAAGTACCTAACCTTTATGGCTCTGAATATAAGCTTTAGAATACATGGGCAAGGCTTGCTGAAATTTCAGAAACAAGTGGGGTGGCTTAATAAAATTTCCAGTGGTTGGAAAAAAGGCTTCAATGCCCTGCAAAGTTAATTCCCCTCCTCCCAACTGCCAAAAAGCAGAATTACACAAAATAAATTATGCAGATTAAAAAATGCAGAAAAGAAATTATGCCATTTGCTAAATTTGCATAATTCCAAGAAGTCAACTAATTCAAGCTTTTTTTGGTGCACAATTTGGATTGCTTGGGATTGAAATCTTAATTTTTTCATGATGCCTGTTTATAAACTGAGAAAGGGACAAAGTTCACAATATCAGACATCATTTTGCAGCCTTTGGGCTAAACAACTGTAATGTTCTCGGTACTACGCAACTATAATTTGAGAGAGAGAAAGAGGAATATCTCCCCGGTGTTTTATTCTAAGTCTTACACAGCATACAAAATGCCTTCTGTTCTTATCTTTATTAATTTTTAAAGAGTGTGACTTTTTTAGAGACATTATCTATTACTTATGTCTATTACTTTCAACCAATCAAAAATGTTTGGAAACCAAAAGTTTATGTAATATTTTACAGAATAATTAAACAGGCAAAGAATTATAATGTACAAGAAATCCTACCATGAAAAGTATTCTTGGGGCTTTCTGAGACGTGGCTGAACTATATCATAGCAACAGACTCCTTTAATTTTTTAAAAAAAACAAGAACACTAATAGCAGCTATTTATATAGTGTATTTTAAAACCACCCACATACATTATCTCAGTAAGTCTTACAACAACCTTATAAATGTAGGTCAATATTAGTACTGTCTCTTATTACAGATATGGGGCTGAGGTTGTGAAAGTAGCTTATGTAAAATTACTTTTAAAGTAGAAGTGCAGTTTGAACCAAGAACTTTGGTAGGTCACAGTTAGCCATACATATACAAACAAACACAAACTCCCTCCCCTTGTTCCACTTAATTCCACATTCAAAATTTGCCCCAGCTGAGGGGGAAAGGGCAAATGATCTGCCTTTTATGCTAAATTGGATATCAGTATTTAAAATTTCCTCACAACTGAGAATATGCCCATTGTTTCCATTGGCCACTGGCATAAGGGATGAGAGATGTGTTCAACAGGCTCTCTGGAGCAATGAGAGCCTTGATTTATCCAGAACCTTACTCTAAGGAGCACTGAGTGTAATAGTTAATCCAGCCCTCTTAACAAAGTACCAATTACAATTAATGTGGTAGTTCTCTCCTACTGAGCAAAAGGGGTCCTCCTACATATTAAGCTAGATAATATATTTGCACTTTACTGCACCAAAGGTCAGAATTCATTCATTGTCAGCAAACTACCAGCAGTCATTTACCATGCAGAGTGTCTGCCTCTCCACTTTCCTTACTGGAGTTTACCAAAGCCAATATCTGATCTGTCCCCTTAGCCTTCAGTTAACCTTGTAACAATGCCAGTGCCCTGAAAGCAATCAGAATTGCTATTCATTGATTTAGTGAGAAGTCGGGTTTTTGTACCAGGATGCATTATCGTCTCAGCATTTTTAAAAGGTCTGTACAAAATGAAACTGATAAAAATCAACTCCTAAGAGGTGGCTTGGGGAAATTTTAAAGGATCAGATTCTGCAAAAAGCAATAAATGGACTCCAAATCAGGACTGGGTCCATGCAGTAAAGAGAAAACAACACACAGCTTGATGGCCATGCTGGATGATGCAACTGTTGAACTGGATCTTTTATCCAAGTCAAGCTGTAGCTTTTTCAGATGTCCAGGCAAGTGTCAGGACCAGAAGGCTGAGCAGTAGAGAATGCCATGTCTCTCTTCCCCATCCTTATTGGCACTAATTTCAAGCCCCTGCCTGGAGTGGAGGGGAAATTACCCTCCTTGAGGTAGTCAGGCAGTGAAGATTTAAAGGAGCTGGCTCTTCCCTCATTTAGTTACGGTAACAAATTACTAACACTGGTATATGCATGGGTAGATGAGCTAGTAGGAGAGGGGAAGCTTTGGACTAGCAATGTTTTGTAATTATTTGCAAGGCTACTTGATCTCTCATCTTCTGAAAAAGAAAACTCCAGCGCAAACATTATTCTGCTACTCAGAACCCTTTCTTCATTCCTGAAACCCTTTATAAAGGCCAACATTTGCAGATCTTCCAGCCTTCATATACCTGTGGCCCACATACCCTAGATGAAAATAGGAACATCCCAGTGCATGAGTATGTTGTCAGACCCTCCAAGTGTCCCTATTTTCCAGGGACAGTCCTGGATTTACAGATGCCATCCCAGTTTCTCATTTGATCCTGGAATATCCGACTTTTCCTTAGGAGGTCCCTATGTTCACCGGAGAAATGTTGGCGGGAATGGAGTTATCCGATCCCCGAGCTATCTAAAGGCAGCCCTGTATGGGGAAGGGTTTTTTTTTTTAAGGTTTAATGTTTTGTATGCTTTTATATGTGTTTGAAGCTGTCCAGAGTGGCTGGAGTAACCCAGTCAGATGGGCAGGGTAGATATGTAAATTTTTTATTAATATGCAATAGGATGTCCCTATTTTCATTGGGGAAATGTTGGAGGGTATGTGTCATTTTGGGCTGCCATACACCTAGATTTTTCCAGACATTACCAGGATTTCAAAGGCAGAATTGATGTCTTGGGGGGGGGATTTCCGAAAGGCAGTGCTTTGTCCTGGATCTTATGCAACTTTGGGGTGTCCTGGTTTTTACTTTTTGAAATATGGCAACCCTAGTGTTGTTAGGAGCAGTGAGTCTGGTCTGTGTTTAAGAACAGTGAATTAAATACAGCCCAGGCTCCTCTCTTGGCCTAGGAGAAACCATGCTGCAAGCCTGTAGCCATATATAACCCTATTACATTACTTACACCTGAGTCAGTAGCCAAAGTTCAACAGAAACCTGGTCAAGGCAGAATCTGGCAGGCCCCAAAAGGCATACTCCCACCTCCCCGCTTCCCATGGACAGAAGCCGCTTTCCCACCCTTGCAAAAAATGACCAGATGTGCTAGCCCTTAAGACTCATGGGGAGCTCTGCCTCCTGAACCAGAATACGCTGTCTGAAGACCCTATCCCAATGTTAGAATGTTTTTATTTCAACAGATGGCAGGTGGACCTGAGAAAAACACAACCATGTCTTTCCTCTCTGCTTGCATGATAAACCAGAACTAGTTAAAACGGAAAAAGTGCATATCAGGATGTACCGAGGAACCCTTTATTTGTCCCCATCCTCTCTTCCCCTGTTCACTGATGCAGGCTTAGTGTGTTTACATTTACAACCAGCCTGCTATGGGATATGGTGTGAGTGTGAGAGAGGAGGGTGGGCAAGAGAGAAACTTTCTCATGAAAGTTAGCCTCTCGAATACACAAAACCAACTTCCAGTGAAATGAGTCCCTGAAATAGTCCTTAACTAACAAAAGCCAGGGTTGAGTCCATTGTGCGTAGTCCATAGATACAGTTTCATTTTAATTCTAATTTAATTAACTTAATTCATTTTAATTAAGAGGCATTTTATTTCCTAACAGATAATTACATGGATTTGAAGAGAACATCCCTTTCTCAGAAACAGCCAGGCATGCTCAAATCTGGAGGCTGATAAACTTCTGATGGCCAACACTGCAATGGATCATCACTCAGTCCTGCCATTTAGACAAAGAGGCCTTCTGCAAAACTCGGGGAACATTATTCTCCTCTCCCAGCCAACCACTGGCATGCACATAGCACTCTTAGTTTCCATATGGTCTTCAAAAGCAGCAGGAACAAGGAAAGTCAGATAATCAATACTGTAGTTCCAACACAGTGAAAAAGTTCCCTAGGGATCCTCAACCAAGTGTGATTTTGCGACAAAATATCTTTCTGTTCTCCTCAGTTGCTAACAGTTTGAGCCACACAGTTTCCCCATTAAAAAAAAAAGGGCCCAGGGAATAGAAACTCAAGGATCACTAATAGGAAACACCTACTCATTCAGTGAATTAAACATATTATTCCTGAGTCAGTTCTGTAAGAGACAACCCTATCAATGGAAGCCCACATACACCCTCCCCCCAAACCTTGTTGATTTAGTACTTCATTGTCACTGATCTGCAGTGAGGCTCTCAAATGGCCACTCTGAGCTGAACAGATTTATGGGAGAGGGGTCCCCCTACAGATGCATCTCTGGTGAAGAACTTGCTTGACATCATAATTTTGTGGACATTAATGTGGTGCCCCCTCCTTCTCACAGACAAACTGCAAAGAAGAGGAAGGAATGCAAGACGGGAATGCTTATACAGTATAAAAAAGTAAGGCTTCGCATCAAAGGTGCAATGGCAGCAAAGGAGAAGACAGACTGCTTATAGGCCCCAGTTATCTGAGGAAAACCTGGCACACCTGCGTTTGTGCAAGGCTAGGATTCAGAGAATATGTATTGAAATTGCTAAGGGAGCACTGAAGCTTAAGAACCATTGTAGTTGCATATATTTCCTGAATATTTTTACTACTTATATTTTACTAACCATTGCTTTTCTCTATAACTCCATAGGTAATGCCATTCTTCTTCTCTGCCTGGTTTTATTTACCATTTAAAATTGCCACCCACACACTTCCCGTATAATCACAATGGGTGGGATTCAGTAACACAGACATTCAGCAAATGCATCTCCGATCCTCAGCAGGAGTCAGGATGTGTCTGGTATTCTCAGCTCTTCTGGTTGCATTATTTTCCTCCCCAATGAAGAACAGGACAGAATGGCCTCATAAAAGCCATTTTGCTAATCCTGCTCTAATGACTTTGCTTGCTTTGGGAGAATGATGTCTTGAGGATAGGAACCACATAAAAAGAATTAGCTGAATTTATATTTGGCAGATTCTTTCTTTATGTTTTGATATATGTAAAGGTATGCCTATAACTGCATGCTGCAATATTTTATGCAAAGTAAAGTCTTACATGTAGACACAGCCAGGTGTGTTGTGGACCCTTCTTATGCTTGGGCACCAGGGACCCTACACTATTCTGGATTTTGATTTGTAAAGACTGATGGCCTGTCGCTACTTTATGCCATATACAGCTCTAGTCACGGGACAAAAATCTTATCTAGACTAAGAAGGTTTGTAATATATTTACTACTATACAGCAACTTCCGTTTTCAAAACAGATTTACAAAAAAAAAGAGTTCACCTCCACCCATTTTATTTTATCTCCACCTTTTAAAAGAAATAAATAATAATAATTGCAACCAACATGCAGGAAGTATGAAAAGGAACACTGAATTAAAAAGCTTCAGTCCACATTGTCCCAAGCAATGGTTTAAAGTCCTCCAAGAACATGCACGTGTCCTGACCTCATCTGTTAGTTTCATATGGCCTCTTCATTTTGCAAAAGACAAGACATGTCTGCTTAGTAAAAGCATTGAAACCCTGTACTACTGCCTGTCTATAATAATTGTATAATGTCTTCTTCTTCTTCTTCTTCTTCTTCTTCTTCTTCTTCTTCTTCTTCTTCTTCTTCTTCTTCTTCTTCTTCTTCTTCTTCTTCTTCTTCTTCTTCTTCTTCCTAGTGAAAATATGTCAGTAGGACAGGAAAGAAATGTGAAGCAGTTTGATTGGTGCTTCAGCTCAAAGCATTTCTTGGTACCACCAGCCTAGGTGGTACCACAGTCCCTCCATGGGGCAATCACATTCCCCTCCCTTTAAATTTAATTAGCTACCCCTACCACTCCAATATATTCACTTTGGGGTTCGTTTTAAGAACTCTTTTGCTAGTTACCATAGAAGAGGATTAGTTGTTATTAGTTATTAGTTGTTATTAGTTGTTAAACCACAGAGTCTAGGGCTTGCTGATCAGAAGGTCGGCGGTTTGAATCCTCGCAACGGGGTGAGCTCCCGTTGCTCAGTCCCAGCTCCTGCCCACCTAGCAGTTCGAAAGCACATCAAAGAGCAAGTAGATAAATAGGGACCGCTCCGGCGGGAAGGTAAACGGCGTTTCCGTGCGCTGCTCTGGTTTGCCAGAAGCAGCTTTGTCATGCTGGCCACATGACCCGGAAGCTGTCTGCGGACAAACGCCGGCTCCCTTGGCCTATAGAGCGAGATGAGCGCCGCAACCCCAGAGTCGGACACGACTGGACCTGATGGTCAGGGGCCCCTTTACCTTTTATTACAATTAATAGAGCAATTTTTAATACACTGAAAAGATGCTCGTGTCCGCAAACAAAGCAAGACACTGACAATACTTTTCTCCACTATGGACCCAATACTGGATTACTGCAAGAGAACGATTCTGAGTGAAAGATTATCCTCTGGCTCTTGATCTGGTGTTGTATTTACTAGGCACTAACAGGAATGACATGATCTAAACTGACAAGCCTAGCGTGCTTATAACTTATTTTTCTTATTCTGGCTTCGCACTTTTCACTCTCTGTGCCCCCAGCCGCTTAGAAACACTATCTTTCTTGGGGGAATATGTTTGGTTTTTTTTAGAGGAGGCTTGGTTATTCATCAAAGCATTATTTTCATATGGGTGAAATAAGGATTTCATTATCCTGAGTGCAGAGTTTCCCAAACGAGAGACAGCTCTCTCCAGAGACAGAAGGAGCCTGGCACAAAGTGGAAGGTGGTTGGGTGGGACTGGAAGTACAGTATTTGTGTTTGGGACAGGATGGAAGAAATTACAGCTGTCTGCATCTCTCAGTGCACCACATATCTGGTTGGAGGTATATAAGTGTAGGATGCAACTGGAGCCTTGTAAGGTGAATCAGTCTAAATCCAAAGGTTATGCATTTTGGATGCAAGTCCAATATGTCCAATATGCAGAAGCAGGGTGTGGTGAATTGATTCCTGTTTCCTTTAAAGAAAGAAGCTTTCACAGCAAAATAGACCGGAAACTATAGATTATTGTCAACTGAGACATTTAGGTATAAGCACCCACTAGGAACCTGGAATATATTAATTTTGCTGTCTGAGAAGAGGTAGTCTTACAATTTTCTGCAACAGTATAGAAACCATATATTTTCACTCCCAAGAGTGACTATGGTCAGTCAATATTTTAACCCATATATTGCCTTTTAATATAACCACTCTTTTTGTATAAAGTGATTGATTGTCAACTTTCGTGACCCATTTACTAATTTTCTGATTGTCGATTGATCTCAATGAATGGATCTCAATTTCAAATAATGTATTTTCTGTATGAATGCAAAAGGAGACTCATGCAATCAATTCACTGCCCAATATAACTCTTCAAGTTATTCACTTCCAGGATCCACTCAATATACCAATTTGATACTCATGAGGCATGACTGGTGGACAAACACACGGTGCATTGCTCGTGAACTCTAACACAATTACTTGTTAATGAAGAATAGTGGCAAGCCAGTATCTGCCTTTTCAAGAGAAAAAAAATCTATTTCTGTGGCATCATTGCTAGAACTATCATCTCTCACCAACAATAAATTTTATGAGAAAAGCAAGAAAAGCATTTTGGTTAAACGCTTGCACAAAACTTAATGTTCCCAGAAAGAAACTCAGAATCAACCAGCCGTGTTTCTTCACAGATCAATCTTTTTTTTATTAATATTATCTAACAACATCATTTCACATAAAACACATTCAGAAATGTACAAGTGTGAATTTAGTTTTATTCATTTCAAAGAACATTCTTGCTTGAGCTAGCACATGGGTAGGCAAACTAAGGCCCAGGGGCCGGATCTGGCCCAATTGCCTTCTAAATCCGGCCCACGGATGGTCCGGGAATCAGCGTGTTTTTACATGAGTAGAATGCGTGCTTTTATTTAAAATGAATCTCTGGGTTATTTGTGAGGCATAGGGATTCATTCATCCCCCCCAAAAAAATACAGTCCGCCCCCCCCCAAGGTCTGAGGGACAGTGGAGCAGCCCCCTGCTGAAAAAGTTTGCTGACCCCTGAGCTAGCATATTGGCAGAACAAAAGGTATTGAAATAAAAGTCACCCATAGGAGCAAATGTTGTGTGTTCTAGATTCTCTGAGCTGTTGCACTGTAGCGGTTAAGAAACTGGCCAGGAGTTATGAAATTCTTGGCTCAAATCTCATCTCAGACATGAACTCGCTAGATGTCCTTAGGGAATCCACTAGTCTCTCAAACATTGCTAAGGAACGAGGCCTATCTTACAGGTTGTCATAATAATGTATGCGAAGTGCTTTGAATACTCAGCAAAAGCTCTGGATAAATAATTATTAGGGCTTTAATCAGTTGATCTACTAAATTAATCAATTAAAAGGGTTAGCTGAGTAAACAGAGAGAGTATTAATCAATGTGAATTAAAAGCACATTAGTTTATTTGAGGCTATTTTGTTTCTGGTGAGTTCAGTGAAACAGGGCATGCAAAAAGGAAAGGTACCCTCTCTAATAATTTTTTTTTTACTAGTTTACCTTGCACTTCCTTCAGCATGTTAAGGATCTACTTATACTGAAAGTTCAGAAACATGTGGTTTTTGTTTAACCGCATTGAATCAGTTGGGTAAAGGCAGATATCGAATCAATTGAAATTTTTTAATACAAAAATAATGCTAGTAACAAAAATAGAGTAATTTGCCTGTCCATTCTTTCTATGCTACAGTGACACTGATGGATCCCTGTTGAAAAAAAGCCTGCCTTTCCTATTACAATCTAGTTTCCCATAACTGAGAGAAGTAGAGGGTTGGTAAGAACAGAGCCCACCGTGGGGAAAGGTGAAATGAGAACATGCGGGGGTCTTTGTAAAGATGGAAACAAACCATCTTACTTACAGCAGAACACCTGAGTTGGTCTTTACTCTTCCTCAAGTTCTTTGAAACCTTTCTCAGTCGTTACAAAACTGTAGAAACAACTCATGGAAAGCACTTGTGATCAGGATCATTGAGGCAACTTCCACCTCTGTCCTTTTACACATGGATCATTTCTTTGTTCGTAGGCTCTGACCAGCAACAGGTTTTACAGAAGGGGCAGTTTCAAGAAAGGATAGCAGAAGATAGTAAGTGCTATTCCCACAACCGCTGCTCCCTTTGTACCTCCCTAAAACCACTGTGCTAGCAACTGAGGCGGGGGTGGGAAGAGCTGGTCATACCCAGCGGGTCAGATTCAGCTCCAGGACATGCAGTTGCTGATCCTTAACATACAAAACTTCACTGGGATTATGCCCAAGTCACAGAGGTTTTGAATGAACTGGGGGGGGGGGAATGCCTGCCCCCAGAAGAGGAGCTTCTAGTCTACGCATTTCCTTTGACTTCTTATCTTTTAATTGCACCTTCACGTTTTAAGGCAGCCTGGCTGGCCACTTAATAAAAGTGAAATCCTCTTTGAATAAACCTTTATACGTACAAATAAAACCCAAATGATACTTACGGCACAGGAAACCACACTCAGTTCAAAATGGATTTATATTCCTTGCTCGCTGTTTTTCTCCTGCCTCCGCCCCCTCCCTCTGTGCAGCAGTGTCAGGTGTCAAAATCCCCTTTCAGATAAAGCCATGAACCCTGTCTACTAAACAGGGACCATTCTAAAGCAGATCTGGGGGCCCCTCGCCATGCTCCAACTGAGCACTCATTTTGAGCAAGCTTAAGCCCAATGATTGCTATCTGAAGAAACAGCTTTTGAACTACCATCAATTTCCTGAAGAATGTATCAGTTTATTGAGCAGAGCCTTTTCAGATTTCTTCTATCTTGTTCGATAGGATTACACCACACAATTTTTATGAGCTACAGTTAAAATACTGTTGTGCCTTCAAAAGCGGTTATTCCACCCACCCCTAGCCAAAAAAAACCTGTTATTTGTTGTTAAGGCTGCCAGGGACTCAGTATTACAAAACTCTTTTCTTTCTTTTTTAATGACAGGAATAACCAAACCCGTGACTTGGTAATGTATTAGATAGAAACACTTGATTGTGCCGTAAAAAAAATTTTTTTTTGAGGGGTTAGGGCATAATTCTTACCTTGCCATCTCATTGAACACTGAAGGTAATACCTAAAATGGGAAATCTGCATATTTATGTGACTGCAAGACACTGAAACTACTAGGGCCTGGATCAAAATGTACTTTCTTATTTATGCAATGTAGTAATGTAAGTAAAGTAATATGTTGTTTCTTGTGGTGTTGTGTGTTGCCCTCTGTTAATGTGAAAATCCTACATTAAATACTGGTGGTTATTGGTGCCTTCTACACACACACACACACACACACACACACACCACAAAGAAACTTTCTTCTTGATCTTCTGCTTATGTGTTGGGAGAACAAGATGGTTCCGATCTGCCTGCACCACCAAGTGCGCATCCCCTTCCATGCGACTAATATTTGAATAAGACAAATGTATGAAAAATGGGTGGCAAGCTTATAGCCATTTACAAATGGTTGATTCTTGGAATGTACAAGGGAAAGCAGTCAAGCTTCTTAGGCCTACTTATGTTAGATTTTACATATACAGTACACACCACATTCAAGTGTTCCATTCAAATGCAGATCTCTGGGAGGCACACATGTCTGGTAGGAAGGCACAATCTACCCCTTCACATCCTACATACACAGGAAGAAGACTGCATGATCCAGACTGGAGAAAATGGATTTTAATATTCGGGATCAGAAGAGTCAGTGTTCAAATAAATGAGGAGTGTGGGCAAACCCAAGGCATGTCTCTGATCCTATTGCATGTGGGCAGAGAAACATACAGACAACCCCTATGTTTCTTAAAGTTAATATTTTAATAATTGATTTTATATAAATAAAAAACAAACTAAATAAAATAAAATATGCATTCACCAAAAACAAAGAGAAGCTGCAATTTACAAATATTAAACAATGTTCATGTATTTATTCTTTTGTGCCTTCGTATTATTTTTGTTCCATTACAAAGGCCTCCAGTTATCCACAATCTTTGCTCCAAAGTCTTTTGAAGTGTGAAACTTCTATTCTTAAAGTCTGCCAAACCCCTATGTTGTCTTCCTAGTAGCAGTTGATACCACTGCCCATGAACAAGCACCCCCTAGTATCCTCAGAGACAAAAACTTAACACATATACGGTATCTTTCAAAGTCAATAACTGAAAATTGCAATTTTCATTATTCAGAGGCATAGCAAAAAAATGAAGAGTCCTGTAGCACCTTAAAAACTAGTTTATGCCAAAATAAAATGGTTAGCCTCTGGGGTGCTGAAGGACTTCATATTCTCACATATTATTCAGGTTCAGTGCTGGGTATTCCATACAGTGACCATTAAAACACATGCACACACAATCAACAACAACAAAATGTGCACGCTCTCAAGTTGGGAAGAAGAGGAGGAGGAGGAGGAGGAGGAGTTTGGATTTGATATCCCGCTTTATCACTACCCGAAGGAGTCTCCAAGCGGCTAACAATCTCCTTTCCCTTCCTCCCCCACAACAAACACTCTGTGAGGTGAGTGGGGCTGAGAGACTTCAAAGAAGTGTGACTAGCCCAAGGTCACCCGTGAACCCGGTTCCCCAGATTACGAGTCTACTGCTCTTAACCACTACACCACACTGGCTAGATCCCCTGTAGGGTGGGTGTTAATCCAAGAGAAAACATGACAGAAGTTCCACTCTACACTTTGCAATCATGTTGAGCTGGAATAGGAGATATGCTTTTCAGACTGCGTGTTAAGCTAGCATGTACAGTACTTAGTACCAAAGTCTAACAGGTTATAGCAAAGCATGCTGGGACAAGTGGCTCATTGCAAATATAAAAAACAGAGGTTATTTGACACTAGCCAGAGAGCAGAAGTAGACCTAAATGTGAAAGTCCTTATATTAAGCAAACCTGATTTAAGTTGATTACGGTAGACATAATTCTGAAAATAAATGCCGAGTATGACAAATGTCCAAAGGAATTGCTGACACCTCCTCCACTCCTCCAGGTCACAGCAGGAAGATAGGATCTTAATTACAGCCAGAGCAAAACGAACTTCTAGGGTTTGTCAGAGCTGAGGCACACAAAGGAGACAGCCATGGATCAACCAGCACTACTGCTGTCCTAGCCTCTGAATTGTGCCAGGTTTTAAGTATGTCCTGAGCTATACATATGAACCCCTCAATGGGTGATGGAGGGAGCTGTTCCATGATCTAGCTTTGAAACAGCAACATTATTGCGAGGCCATCACAGAAAATGCTACTTCTTGTCAATATCAGTCTAACCTCCTAAACAACGCAATACATGGAGGAAAGTCTCTCCCGGTGCCTCAGAAGTAGGAGGATTTGTATGGAAGCAGCCATGCCCTAAATCAGGGGTCACCAACCCATTATGTATGATGGTGTTCACTTGTGTTTCTGCGCAGGTGCCCCAGACTCCAAGCTTTCTTTTTTTTAAAAAAATAAAAATACCAAGCCTCCAGCCCTCCTAGAATTAAAATTATGGTGCAAAATGTGCAGGTACCTTTGAAATGTGCAGGTACCTGTGAAATGGGAGCCAGAGCTCGTCCACACTTCCGCTTTTCCTGTGCCTAGAAAGCACGACTCTGAGTAGTTTCCCGCTTTCTCCGCAATTTCTAGGCATGGGTCTGAGCGGTTTCTTTAATTTCTCATATTGGCATAGGAATCAAAAGTTTTGTGTCTCTTTTGGGGAAATGTGTATTTTTGTGCGTTCTGCAATTTCCATTTTTCATTCCAATTTCCATTCTGCAGAAAATCCGGTTGCCGTTTTCTCCAACTGAGTGCTAAAGAGCAATTTTCCCAGGGGGTTGTGGGATTTCCACACTCAGGACCAGCAAGTCATAGTTGACCTCTCATGAAAAGCATATGGTTGTCATTTTGAGCTATGCCACATTTGTTAAGGCAGCCATTTTGTACTCTGTCATAATCGCCCCCATTGCAGTTATTCTGTGACTACCTCAGAATTCGAAATGTGCCCACTGGTCCAAAAAAGATTGGTGACCCCTTCCCTAAAGTATTGGTTTGTGTTTGATCAAGCGCTCCATTCACTGAAACATGTACAGATGCTTATTATGCTGGAACTACAATAGAATTTCACTTGTCAGTTATATTGCAACGCTAGAACAGGGTAACAGTACCAGATGACCGCTGGAAATAAAAACACATATTAAGTGGGTTATATAACAAGTACACTTTTGGGTCAAAGCACATTCCAACACACTGGCATGCTTTTTGCAAGTATCAAACAGCTCAGCACAGTAACATTAATTTGGTTTAAAAGCTTCATTGAGTCCTGTGGTGACCTTCATGTGCTCATGAAGCCAGTGGAATTAAAACCAGACTGGTTACTGATTAGCCCTTGTATTTAATGAACCATAAATTGGCACTCCTGTTACCACTACAATAGTGTGGACAAAAATTAATTGCACAGTGTGCTTAACCCTTCAAGGCTCTTTGAGGAAAGTCCATTAGTCAATATCCTCATTGGAAGACGATTTTGCAAGAGTTGTGTTTTTTGCTTGCTTGCTTGCTTGCAGGGAAGCTTGCAATCTCTACATAGTGGATATGGGTCACATGATGCACTCAAAGTGTTGACTTAGCTGCAGATGTAACAGATATCCATTATGTGACCCAGTTCCTCACAGATCCCACCGCACAGTAATTACAGGAAAATCACCCAGGCAGAAAGAAAAATAGGCATCTGAATCTACCTACACAGAGATGACCACTGTTCTGGAGGTTTAGCACTAATTCTAGTATATAAAAAAGGTAAAGGTAAAGCACCCCTGGACAATTACCAGTTAAGTCCAGTGAAGGCGACTATGGGGTGTGGTGCTCATTTTGCTTTTCAGGCCAAGGGAGCCAGCATCTGTCCACAGACAGCTTTCTGGGTCATGTGGCCAGCAGACTAAACCGCTCCTTTCGCAACGTGACACTGTGACAAGTGCCAGAGCTCATGGAAACACCCTTTACCTTCCCATCACAGTGGTACCTATTTATCTACTTGCATTGGTGTGCTTTTTGAACTCCTAGGTTGGCAGGAGCTGTGGTCTAAACCAATGAACCTCTTGGGCTTGCTGACTGAAAGGTTGGCGGTTCGAATCCGCGCAACGGTGGTGAGCTCCCATTGCTCTGTCCCAGCTGCTCCCAACCTCCCAGTTCAAAAGCACACCGGTGCAAGTAGATAAATCCAAATTAAATTGTGGTGGGGGCGAGGTACAAATATATGACTGCCATTATAATGCCAGTAACAGTGTGTAAACACTAAAAATAGAAAGCCCTTTCATGCAAGAGTACCTGTTTCACACTTCTGGGAGCATCTGAAAAAACCTTTCAGTTTGCAGTGGCAATAAAACTACTTCTACTGACACCAGTAGCTGTGAAAACACCTCTGCTTCCACTAATGTTGAAGATAAAGGATAACTTTGCCATAGGATGTATTACACTGCTGGATTCTTATGTGAACTGGGACAAAAATTTCTACCTTTCATCAAAAGATCCCAGGGCAGTGTAAAACATTAAGAATATATTTTACAAACCACATTAATAAAAAGCATAATAATAAGACAGCATGATAATAAAATAATCATAATAACACACGTGTGTAAATTCTACAAATCTGCACAAGTACGGAAAGTGGGGGGTGGGGGCAGGAAGAAAGATATTGACAGCAACCTTCAGTATTGGTTACAGCACCCTAAGAATATTAGCCTTAAAAGAAAAAGAAAAATCAAGTTTTAGCCCTTTAGTAGTGTGGTGGCAATTAGATGAGTCCCACATGCCATTGTCGCCTTTGACTGAACTTAATTGTCCAGTGCTCATTTACCTTTTACCTTGGTACTCAATAGGATTTAGTGCTCACAGAAGAAGATGGACATAATCTGCATACCATCTTGGCCCTCTGTCATAACTAACAAAAGTAGAATAAATGATGCAAATTAAGCAGATAACTGTATTTTATATAGGTCAAATAATTTGCCTTCATTTAGTACAAAAATTGGGTTGTCTTGGTACAGAATGGTGATTACTAGTTTTTAAACAGCAGATAACATATTTTTGTAGCTCAGCAATGTAAGAAATAAACCCCAAACTCTTAGACCTACTCTAAACATGCCCCATCAAAAGTAAGTCCCACTGAACCACGTTCTTCCTACAGCATTTCTGAGCAAAATCTTAGCTACCTAGCAGTGTGGATGCAACAATTCGTTTGCTTAGTATAGAGTTCTGCAGCAATTCATTCTGGCCTTAATAATGTTCTAGCACAGCAATCTCATGGTTCAGGTTCTCCTGGCAAGTTTCTTAAAAGTCCAATAGCATATTATTTTATGGAGCATACATGTTCATTTGCTTTTGGAAAGATGAGAAGCACTTTGTCAAAGCATAAATCTGTGGTGCAAAGCACTAATTAACTTGCTAAATAAAACGGGTTGTTTTGAAAAATGCCCATGTGCACATACCTCCAAATATAGGACTCATGCAGTTGGCCATGTAGTCAGCCCAGGAGTGTGCCCTCAAATGGGAATGTATGGTGGGGAAGAAATACGGGGGTACAATGGCAGCATGGCCAGGTATTAACATTCTGCCCCCTGAAATTAAATTTCAGGGAGTGCCTGCCTGACTGGTTGCCACTGACAATCCTATACATTCAACAGTATTTCTCTGTCATAGCTTCATGTTTGGTGGCAGATACAAATTCAGCTGATGATAGCATCATCTCTATGCTCCTTTACCTAAACATCTCTCTTATATTTTGTCCTGGGGGAAAACAAACATAAATTATATAAACCCATGATCATAACTTATTTAGGGAGTTCATTTTGTGAAGCACTCCCCCCCCCTTCCCTCGGCACCTTACACATAAGACAGAAGAACTCCCTCTGATACCAGCCAAGCAAATGTGCTGTCCACTGATCCGAGAGTGAAGGTAAAACGAACTGACAGTGTAGTCAACAAATTTCATCCAGGCAGCATTGACCACGTGCAAACTCCACATCCATAGCTTTAAATAAGTAGCTTTCCAATTAAATCCCTAGACAGAGTAGCAATGCCTATTAAATATTTCTTTCCATTTTATTTATGAAATATATTAGCCTTTCTTCAGCTGAAGTGCTGAGAATAGCTTATCCACGGTTTGAATGAACAATATAGTAAGTACACTAAAACTGGTAACAGCAGCAATCAAATTACCGCTTAGGAAAAAACCGCATTAAAGCCTAGCAACTTTCCCCCGACATTAAAAAGAGTACAGGGATGGTACCTGATGAACCTCCCTTGAGAGGAAATTTCAAAGATGGGATACATGACTGAGAAGGCTTAGTCACAGCATCCTCATCTGATGGTGATGGAAAAGACACTTGTAGAAGATTGCTTCGGCTGAATATTAGGACAGGTTCCTGAAAGAGCCGACAATCTTTTCGGTTCCCACTTCCCAAGCAGTTTAGGACTTTAAAGGGTTAGAAGCAACAGTGTGGATTGTGTACCGAAATATCCTGGGAGCTTTGTAGCTACTTCAGAACTGTTAATATACGCTTCCTACTTCACCCAGTCCAAGCTGGTAACCAGACGCTGTATTTTGCATTTGCTGTAATTTCTGAATAGTTGTCTAAGGAAGCTCCCGGTATGATGTGCTGCAATAGCCTAGGTGAATATGGAGAGCTTGCCAAGGGGGATTCACAGTTAACATATCAGCCTTAGTTGGTGAAAGGTGCTCCATGTTAGAGAGACCACTTGGGCCACCACAGGAAAACTGGATCTGAAAGGACTAAAAAAAGTGCACATCTGATCTTTCCAGAGGAAATGCCACTATACCCAGAACAGCTTAAACACCACCTATCTATAAGCGGCTTTTACAAGACAAGAAAGATCACATAAAATGTGGAAATAATTAGGAAATGTTGAGGAAATGGAATAAAGTACATATTGTCTGAATGCAGCCTGCATGTACTCTGTGAAGAAACATATATAGACAAACAATTCACCATAAAATTCTGTGTCCTTCATACATTTTCACAGATCTGCACTCATTGTCTTTGACACAATTTCCCCCACCCCTACAAACAGAATCACAGGGCAACTGTCCTTTGGGCATGGCTCCTAAAAAATTTCAAATCCAGCAATTTCTTCAACACCACACAATATTTCTGTTTCCTTTTTCTCCGGAGCATTTATTTAGATACATGTTAACAGTGAATTTGGCCACAGATGATATACGATGGTCTGAAGCAGAGGAAATAGTGCTGCAACCCAAGGTGTAATTGTTATTGTAAAACCTCTAATCTGTATATTTGGAGAGCAAAAAGTAAAGGCACATTATAGAATTCACCCCTGACTTTCTGCCAAATAACCTCAATCCTATAAAATGCCTCCTAATGATCCAAATGTGATGGTCATTTAAATAACATAGAGAGCTCTTCTAGCAGCAGATACTGGCTGCAGATAATGTGCAGCGAATAGGATTATGTTGCTGCTGCGAAAATGTTTTTTTCAGGGCTGCTGCAGTTTTATATTTAATTCCTGAGCACAGTTGATTACTCTGTTCTGTCCTGATCACAGATGTGATCATCAAGCTGGTTTAATAGGCTGGTTGTGTGTGTGTGTGTGTGTGTGTGTGTGTGTGTGTGTGAGAGAGAGAGAGAGAGAGAGAGAGAGAGAGAGAGAGAGAGAGAGAGAGAGAGAGAGAGAAGGCTGACAGTGCTATTTGGGAAGATATTTGCCCAGCTCTAGACATATTAGGTGGGCTTTGTTAGCTACCGCTAGGAATGCTTCAGGATGCTTTACAAATTCCAGTATGAACTGCTCTGACCTTCCAGACTAATATGCAGATATGAACTTAGTTACGCAAAAGCTTTCCAGTTCCCAAATGTTCCGACACTGTTCTGAACTACACACACCCACACACCCCGTATATATTTCTAAAATGTGTTGAGAGGAAAATACTTTAAACATACTTTTGATGACAACCTTCTTGAACTTCAGAGAAATGACCATGCAGAAAAGCTTTTGACAGGTTTTGCTGTTTCATTAAGATCTTGCAGCCTTTCACCTGGAAGATGTTTTCCCTTCCCCTTGGGACAAGGGCTAGGAACCTTTTTCAGCCAGAGGGTCATACTCCCTTCTACATGCCAGCAGTGAACAGGGCAAAAGGCCAAAACAGTCAAGGCAACAAATGTGAATTTTGCCTCTGTACAGGGGGCTAGTTTCTATGTGTACCCCTCAACATCCTAGCAACCAAGAGGCATTAACAAAAGTTCAAGGGCACATTCCGGACTGACCAAAACACTCAAGGAAGGTGAAAAACAGAGCTGGTAAGGCATGTAGCCTGGACAGAAGGAGTGACTGGGAAGAGCCCATGAATGGGAAGCTTAGCTAGGCAGCCTACATTTCCAAGAATGCATAGCTCCTTGCCAAACCATAAATAATTATCTGGAGGACAAGGGATTCCTCTCTTCCCTCTTGCCAAAACATTGCATTCACTTTGATTGAACAATAACCGCCTGTTTATTTAGTACATTTACATCCTGCCTAGGCCTGGGCGATACATCATATATCACCCAGGACTGGTATGAGGAGCAGACCGTGATGTTGGTTTCACTCAGCAGTGTATCACTGATGAAACCACCACACTCCTAAGACACTCTGCTAGCAGTGCAACTTCATCCAGGGGGTACTGCTAGCAGAGGGACTCGGAAGCGCAGCGGTTTCACCAGCGGTATACCGCTAAGTGAAACTGACATCATGGTCTGCCTTCATACAGTGTAGAGGGAGAAACAAGCTGTGTCGGAGAGATGCCATACAGCTTGTTCCTCCCTCCGCATGTTTAAATTGTTCAGCTGAGGGGCACCCGGTTGCCGCTCCCTTCAGCATTTAAAGGAGCCCCCAGTCCGGCACTGGCTTGCCCAAGCCAGCAGTGGGGTGGCAGTTCTGTGAAACTGCTCCCCACATCTGAGTGACCCCGAGGCCTCAGCAGCACCGGATCCCTCAGCTGGGGTGGGTGGAGGCTTCTTCTACGCCTCAGCTGCGCGAAGTCCAATGCTACTGAGGCATCGGATCGCTCAGGGGTGTGTGTGTGGGGTGTGTGTGTGTGTGTGTGTGTGTGTGTAAGAAGCCTCCCCACCACCCCATCTCTCAGATTCAAAAAGGGTACATTTCTGCTCTACTTAATGAAGTAAGGCAGGCAACCACCAGGGAGAGGGCCTTTTCAGCACATAGTCAAGACCTATTTACCCAGGCCTCCTAAACATTTGATATAGCATGGACCTTTCTGTTTCTAAATCTGTTTTTGTTGTATTAATCTAGCATCGAATTTATGTTTTTATGTTTCATTTTGCATTGTTTTTATTGCATGCCCGAGAGAGGAATTTGTGTTATAGTGCAGCACACAAATGCCAAAATATAAATGAACGAATAGACCCTACGGACACAAAGAAATGCTTGGAAGTGTGTGGGCAACTCTGGGTTAAATCTTAGAAACCGGAGAGGTGGCTGAGGAAGATTTACAGTGGCTGGGAGCTGGCTTTTAATATCCTACAGAGATCCTTGCTCCTTGCCAGGTACAAAATAGCAACCCAAAGCACACACACCATCAACAAAACAAAACAAAAAAACACAAAATAAATTATAAAAAGTGGCTTTGTGTAAATATTTGTAAATATTTATGTAAATTATGCAATTTTTAACTAGTTACAAAATACAGGAAGCAGGCTTATATTGGCAGACTCTTTGTCAACCCCGTAGAATCATAGAATTGTAGAGTTGGAAGGCTCACCAGTCCAAGCCCCTGCAATGCATGAATCTAATCTAGCTCAATCTTGTCTACGCTGACTGGCAGCCACTCTCCAGGATTCTAGGCAGGGTCTCCAATTTCTTCTCTGGGGATACCAGCAATTGAACCCAGGGCCTTGTTCATGAGAAACAGATGCTTTCCCACTGAGATACAGCCTTTCTCCACTAAAGACAAATTTCATTTGCTGCAAAATTATATTAGTACCCACAACTCTCAATATGGAACCTGCTCTCCTTCCTCTACATGTCATTCAGCGCTTCATAGGCAAATATTTCTTTCCCATTTGGGATTATGTGGTGTGAAATGTGTCTGCAACACGAGAGGCAATATATCAGTGTTGTATTGGTGCAACTGTCGGCGGGTCTTACCAACTAAAGGTGCAGCCAAGCCTTAAGATCAGTCAGGCCATTCATGTAGCAAGCATTTCCAATACTTTTTTTTTTTAAAAAAACTGAAGTAATGAACAAAGCACAACCAATTCTGCACACCACTCTAAATTTCTACACCTGCCAGCTCCCCTCCCCTTCCCAACTTCATATTCATATTCATATAACCCACCACACTTACAGTAGATTCTCTCACTTTCTCCCCAGCCTTTCATACTTCTGTAATCACCAGAGAGGAAATTTAACACCACAGAACTAGATTAAAGGAAGGCAAAGAAACAGATCTAAATCAACGCAGAGAAAGGGAGCCTGAACTAAGATCCAGCCTGCATTGTGAGTGTGCACTGGAGCTCGTATGAGAGGCAAGGAAAAGAAATTTATCCATGTGTTGGGACTGCCATACAAAAAGCTGTATCATTTGCAATATCAAGGCCCAGTGAAGTGTGTAAAAAACAAGCTGGACTTAAACAACTCAGGCAAGAAAGCAATACTTGCTGAAGAACCCTCTCTCAGCAGAGATTGGCAGCAGAACAAGGAAACAGCATGTGGTACAGTTCTTTTGGGGAGATAATATAATTTGAATGAAGCCTCACATTTAATAACAAAGCAAACAAACCCAACAACTTTCCTGCATGTGTAAACTACCTTTTCAGGAAGAAAGCTTGGCTAAAGTACCACTCTTTGACATGAGAAACTACAGGCCCATCTTGCAATTATTTTACCACAAGGCTGCAATCCTATGGACACTTACACGGGAAAAGTCCCACTTGATAGAGTGCAACTTATTTGCGAATAAGTATGTGCAGGTCAGGCTGACAATGAAGAGTGTTTTGCACTGCATCAACATGTTAGTTCTTCCAGACAAAAATTTACACCCAAGATTTAGTCACTTGTATATTCTGTGTTGGTCTGTTGTTGTGAATTATGTCTTCTCTTTCACTTGGGAATTTGTGGCGCAACTACATAAAGCCAAACAAAATACCCAAATATATTTTCTCAGAACAGTAAGAGTTACCATCAAAGGAAAAGCATTTCTAAAGTAGTAGGCGGAGGGCCAAAAAATATCTCCATTTTGCAACCCCTAAGTAGGCCAGAGTTCAAGCCCCACACTTAGCTACTTCACCCAGCTCATAAATTCTCTTTCTGAAGGGTGGAAAAGTTCCAGCCTCATCCTGTCTAAGAATATCACCCTATAATGACTACACTCAGCAAAGTTGAAAAGCAGCACAGCTGCTTCCTGATGCAACCAATTTTGGGTATATTGGCATCTAGCAGTGTAGTGAACCTTATGCACAGAACTAGTTTGCCACACCAGAAAAAAGGACAACACATTTTGAAAATAAGCCTCTCAGTTACGTGAATCAAACCTCAGTTGGTGTTTAGAGGGAGTCTCCAAAGAACTGTGGTTCCAAGTGGAAATGAGAGAGAGTTTGTCTGAATCTTATCTGCAGACTCCCAGGAGCTAAAGGAACGAATGCCACACTCTAATTTGACTTGGGGATTCCACATGGCAACAGCAAGACTTGGGGAACAGCTCTTCACTCTAACCTCGTTTGAGTTATCATCTTTTGTTTGCATTACTGCAGCTCTCAAGATGACAGCTATCAAATCAGATTAGTGGATGTTGCTTATGGTGACACTCGCCAAAAATGAACCGTTGAAGGATCGAACACACAGGAGGTTTGGTTTGCACGCTCAGCTCCGCATATTTCTGGTGCCCTTCTCTTTGTTGTTGTTGTTTAGTCACTTAGTCGTGTCTGACTCTTTGTGACCCCATGGACCAGAGCACGCCAGGCACTCCTGTCTTCCACTGCCTTCTCTTACCTTTGGTTAAACGTTTTTTGCAGGTTTTCGAAGCAACACGAAATCTAGCTAAACAAGAGGTGAAAGAGTGGGATGTGTGCAAACACCATGAGGTGTGGTCCTTTTTCTAAACTGCCTTGAACTTTTGGAGGGAGGGGAAGGGAAATTGCTTGTATCTAGCACAAGACTGCTTAAAAACACATTTCATCAACACAGAAAGAAACCGATGTCACTTTGTTTTCAGTCTCTGAAATAAATATAAATACCTTACTGTCAGGTGCAGGGATAAAATGAGGAGGGGGAGATGCCACCTTGAGCACCTTAGAGGGAAGGCGGGATATGAATATAATGAGGAATTAAATAAATTGCTTCAAATCCATGACTCAGCTTGAACACACAAACATGTGGGTACCAGGAGAGGAGATGGCGGCCACTGTACTCCCCCTATATAATATTTGAAACATATCTACACAAAAAAAGCTTGTTCTATCTTTTCCTGGGCATAAAGATGTGTCAGCTGACTACTTAGGGCACTGAAGGAAATAGCCTAAGCTGAAGCAGGCCCGAGTATATCACTCTAGCATCTGGTAATGTATGATGATGTAGTTGAGCATCTAGAGCAGGGATGTCAGTCATAAGATCAGAGAATGTTAACAGGCCCAGTCGGATTGCAAATGTGGCTTGTGACACCACAGCTGCTCTCCACGAGAGACTACCAAGTTGATCAAGGGTCTGGAAACCAAGCCTTATGAGGAACGGTTGAAGAAGCTGGGTATGTTTAGCCTGGAAAAGAGGAGACTAAGAAGATATATGATAGCCATCTTCAAATATCTAAAGGGTTGTTTCATGCAAGATTGAGCAAGTCTTGTTTTCCCCTGTTAGCCTGCAGAAGGCCCTGAAACATAGGAGGGCTAGCCTGGGATCTACTGAATCTTGAGCTGGGATCAACTGTTACCGGTATGCAAGCTCCAGACTCCACAAAGCCCTGCCTGAGGTGGGGGAGATGGAACATCTCTGCCAGTAAATGTATGGTTTATTCCATCTGTGTAAGTGACTGGTACTGCCAGAAGGAATGTCTAATGACTGCAGAAGGATGTGGAGGCAGAAAACAGTCTTGAGTGGGAGAGTAGTCAGTTTGGGTAATAAGGGGAACAGAGGCCATACAACTTTCCTTTGCAGTAATTGCACCTATTACATTCTGAGCCTGTTGCAGTCTTTCACCTTAGAAACCAACAGTTTTGAATAAAGTAAAAAAAAAACACCCAGATCTCTTATTTCTTAAAGTTCAATCCCTGCCTAGAGAGCAGCAGGTACAAAAAACAAAACAAAAAACAAAACCAGGCCAGCACATAAACAAAACAACAGAGTACAAATTGTCTGAACAAGCAAGAACCAGCCACAGATTGCAATAGAAATCCATCTCTTTCCTTATCCACAGCAACGACTATTGCCTGTCTCTCAAAAAGCTCTGAAACTGACCAACCAATTTGCATCCAATGAGAGAGAAACCACAACTCACTGACAGAGCACATATTTGCATGCTAAAGGTGTCAGATTCAATTCTTGGTGTTTCCAATTTAAAGGATCAGGTAGCAAGTGATGCAATAGGCCACTGTCCCAGGCCTTAAAGACCTGTTTTCAGGGAGAGTACATAATATTACGATAATTGGGACAAAGAGTCTGACCTGGGTGCTTCTCATGTTTCCAGGTACTCTTTTTTACTGACTGTAATAATAGTTTTGTGCTCTAATTTTACATAGGTTACATGTAGATCCAAAGGGTTGTGTCCCATCCCCCCCCCCCGTCCTCCGGCCAGCCTCATGTGATGCTAAAGAACCTGAGCAGATGGCAGGCAGGACCAAGGCACATCTGTTTGCTAGGATTACTGTCATATTAGACTAGATCAGCCCCTCACATCGGCGCAAAACAAGCAGACATTCTTATAGAAAAGGAGCCTAAGGAGAGAAAATAGGGCTGTGCAGAACCTCAGGAATGTTTGGCAGCACTCAAGGCCCAGCATAGGCCTGGCTAATATGCAACTATGCAATGTTATGCTGAAGAGGTATATTGAGCCTCAGGCATGTGCACTCCCTCATCCCCTCCCCCCTCTTATGCACATGAGATGAGACATTTCTATTCACGGTTTTTTAACAAACCACAGTTTCCCATCAACATGAGCAACTGTGGTTCATCAAACAGCTTCTCATCTTCATCCCTCACATGGGGAAGAGACAGAACATGAGCCCAAGGCTCCTCAAGCGTAGTGTCGTTACATCTGAAATGAATCATACCAATAGCTCTTTAACTAGTGCATTTTCTGCCCTAGGCTTTCTGGGCCATACTCCCAGGGCCACAACTGCTATTATTTTTACTTTTGTATAGCACAGTAGTGTCTACACATCTCTGCCCTCCATCAGACAAGCAAGAGCCATTATCATAGTTCAAGGACACATTTCAGACAGGCAAACACTCAAGGAGATTTCAGAGCAGGGTGGTGATGGTGTGGCATGGGGTGGGAAGGAGGAGTGACCTGGAGTGAGTTCTGGTGGTCAAATACAGAGCACTGGAGGGCTGCATTTGGCACCTGGGCCTGCAGTTCCCCATTCCTGAACTATCATGCAAAAGGCATACCCCAACCACTCCCAGCTAGGGCCAACAAGCCAAAAAGTATTGCTGCATCGTTCAGACACCAGTTTCTGCCATTTATCTATGGTGCCTCCAGGACTAGGTTGCTTTGCTCTGCTGCATGGCAGGGCCAGCTGTGTAGCATGCAAGATATACTTATCCTTACCCTAATTTCTTATAATGGAGCAAGAATGAACAAATAACTTGTATGCATACAACTGGTCAAAAGAGAAATATCTTACCAGAGTGTTCCACGAGCACTTCCTATCTAGCGGCCGCTAATGACTAGGCCCTTTGAAGCTTCACATAACAAGATCCAATTTCCTACAATAAAAAGGCACATTATTACCAAAGGTACCAAGCATCTGCATTCTCACAATTTGATTGCAGGACAGAATATACAATATCACGTACCAAAAGTTCAATAGGCTGCTGTTGTTTGTCCCTGACATATCCACTTTCCCTCAATGGCACTAGGATGGCTTGCCTGCTACCCACAATGGATCCCCCAATTTTCCTTCAACCTGTGCTCCCAAGTTTATTGGCACCCATGTCATGTTGGGGAGAGCTATGGCCACTCCCTTGCAGCCAGGATGTCCTCTACAAAGCTGCACCATAGGGGTGTTTCATAAATATTCCCTGCATACAGGTTGTACTTGTGGAACATATTTTTGGGGGGGGGGGTGAGAACAGGCACCTACGTATGTGAATCCCTACACAAGCATGACAATAATATACTCTCGTTTTGTAGTGGGCAGATCATGTGTGTGTGGTGCTGCCTGCATAGGAATCTTATTCAAAAGTTCTTACATGCAATAGTCAAGTGTGGGTGTTTAGTTCCACAGAAGCAGGTTAAAAAAGAAAAAAAAGTGAAGGAATGAAGGAACTCCAGGTGCTACAAATTAACATTTATTTGAGCTCACAGCAAATGCTATTTGTAGCATGTGGAATTTCCACTTCCTTTTTCTTTTCTTTTTGCCTGCTAATTGTGCCACTCCATTTCTGTGGCCATTCCACTGTAGCATTGCATGTACAGTCTATGTAGCAGGGCTTTGAGCAACCCTACCATTAGCCCATACTACAAGGGTGGCCAATGTCGCTCTTCTCCAGGTGTTGCTGGACTCCAACTGCCATCAGCTCCAGCCAGCATGGATAGTGGTTAGGGATGATGGCAGCACTGTCTAGCAGCAATGGGTCAGGGGGGGGTACCAGGTTGGCTAGCCCTGCCACAGTCAATAAGCTGTTCTCTCTTTTATAGCATCCTTTCCCAACCTGGTGCCCCCCAGACATTTTCCCATCAAGACAAAGACAAAGTTTACAAATTACCCTGGCAAATCACAGAGATTTCTGGGGAAAGCTATTTTGTCAATGGAAAGCTTATAGGCAATGTGCCTTCCATGTGCTGTTTTATCAGCCAAGCATGGTCTCCTATCAGGCTCTCTTCCATAGGTCTGAAGAGCCACAGTGGGAGAATGTTACAGAAATATTTATGAATTTTCAAACGACCATCGATCTTGACTAGATTAATGCCAAAAAGCACTATCCTTGTCCGGTCTTCTAGGTAACACCCCCCCTATCTCAAAAACAGCCTACTTGAAGGATCACCTACTGGATGGCTTTGATCTGTAGAACTTGCACTTCTACCAGGGCCATATAATAGTCATTCTGCATTATATGCTAGGAGGCAATCTTTCAGTTCAGCAGCGCAATTCTTTGAAACTCCCTGCCTCTTAATATCACACAGGTACTCACTATACTGATTTAGATGCCAGCTACAAACATTTTGTTCTCAGCAAGCCTATCTGATTACATAATTTAGTTTTATATATTTGCTTGAAATTTGCTGATGTTGTTTGAAGTGGCCCTGTCATTTACAACTAATACCTTATCAGTGCATTGTTTTAATTGGAAGCAATTATTTTCACTCAATGCTGACATGCTCCAAAGGTATCACTGTATTCTCTTCCTTACCCACCGTTACTGCTGATTAACTGAAACAACCCTAAATCTTAAAGTTTATGTGAAGCTGTCTACATAAACTGCCTGAGATATTTACTTTCTGTAAGCAAATTGTTTTGCTTGCCACCCCTTTCAGGTAAACTGCACATCTTAATGTGCAATAATATTGTTTGTATGTCAGTATGAATATGTAACAGCCCTTATTCTTTATACAGCTTCAGCACTACTGCAGTCTTTGGGGTTTTCTGGGGGCAGCGTGTGCTTCCTGATCCAGCAGAGGGAGCACAGAAACAGTCAGTGGAGGAAAAGCAAAATTATAATTTGTGTTCCTTATTTGTAGGCGATGCTGAGTATTTATTATAGTGAAGATCTCTGTGTTGCAATAAAGCGGAGGGTGTGTTGTTCCTTGATCACAGAACCAGGCTCTCTGTTAACATAAGACAAAGAAAGGTTTTGACGTATGTTTACTTTACTGGCCTGGGTGTCCAGCAAAACAAAGTGAGTTGTTGCAGTTTCTGTCATAAGGGAAGTACAGATTTCTGAGCTAAGGATTCTGCAGGAGAGTAATTAGACAGCCCTAACACAGTGAAGATGACAGCTACCAGGAACACCACACTAAGGCAATGTACTGGGAGTAATTTTGTTGAGAGGAGATCAGAATCAACTGGGAACAGTGAAGAGAGCTCAGACAAGCCCTGGGTCAAATCATACCAATGAATACAAAGACAACTTAAAAAAAGAGGAAGTATATAGTTAAAAGGTTAGATTGGAAGGGATCTTTTAAGCACAAAACAAACCACAGGTTTCCAGGAAAGCAGATGTGGGGGAAATGGACTAGTGAAGAGCTAGGAAGTAGAAGGGAACAGTGGAAATGTTTCAAGCCAAAAAGGGGCCAGGGAAAGATATTAACACAAGAGAAGCAACACCAGGTCCTGGAAAGCAAGAAGTTTTGCAGCTGCGAAAAGATACAAAACCAACAGTTGGAAAACATTTAGATTTTGTTCAGAAAAATTATAATGGTGGAAGGGGTAGTGTCAGGGGTACACCAGGAATCAGCGCGGAGCCCAGTGGAAAGGTGCCTGAGCTCCAGGATGATGTCAGAGGCTCTCGCAGTGGAGAGGGGGATGCTGACAGCTCACAGGAGCACTGGGGAAGGTCAGAAGTGTCGGACCAGAGTATGGTGGAAGGGGAGACGTAGGCTCGACAGTTAAGCAGTTCAGGGGGAGAGGGGAATATGCCCGCCCCTTCATCCCAGGTGCATAGGAGGGACAAACGGCGGGAACAGAAGCACAGGTTGAGAGCACTAAAGTTCCTTTGTTGGAAACGTTCCCGCCAAGCGGCACTTCCGGATTCTGACTTGGGCTAGACGGTCATGTTCTTTTTTGCTCTGTCTTGTACATATGTATATAATAAAACTCTGTAAAAACCTATTACGGAGTTTGGAACGCGTTTCTCGTGAGAAAGCAACACAGCGCCCTGACAGGTGGGGACAGACACTCCTAGCCTCAACCTCTCTGGCACACTTTCCTCTTTCTCCAGTAGCAGCACGATATCTTGATTTTATTGCTTTCTTGGTGTGTTTTATTATGTGCATTGATCCTTGTTCTTGCCCCTGGATGGTTATTTTTAAGGGTGAGATATAAATGCATTAAATAAATAAATGCCACTTCTTTACCTCATGAAAGGGCCCAGAAGAAGCATGGCCAGGATGCTCCACAGAGGTTATTTCATCTCACCTCAGGTGGCAGCAACAGTGAGGCCTATCATCTGCCCATCACTTCCAATACAGCTTAAAGGTGTGGTTCTTCCTGAGTAGTGAGGACAGGAAATGCACCTGGAACACCCCACTGTGTGGCTTCCAACTTCCTATGACT
Source organism: Zootoca vivipara (assembly GCF_963506605.1). Taxonomy (NCBI): domain Eukaryota; kingdom Metazoa; phylum Chordata; class Lepidosauria; order Squamata; family Lacertidae; genus Zootoca; species Zootoca vivipara. The sequence goes on from NC_083280.1 coordinate 81,868,788, forward strand.
AAGAAAATTGGTCAACCATCTTCAGCAGGTGCCCAGGCAAAGTGGGCCAAAGGATGGCAACACACAGCCACATTTGCAACCGTCACAATTTCCCTGCACACTGTGTATCCAGACAGGCTTCTATAGCACAGGGCAGAACACCCTTAATCCAGCCCCACACCCTTAATCCAGCCCCACAAGTCACTCTGCAGGGACACAATGCTGTGCTTGACACAGGGTAACTGCCCACAAACAAGCTCAGAAACATATGGATCCAAAACGGATGCTTTCTGCAATTCCAACTACTCAGAAAAAAAAACGCCCACAAGCTAAGCCCCCTTAAAATGAGAGACATTCATCTGAGGGACAGCATACCCAGGAACAAAAGTGTGAAGGATCCAGGACACAGATTGAAGGAACATCATTTTTGTATTGCAAGAGTAAATATCAAATCTCTCCTAAGACAGCCTCATATAAAGGCTAGAAGAGGTGTAGCCAATTCTTTCAGCAACCTGCATGTCCTCAGAGAGGCCCTGCTAGGATATTGCAGGATCTGGTTCTCGGGTGCTTACCCAGAGAGAGGAAAGCAGGCAAGCAGTTAATAAGGGCCTGTTAGCACATGTTAGACTTGGCACCAAGAGAACAGGTGGTGTTCCAGAAGAGTGGAGCTTCAGAGGCCTTCCAAAAAATCTGCCCTGAATACCTAGAGGCTTACAAGGATATATTTCTAGTTGCACAAATCATTGCTCCAAGCAGGGTTGCCAGTTAGCTACCCAGAAATTTGCTCAGACCCTTTAAAATTACTCATGAAGCATTTGCAGCTTCTCCTGTCTCTGACTCTGTCCCTCTCCCTATTCCTTTCATTCCCTGCCCAGAGACACACACCCCCTTCCCACATTTGCCTTCCTGGCTCTGTGGCAGGCCAGGATTGTAATTGCAGTTTAAAACAATTCTTTCCCTGCACCCCTATTTCTAAGTCGTTATCATCATCATCATCATCTTCATATTAACGGTAGACAAGACAAAGGGGAGGGAGGGGGTAGCTTGTGTGCAAAGAAGAAAAGGGCTGGGAAAGTGGTCTGTGCTAGCATATAAAACTTTAAGTGACCATTAAAGGGGAGGGGGCTGCCAGCCAACCACTCCTCTTAGATGCTGTCCCCCAGTGATTGATGATGAGGCCTAGAGACTGTGAGGAGCCTGGTATGTCTCTAGGGGTAGCACATGGCCTGGGGACCCTTTACAGGGCTTTGATCCTATAAGCCTACAGTGGATAACCATTCCCCTCATCCCAGAGCAGACACCTTGCCTCCTGGTGGTCCCCATGGCTCTCAAATGCAACTTCTGAAACTTTTAACCTTCTCCTTCTCTTTCCCAAAACAAATTCTGAAAAGAGGCTCAGAGCTGAAAGGGAAAAGGATTCCCAGTGGACAAAAGTCTCCATTATTTTCTTCTGGTTATTTAGCTCACCCTATAAAGTGTTTAGTTGAGAAGATTTAGCTTGGTGGAATATGCTCAAATAGTCATCTTCAGACCTGCATGTCAATATTCAGGGTAAGCAGCATGCGGAAAACATGTTTTTCTGAAAAGGCAGTTGGTGTTAGCTAAACTGGGTAGCCAAGTTATTAAGTTTCAGAAAGTACAGAGCAGCAGAACAGTGAATCAATCTAGTACTAGACCTTTTGTGCATTCCTGCCTCTTAGCACACCTATCGCCCACACATTTCTGCCACTACAGATAGCTTTCGTGTCCTTGTCTGGCAGAGGAGAAAGTTCATACTAAGCTGGTGGAACAGGTTTTTAATGCCCTGTTGGCAAGGTGCTAATGGATGCAATGCTAACACTTCCCTCCTGTCGTAGGCTGAATAATATTTATTTATAATGTACTGGCTCATGGCAGAAGACTTTAAAAAAACCATATATTTTTTGTATTTTAGTTTACATAGGTATATGATTATATATAAACATACTGGAAAATACATAAACATATTTCCCCCCAGCATCCTCCACTGGGTATAATGTGCCTACGCTTATCACTTGTGGCACATTTATGTTTTTGACAGAAAAAAGAAACAAGTTTCTTTCAATATTCAAAAATCTGCAATAATCTTTTTATTCAATACAGGTGGTGAGACAATTGGCTGTCTACATGAATGAACTGAAAAATACATGAAGACTGAACAGCAATCATTATACATATCTGGGGAACCTATGGAACTACAGGTGGGGTTGAATTCCAACTCCAACAGACCCAGATCGTGTGATCATCATCTGAGGCCCTTCTTCATGTGCCTTCTCCACAAGAGGTTTAGAGGGTGGCAACATGAGAATGGGCGTTTTCTACAATGGCTCCCCACTTGTGGAATGCTCTCCCTAAGGAGGCTTGCCTGGCACCTTCATTACATATCTTTAGGTGCCAGGCAAAAACGTTTCTCTTGAACCAGGCCTTTGGCTGATTAACTATGGCCTTTTAAAATCAGGTGGGATGTTTTTAGAGTATTTCTTTTTTGGTTTGATATATCTATGTGGGGTTTTGTGTCTGTCTGGTTGCTTGGCTTCATCTTATAAACCTAGATAAAAAAGGTAGATGATGGTGATGATTTATTATTTGTATCCCACCCATCTGAATGGATTGCCCAATCATACGGGCATATATGCTTTCTTTCTTTTCTTTTTTTAAAGTCCTCTTCTTGCAGGTCACAATTAAAGATGGATTCTGTGATTGAAAGTGCTGTAGATCAGTCCTAAAAGGGACCAAATCTGGGTTTGAATGACCCCCCAAGAGAAATTACAGAGCAGGGATGCCTTACCAGGAAAAATAAATATGCGATATTTCACTTCAGGGTTTGGGGTATTTGAAATTCAGATTTTGTGTACGTCTCTATTTTGAGTGCATTTATATTCCTTTCTCCCCAAAATGTTTCTGCTCTAATTAAAAGACAAAAATGCCTAGCAAATTACACCTAAATCCCCCTCACGCTGGTATGGATTAAAATGCAACAAATCCTGAATACAAATAATGTAAGATATCCTTAAATTCTACTCAAAATTTGTACTTTTTGTACTATAAGGAGGCTGATATTGAACAACTATAAACATTGAAATTGGGTGAAGGAGATGCTGTCATTTATTTGTGGAGCATCAGTGTATTAATAGTATTACTCCCTTGTCAGGCAGGGCACAGCTCAAATAAGCAGAGCTGGGAGTAAGGCATTAGAGCTTTACGGAAAGTGCTACAAGGTTAACACAAGGGAATATTTACAAGGGAATAAAGACAGGCCTTTCAATTCAACAGGAAGAAACCTTTGGGAGAGAATGCCCCTAGCCTGGGAGTTAGGTGATTGGGAGGAACCAACCATGTGCACATTTCTCCCTAAGCAGTGCAACTCCTCTTCAGACTGAGCAGCAGACAGATCACAGAGGAAAGATATTTAGCAGTCCCTCAGCTGCCTGCCACTTAAATATGCTCACTTAATTGCGACCCATTGCCCTGCCTTTCTGGGTCCCAAAAAGACTATGACATTAAGTACCTGGCACTCATTTGGTTTCCAAGCTTAGCAGCAATGTGTGCTTTCTGCATGAAAAAAGTAATAGTAGTAGTACAGGTCCCTGAAGTCCAGTTCCAGCAACCCAGAGAGGGAAAGCAGTGAGAATGGTTTGTTATGAAAGAGGGAGTTATCAAAGAATCCTTTGGAGTCACATAGCCTGTGTTCCTGCCTCTCCTCCAGGCAGCAGAGAAGGTTCAGGAAATTAATTTTACTGGAGTGTTGACACTCTAGCCGGTTTGTGACTCAAAAGAATGCCCAAACATTTAATAAGCAGCTGCATTTAATCAAATTTCCCACATCCCCTAGGTGTGGGCTAACTATGAAGTCCCTTGCCTCAAATTATTGGATGGTCCACAGATTGGCATGGTGCTACATCTAAATCTGTACTGTGTTCCCCAAGAATGGAAGAAGAAGAGGAGGAGGAGGAGGAGGAGGAGGAGGAGGAGGAGGAGGAGGAGGAGTTTGGATTTGATATCCTGCTTTATCACTACCCGAAGGAGTCTCAAAGCGGCTAACAATCTCCTTTCCCCGCCTCCCCCACAACAGACACCCTGTGAGGTGGGTGGGGCTGAGAGACTTCAGAGAAGCGTGACTAGCCCAAGGTCACCCAGCAGCTGCATGTGGAGGAGCGGAGATGCGAACCCGGTCCCCCAAATTAGGAGTCTACCGCTCTTAACCACTACACCAAGCAAGTTTCCTTTCTTCTCTCCTACACAATTGTAGAAAGTCCTATCTTACAGTACTAGTTAAAATACTGATGATTATACACTAGCCTTTTAAAATTCAGGGATCAGAGGTGCTGTTCTGTTTTGTAATAAAGGGAAAAGGGATTCGACATACATATTGGAGGATCTCACCAACTCTCTCTCTTGCCTGAGAAAATTTCACATTTAAAATTGAAAGAAACCCTTCCTACACTAACAATGCTTTAGCAGTGTGGTGAAAGTGAAAAGAGAGGGGAGGATAGAGGGGATTTTCCCCCCCTCATAAGTTTGGGAGGTTGGGGTTCATCCATTGAAAGGGATTGTCAGAAGATGAAGGACAGACAAAAGGAAGAGTTTTTACAGTGCACAATAAATTCTGGAATTCACTGCCAAAAGATGTGGCGGTGGCCACTAACTTGGATGGCTGTTAAAGTGGATCCAGGGAGGGTGGATTTATCCATGGCTGCTAATTATGATAGCCAAATGCTATCTTCCAGTTGAAAGGTAGCATGCCAATGAATATCAGTTGTTGAGGGACAGCAACAAAAAGAAGTTCATTCCCCCCACGTCCTATTTGTGAACTTCCAATAGGCATCTGGTTGGCCACAGTGGGAAACAGGATGTGGAACTCCATGGACCTTTGGTCTGATCCAGCAGGGCTTTTCCTAGTGTATAGACAGCAGGCACAAGGACCCAGTGGAAGCCAAAGAGGGTACCAGCCAAAGCAATGCAAAATGCTCCATGGCCATGCCACCATCTTGCCATTTCCTTATGGGTTGAAACAGGAATAAGTAATGTGGGGTTATAAAACAGTGCAAATCCTGAGAACTTGTCCTTTGCAGAAAAACTGTGCAAGATGCTGTCCTGTGATAGTCTTATATGACCCCTGAACTGGATTGTCTCCTGGTAACGGGAAAGACCACAAGACTAAGGAACCTAGTTTTGAATCAAGAATCTACCCTAGATTGAACAAGGCCTGTGGATGCACAGATCCTTTGAGTCTACTTCAAACATGGAAGGAAATAGTTTTGTGCAGCAATAACCCTTTCAATTAGCAGGCAGTGTCAAGCCTTTGGATTGACCAAGCCTACTACATATATTCTAGCAGGATCCTGTGCTTTTGTATTGTCAACAAAGCAGAGTTTTCTGTTGGACTTGGGGATCCCGAACCATATTTAGGCTGGCCTTGACACAGATTCTTAACTAGAATACCTACAGAAGCTCTTTTTCCTTCGACTCATGTGAATGTAGTGACACTTGCCCAGTTCAGCTTAGTTGGCACAAATACTTCGTGGGCATGAACATTCTGCTTGTGTCACATCAGGCTTCTCTTCGGCAGGGCTGATGGAATGCCCCAAAGGCTTGTTTGTTGAGAGCAGAAGTCACCTTCAGAGGTTTTGGTTTTTTTCAATCCCCACAATAGATGGAATAAGAAACTGTAGGCAGGAGGAGTCCTTCAGAATTAACACTTAAAAGCAAAAAAAAAACTGCTAGTGCAGGTGACTCATCAGCTAGTTTGGCAACTTTTGTTGCTTTGAGAATCAGTGATGGATGGATGACCAAGAAAGAAAGCCCAAATCTGCATGAACAAGGTTGATATGAAAGTCTAACAAGGGGAAGGGCAAGAGTGTTTCAGTGTCTTCTTAAACAGATTATTGCTACATAACAGCACTTAACCACCCACCTAAGTGTGAGCCTCGGTTTTAATTTTCAAATGAAAGTATCACTCATAGGTGCATAAATGCTGAGGCAAGATTAGACTTGCTTGTTTTTAACCATTCAGTTTCTCTTTCTCTCTCTGGTGAAATGCAATAAGCGTAACTTTGACACCAAAATTATTACCCTTCAAAACACAGAGGGTGCTTTTAACTTTGCACATAGCAATTATAGGCAATTGTTATTTTAAAGTGTGAAGGAGGACAAAAATATCCAAAAGACAAACTTGTTTGATTGAAGGATTCCAGTCTGGGAGAGTTTTGCCTGCAGACAAGCCAAGCACCATCTCTCTCTCCCCCCCTTTCCTTTTAAAACACACTTGCTAAATCTATCTCAATTTCAACTCAACAAAAAAAGTAGAATCTAGAATCAGTAATGCTAAAAACCTTTAAATACTAAGATAAGACCTCAATACAACTAACAGGAAGTTTACCAACACAGGGGAAAGATAATGAGTGGAAGGAAGAGAGAAATATATACTTGACTGGACATTAGGAATATGCAACTTGTTAATTCTCTCTGAAAGGTTTCATGTCACTGTTATAAAACAGATATTACTTATTATTTCTTTCTCGTGTTATTGTTTTAAGTGCACACACCTCTCTGCGTCAACTGCTGTGCTTATCCAAATAGGTAAACCAAAATGTGTGGTAACAATACGCATCCTTCAGGTACAATATATGCATTCCATCCCCAAGCTGCAATCACACAAACTCACACACCCAGATGGCTGTCATGGAGTCCTTTGTATATAGCAAAAGCATCCAAGACAGATGGTACCTGAAAAAGCAGGTCCTCGTAAATACAAAGACCAATAACACAATTTCCATAAGGCACATGTATGTAGTGCATTCACTAACATCATATGCATATTCCAATTCTCCTGCGTCAGCCTGCTAAATAAACAACTTTGCAGTGATGAGCAGGAGGTCAGGCAACTTCCAAACAGTCCAGACTCCTTGGAAATGATGAATTTACACAATTCCTAAGCGTCTTCACTAACTCAAGTGATGAAGCGCTTGATGAGGGCTGAGTATCCAAAAGAAACTCACCACTCAACTGATTGCCCCAACATCTTGGCTACAAGAATACATGTGGGAAATAGGAGTTGAGCTTCATAACCAGGGGGTGAGTGGCCAGATGCAGACATTCCATCCCCAGGACCCCAACATGCAATTTGTTCAATTATAACAGATGATATTCAGAACTCTCTTCAAGTGATTTATCAAAGGAGAAGTTACGCAACTTGTCCCTTGACTGGTAGCCCTGCATATACATTCCAAGACAGGAAGGGAAAGCTTTAGGATACGATCCTGGGGCTTCCCTTCCTAATGAAATGCTGTCAGCTTGAAGAAATAGAATTTATGAAGAACTGACAATCCAATGAGACAGCTAGAAAGCACAGAAAATACTATAGGGTTGTTGTATGCCAATTTCCGTCCTTGGTCATGAAAATAATGGCTTGGGCCTCAAATGCTGCAGTATAGCTAGAGGTAAAGCAGACCAACAAAGAACGGAAAGAGTAGGGGTTCATTAGCCCACAAAATGCCAAGGTGCCTTGGAAAATCATGAACATCACCAAAATAAGTGTACTCCTATACTAGCATTCTATCTTATAGTCCATCTAAGTTACTAACGGGGTGGCCTCTGCTAACTGACAAGTATTTCTCTGCAAAGAATCCTATCCCACATCTCAAAAAGATCTGCTATATATTACAGGTTGTCAATTCCTGATAGATTCTACTGCAGAAAGAGTGTGAAGGCAAAGTTCATTTACCAGCCATGCCTCAGGGGTTTTTAACTACGCTTTCAAGGTTTTAGCCCTCTTCTCGCGATTTCCAGGAGAAGAAGTTATATATCAAGAGCGAGAAGCCAGAAGCAATGGAAGCAAGCTTCCTCTTCCAGCTACATTCTTCTGGTCTTTCCCCCACTTTCTGCAGAAGAGGCAGGTGTAAATACCGATGAAATGAACAAAAGCAACTTAAAAAAATATAGCAGAGGCGACAATGAGCCTGCTCTGAGCAACATTAGGAAAGCTACGCGGCTCTGATGTTACTTGTACAGTACTCTCAGGATCTGAGCTTAAATGGCCTGAAAACCCTACAATTTACCCACTCTCAAGATTCCATAGTCCCTGGTGAACTGGAGGTTTCTGTTTTGTTTTTGTTAGTACTAAAATATAATGTTCGCGTTTTATGCTTCTAATTGGTTTTGGGGAGACATTAATTTGTAATTTTTTTGCAAACACTACAAAATTGCTTATGTTCAGAACTCTTATTTTTAAAAGAAATTATTTAAAGACATCCCAACTTGCTGCAGTTTGTCCAAGAAGTTTTACTCTTTTATGGGGGCTCTGAAAACAAAGCTTTTCCTGAGATTTTCAATGAGAGAACAGAGTGCCTCTTTCACTCTGGCTGTCTCACCTACCGGAAAACTCATGTCAATGACAATTTGCCACAGGAAAGCAAGATGCTGAGCCTGACAGTAAAAAGCAGTTGTGAAAACCTGTGGTGCTAGCTTCAACCTGCTATCATTCTCTCTATACACAAATGTAGAGTAACATTGCCGTTTTCAACAAGGAACCTGAACAGATGGCAAGCCGGGTATTACATGCATGCTCCAGAGCAAGGCTTCTCAAAGAGTCACAGCAGGCCCCTCTAAACCGGAGAAACAGTGCAGAAAAAGTAAAGATAATTAAGGCCAATTCACGTGACCGTTTGTGGGGGGACGCCTTATTTTCCACCGAGGCTGTTTTTTAGCCAGCTTAGCTAAACGTAAAGATGGCGAAGAAATCCTTTCAGCTCTACAACAGAGTTAGAAGAGGGTGATTTAGCAGGCTTCTGCCATGGCATCCAGATGCTTAAAAGGAGCCGGGCACTTCCCAAGGTGTTTCTGTCCACCCTAGCAAATATGGCTAGGGCTGCATTAGATCAAAAATCTGCACTGATAGCTCAGAATAACGTTGTGTTTTTTTTTTTTAAAAAAAAGCTGGATTCCATGACCTGCATGAATTATGTACATTTAATGTAAGTATTTGATTTCTCTCGTTTTACATAATTTATTCTGTTCTTGGTAGGCATACGGTGGGGGTCAAAGGGCTTTGTGAAATAGCAGAGCCTCAACTTATGACCTTTGGAAATCTTATTCAGCAACATCTCTTCCTTCTGAGATGTCCATATACTTCCAAGCATTTCCTTGCAGTCCTAGGGTTGTAATCAATGCTCCACTAGTGGGGTTGTGCTGGCACAATGGGACTTCCATTTTCCCTCCTCCCCCAGCACTGAATCCACTTGCTCCATTGGATCCCCCAACCCTGGTGAGCTGATTTTGAGGGTTGCCCGATTTTGAGCGTGGACTCAGGGGGCTGCAGGGGAAAGGAAATGACTTGCACTGGTGGAGCTACAGCACTGGATACAGCCCATAGTCTAGTTTTTTTAAAAATAAAATAAATAACAACTCAGATTTTCAAGAAGCTGAATTTTGAGGGCCCCAATAGAGGCCCCATGGCAGAGGCGCAGGCCCTAACGCAGTTGCCGTCACAGTGCACACCCCCAGCTGACTGTCATGACATGATGTCGCAACATGTTGCATGCACACCGGGCAGAGTAGCAAGGCAGAGTAAAGTAAGGTCTTTGAGCCTGCAGGCCCTGGAGAGCCAGGTTCAAACGCTAGGTCAGCCTACATAATCAGATGTTAAGATGACAACTCTGTGGGGAGTTCATCATGCTTCTAAAAATAAAAATAAAAATAAAAAATCAGGTATGGAAACCTGTGGCCCTCTAGATGTCCAGCAGTCAAGGATTAGGGGAATTTAAGTCCATCAAGATCTGGAGCGTCACAGGTTCCCCACCCCTATTTTAAATTATTTTAATTGATTGTCTTTATTTTTTAGTACATTTATATATTGTCTTTTTTATCAAAAAGATCAATGTGTCTGGGAGTTCCAGGTGGTCTTCCATCTTGCTACTGACCAGACCTGCTTGGTTTCAGCAAGGTGGCTGCACTGTGCCCCCTCGAACTTCCTCCGTGGGCTCAACCTTGGAGTCCTGTAAGCAAGCCCTATTTTTTCATAGAAGTGATTTTGCATGCCCAAGAGAGACACTGCCCTATATTCATATGAAATGCACAGGAAATCAGAAGGGATGTATGCCCTACGTTTTATGGGAAGAGAAAAGCAACAACAAAACAGTCACACACCAAGTATTTATATAAGAATGATAGTTTCATTAATTACACAGAGACACATTTGCAGTGATTTTCCTTCAAATTCTCAGTCAAATGTGCAGATTTGCAGCACTTTGAACTGTGCTGCACCAGTAATTGAGGATGAATATTTTAAATCAGTCTTGAATCACCGTACTCCATATAGACCAAATGAACTAATAAGTTGTTCATGTGTAGACTGCTAATGTACTTCCCCCTCCCCTTCCCTCACCCTGACAGATGGAGCGCAGTCTTGAAAATTAGATACATTTGCTATTGGGAATTTTCAGAAGAGAGACTTAAAGGATAAAAAAAAGCCCTTCCTATTTATAAGAGAGCCAAAATGCCGCAACAGCCTGTGTGTGCTTAAAATAAAAGAAAATGTATACAAACTAAAGAAGATGCTTATCCAAACATTAAAAGATTGTTATGTGCACATCACAGGAAACAAGTCCCTATATTCAAATGGTACATTCTAGAGGCCTTAGTAAGGGTGAATTTATTCCAAAATCTTTCCGCTGTCACAGCTAAGCAAGAGGACGTCATCACAGTATTTTCATCCGATAGGCACATGTCAAGAGATAGAACTGCACAACTGTTTGCATCATCAGACTATTATCTTGGTGGGGAATGGGAGTTTTTGCAGGGGAGTCAAACACTTGCCTGTATATTATTTCATCCCTAATTAGACAAAAAAAGCTGGAAACTCCTACAGGAGGTCTGCCAAAGTCTCAGCTTGAGCATTTGCTAGAGGCAACCCAAGGTGTTTGCAGTCAGGTAGCTCAGGATTAGTAGGGTCTCTTTCTCTCTACTATAGGTCAGAATGAACTACAAAATGAGGACAAAAGTAGGCTTATAGATCATCATAGTTTATATATGCTGCCCTTTCCAGCGGTAGTTGCAAGTAAGTCACATTCAGAGGTCTCACTGTAAATGTGATACCCTCTGATCTTTAGGCATAAAAAAGTAGAAGATAACTCAGAACACATTAACTTTCATGAATGAAATTTCCCTTTAAAAAAACAAAAAAGGGCCTTTGAGAAAGCTCTTCAGTGATACTGATCACAATTTATCTATAGGGCTTTTATAAAATAAGATGCATAGTCAAATCAACTCTATTTTATTCTGGAGTCATTAAGCTAGAAGAAAAAAAATCTGTCAATTCACGCTAGTGTGTGAGTGTGGGTGTAGGAGCTCTGGTTTGCACGCAACAACTCCAACTGCATTCAGAAGTCTACATAAGCAGGTCCTTTACTATTCCTGTAAAACGTCACAGCAAATTCTACAATGCAAAACAATGATGTGTGCTGGACGTTTAAGAGAATGAGACATCTTCAGCTCCTATGGAACTCCAAGTGCATTTATTCAACATATCCACATTTTGCCATATCGACTATGAGGACTAAGAGGTGACTTGCATGTATTTCATAGTAACTAATCTCCCTTTGATGATTTTGAGCAATACTTTGGGGCATTGCCAGGCTCCATTACGAGGGCCTTAGAACTCATTGTCACTGCTCATACACCTCATCCTGCCTGTTCACATCTCTTCTCAAGGAAAGGGAGTGAACAGCAAGAGGAGGAGCTGCAACCTCAGCCTACCTTGCCCTCTCCCCCTGGGAGATGGTGAGGACTCGGCCCCAAAGGGAGAGGTAAGCAAATGGGCAGCTGCAAGAATAGTGATGAGGTCAGTACTCTGAGAAGCAGGGACCTGCAGACAGCATCTTGCTGAAGGGCAACACCAAACCCGCCGAGACCACATAACACCGGTCTTGGCTCCCAGTACGTTTCCGGGCACAATTCAAAGTGTTGGTGCTGACCTTTAAAGCCCTAAATGGCCTCGGTCCAGTATACCTGAAGGAGCGTCTCCACCCCCATCGTTCTACCCAGACACTGAGGTCCAGTGCCGAGGGCCTTCTGCTGGTTCCCTCGCTATGAGAAGCCAAGTTACAGGGAACCAGGCAGAGGGCCTTCTCGGTAGTGGCACCCGCCCTGTGGAACATCCTCCCACCAGATGTCAAAGAGAAAAACAGCTACCAGATTTTTAGGAGACATCTGAAAGCAGCCCTGTTTAGGGAAGCTTTTAATGTTTAATAGATTATTGTATTTTATTTTTTTTGTTGGAAGCTGCCCAGAGTGGCTGGGGAAACCCAGCCAGATGGGCGGGGTATAAATAATAAATATTAATATTATTATTATTATTACCCTGGAAGCAGTCCAGCCACAAATGAACTTCAGAACCTGGCTGATTGAATATTTTGTTGTCATCTAGGATACCACCTGGCCATTTATTTCACACTGTAGTCTCTAAACTAGGCACCATGGCACCCACAGACACCCACCAATGCCCTGTCCTTCAGAACTTTTGTGTTTTTTTAACAATAAAACCCTTAACAAGCCCTTTGGGGGGGCTTGGACACCTGCTTTTTTGTTTGAGAAGGGGTATGCACATTTTTCCGATTTGCGTGGGGAGTGCTGCCAGCTTTTATTCTGTGAAATGGCCATCTGTGGTCTCCGTAACAGTTTCCTAGATTTCCAAATGTGCCAAAAGGTGGAGGAGCCCCGATGTGACATAGTGCAGCATTCAATCCCTAGTTTTAGTTTCTCTTTTGCATGCCACATCAATCCAATGATTTGATTTCATTAAACAAATAATCATGAAGCTCTTCTTAACTTGATAGCCAAATACTATGTATTACAGATAGCAAGCCTCTGTCTTTTGATTTGTCTATAAAGCCTGAACAATGAGCTCCACTTACAGTGAGGGGGGAAAGTATTTGTACAGGTACTGTAACGGGCTGGGATTACAGGTAAGACCTCTCCCTTACAGCAGGTGCTTCTGATCTCAGCTCCTTACATACAGTGAAGATACCAGGTAGCCTGACATCTGGCTGGTTGATAGGGGGTCAAATACTTATTTCACTCATTATAATGCACATCAATCTCTGACTTTTGTCTTCTGGGTTTCTGGGGTTTTTCCTGTTGTTATTCTGTCTCTCACAGCTACAATAAACCTACCATTAAAATTATGGACTGGTCATTTCTTCGTCAGAGGGCAAACGGGAAAATTTAGCAGGGGATCAAATATTTTTTCCCTCACTGTAGTTGCTTTAACAAGAACATTATTCTTTAGTGCTGAGGAAAGATCAAGAACAGCAAGTAAAATAGTTGAGACACATTTTTTTTTTATCGTAGCTGAGCAGAAAAGTTACTCCATGTTTTAAGCCTTACTGCCTATTTTCCCCCAACACTGAATTAAACTAAGACTGCTGTCTCCATTGCCTTAAATTATTAGCTAATTAGCCTTGACTAAGGGACAACATTGTGTTTATGCTGGCAAGCTGTGAAAAGAACACTTCAGCTGGGAAGATCAATGCCATTTTTTGTCCGACTTACAATAAGAAAGCTGCTGGCCTGGGTTATGAGTTTAAAACATCTTTCATTTGGCAGACAGGACGGTGGTATTGACAGATCAATAGAGTAACTTTATGACAGGCTGCTGCTTCTGGAGATGGTTGAATCATATTAAAGAGGCATCATTCTTAAAACCAGGAAAAGTACATTTGGACAAAAGCTACCTGACCTTTGAAAATACAAACACAGTCTTTATATAAAAACAAAGCCATCAAAAGCATGCAGCCGAGCCTCATCAAGAGAGACTCATCCTTCAGCGACAGAGAGTGGGAGGAGAAGCATTATCTGTGCCCTTTTATGAATAAACCAGGATTCCCCTAGTAGTATAAATACATATATTCCTTTTGCAGATGACATCAAACTTAGGCACAGACAAAGGAAATCTGGGCCAATGAATTGGGGGGGGGGGTATCTCTGAGCAAAGTTGTCATGCGATCACCTGCAACAGCCAGACCCTCCAAGTGTCCCTATTTCCCTGATTTAGAGAAGCCATGCCGGTTTCTGATTTGATCCCGAATGCCCTACTTTTCCTGAGGATGTCCCTATTTTCATTGGAGAAATGTCGGGGGGTATGGAGTTATCCGACCCTCGAGCTGTCTGAAGGCAATCCTGTATAGGGAAGTTTTTAAAAGTTTAATTATGTTTTTATATATGTTGGAAGCTGCCTAGAGTGGCTGGGGCAACCCACTAAGATGTGTGGGGTATAAATACAGTGGTACTTCAGGTTACAAACGCTTCGGGTTAGAAACGCTTTAGGTTACAAACTCCGCTAACCCAGAAATAGTACCTCGGATTAAGAACTTTACTTCAGGATGAGAACAGAAATCGTGCCACCGCGGCATGGTAGCAGCGGGAGGCCCCATTAGCTAAAGTGGTACCTCAGGTTAAGAACAGTTTCAGGTTAAGAACGGACCTCCAGAATGAATTAAGTTCTTAACCAGAGGTACCACTGTAGTAAAATTATCATTATGGAACCGGACATACCTCTTTTCATTGGAGAAATGTTGGAGGGTATGCAACAGCTAGCTTCGAAGATCCAGTTTTGTCTTTTGCAGGACTGAGAATTTGGGCCCTGGGAGATCTAGGGGTCCTGGAGGCCAAGGATAGCACTGCCACAGGGTGGGATAAAGCTTTGCAAGAGACTGAAAAGCAGTTTAAAGGCAAGTTCTTGACATTTCACAAAATGTCAACAAATGCACAGTGTAGCAATGATATCATACATGCATGTGTATTGCATTCAGGGTCCTAGACTGGTCTCATGTATCCAAGGTCCAGCGCCGTCTTAAGCGCCCCCGGAGCCATGGTGCGCCGGATCACTCCGGCGCCCTCCCGCCCCGTTCCGGCGCCCTCCCGCCCCGTTTCCCAGCATGGTGGGCGGGTGGGCGCCGCGCGCAGCGCTGGGGCAACAGGCGCTGCTGCGTGGCAGGCGGACGGGCAGGCGCAGCTGCGCGGCGGACCGGTCAGCCAGCGGGTGGGCGCAGCTCGCGGCGCCCTCCTGGCGGGCCGGCGCCATGGTGCCCTGCACCACCGGGGGTCTACGATGAGCCGGCCCTGCCAAGGTCTACCTGAAAAACAGCTGCTTCGGTATAGCACCTATTATACATGCATGCAACTGCAGCCACCAGTTCTAATCCTCTTGGTGGTGGTGATTTTTTTTAAAAAAAAAAAACACACCCAACTCCCTCCCTTTTGTCTACCTTCTATTGGGATGAGTAAACACTACCAGCCAAACTTTCAGGTTGTGCTTCATTGTAATTATACTTGCTGATGAATTTTTTCTCAATTTGCAAAGGGTGGCTATGCTAAAAATTGAGGCTCCACCTTCATAAACACTTGTCACATGAGGCTACAAAGAGGTCAATTTCAAATAAAAATGCTTTTAATAACTAAATCTACTTTGGTGAAATTAAAGATTTGAACCTGTGTTCACCATTTTTTCCACTTCTTCATCCTACATTTTTCATTGTACTGCATAGAGATGAACTTTTAATTTCCCAACTGCCTTTTGACATGCAGACTTCCAAGGATTCCAGCCACCCGCAATTGGTTTCCACCCAGTGATTCTGTTCATCTGCCACAAAATCTCTGACACAGCATGGAAACCCTCTAGAGCCAAGCCCAAGAGACGATTTCACAAGACGTGAAGTATGCATGCAGATAATGCCTCTAGTGTCTGACCGTGTTAGGAATTTTCAACAGGCTGTTTAGTCCTAGGAGCAAATATCCTGGGATAGGTTTGGTAAAATGTAGATTTCCACCTTAAACATTAAGGGCTGCTTTCTTTCCACAGAAAGTGAAACTGCTGGCACCAAATGTTCATAGTAAGTGATGAGGGTGCCCCCCACCCCCCGCTTTTAAAAAGACTCCTTCAGTGTGGCTTATTTTGCAGTAGTACTAATAGTAGTAGTACTAACAGACAATTCTTTTGCTGCATTCAGGTCAGCGATGGGGAACCTACAGCCTTCCAGAGGCTGTTAGACTCAAACTTTCATCAGCAACAGCCAGCATGGCCACTGGTGAAAGATGATGTGAGTCCAACACAGATTCCCCATGCTTGTTTATAACATTAACTATGTTTTAATATATAATATTGATAAATGTTACAACAGCCCTGTAAAATAGTATTGTCATTCACAAATTGCAGGTGAACAACTGAGGCATAGATAGCATTTTACCTAAGGCTACATGACTACTTCATGACATAGGAAAGATGTGAAACAACTTAGTGGTTCTCAAATCTCTGTGTCCCAGTTTGCATGTAATGCAAAGCCAAACCATGACTTGCTGCAAATCAGTAAGATAATCACTTTTCACTCCTCCCCTAGTCCCGCTGCTGTCACCCTATCAAGTGCTGCACCATCGTTTGGCTTAGCTTAGCATTTGAACAAGGATTTGTGGTTTGTCTTCCTCCTGACAAGCTGTAACCAAGGTTTGCTTTTGGTTTACCACTTGCGGATTAATCCAAAACTATGGAAGTACAGCAGCAGCAAGACTGGGGGAAGGAGTGAAGCAGCTGCAATATTGCCTCATTCCCTCCCTAACCCGCAACCCTCAGCTAAACCATGGTTTGGGTTTACTGTTACATGTGAACTGGCTCAGTCTCTTAATAATTACAGTACATTACCACAGGGATGTAAAGTAGATTGGAATCTACTGATAGATCTCAGAGTAATTTGCAGTAGATCAGAAAGTATTCTGATTCTCAGTTTAACTGCAGTAACAGTTAACTGCAGTTTTTCCTTTTTAAGCAAGGCTTCTGAAATGAAGGGGGTGAGTTGAACATGGGCCCCACTGAGTCAGTGGGGCATATTATTCATGATTTAAGTTAATTCTTATTGATTTCAATGGAAACAAAGTTCAAATAAATTAGACTGAATCCAACCCTCCCTCCCTCCCTCCATTTATGGTTTCCTAAAAACAAAAGTTCTGTAGGCAGTTTGTAATGGCCTGGATTCAAAGTTCTCTGACCACCAGTCCAAACCCTGAAGAACCCCACAGTGAAGCTTCCACACAGCTGAAGACTATCCCCCAAGCATTGCACTCTGGAAACGACCATCCAAGTATGACTGGAACCACTGCAGAGCTGCTCCAGAAGTATATCATGGTCAATGGTATCGAAAGCCGCTGAGAGGTTGAAGAGAATCAACAGGGCCTCATTTGCCCTCTCTCCCAATAGAGGTTATGATACAGGGTGACAAAAGCAGTTTCTGTGCCAAAACCATGCCTGAACCCCAATTGAAATGGAACTTGAAAATCAATTTCCTGATTTCCATCACTCACTCTGATGGATAATAGACCTCTCAATGGTTGCTAAATGAAATTTTCCAGTCAAAAGGCAGAATACCTGTTTCTGGGGGCTATTGACAAGGGAAGGACATTTCCTTCCTGCCCTGCTTTTGAGCTTCCTGAAAGCACCTGGCTGTTATTGCTGGGTGCTGGACTAAAATTGCAGAGTTGGAAGAGACCAAGAGGGTCATCTAGTCCAACCCCCTGCAATGCAGGAATACTTTTGCCCAATGTGGGATCAAAACCACAACCCTGAGATTAAGAGTCTCATGCTCAACCGACTGAGCTATCTCAGCTAATAGGCCTTTGGTCCAGCCTGGTTCTCTCTCATGCTCTTAAGCATCTAGGTGCCCAGTGTTCTTTCACGTCACAGAGCTGTTGTTCTTAGTAAGATAATCCACAAACCCTGTGAAAAATATCTGAGAGCCACTAGCCCAGGCAGGAAGCACCTATTCAGGTTTGTGACAAATGCCAGCATATCATTGCTGATAGTAATTCCCATGAGAGTTTGTTAAGGAAAAATCTACCCTTACCCCCTGGGATACTGACTCTTGATAGGAACATAAAAGTGTCTGTAAAATTGATTCCCTTGTTATGCTATCATGTCAATGAAACATTTAAAAAATGAGAATCAGATTTAAGATTTTTATGAAGATCTCTCCCCCCCTCCAATTTGCACAGCTACAGAAATATTATTATTTAATATTATAAAACAAATTAAATGCACGAATCAAATGGCAGGCTAAACAGTTTAATCCTAGCAAGATAGATAAAGGTCATAAATCACATCTTTCAGATGGATGAGATTGTGGGCATATCCTTTATTAAGTGGAGATAAATGTTCTCTTTCTCATTCCCTAATAGGTTATTCTTACGTAACTACAGGAAACGTTTCCAGGTCAATCTGGGGAGGATTTGGAAACACAATGCTAATCCTGGTACTGAAAACTTAAAACGATGAAAGCACATTTCCTAAGTGTTGCACAACCGTTTAGCCACAAGCTGAAAAACTCTTGTTAAAATAGGACAGTGCCCAGATCAAAATCATGTACTGCCCAGCATCCTTTGCACGTGACCCCAGCAATACATTCTGCTGCGTACAATGTCACAGTAAACCCTAACAATCAGAAGAAAAGAAACAAACAAACCCAAACTAAACAAGAAAATGCAATGCACTAAGCACAGATGTTGCTGAGCTTCAGGGCACCCTGCAAGAGGGAGGAGGGGGTGGCACTCAGCTGTATCCCTCTCCCCCACTGTTCTAGGAAGCAACTTCCTCCACTGCTTCTGAGCTCTACCTCTTTCTCTAACCTTCTCTAGCCATTGATGCTTCAGGCCAGACAGTTCCCATGGCAGCCAGTCAACAGAGCTGTGTGTACTCCTCACTTAAAATAATAATAATAGCAACAACCAAAAAACCACCCGTAAAATTCTGCATCTAGACTGGCCAAATCACATGACGAGAGGCTAGATCTGTGACCCGTTTAACTGATGCAAATCTGCACAGTTTCTTTTGTTTTGCATAATTTATTCTACAATACAAAATATATTTTGATTTTGCTAGTTACGGGGAGGAGCAAGCATCTCCTCCCCAAACACTGGAAGCCTTATTTGGTAATCCTCTGAAATGCTTCTGAAATGCATGCAAGCGTTGTCCACACATCCTTTGATGCAAAGTTTTGCAGCCATAAGGGCTAGCTTCTAAAAGACTGTCAGTGTGGATTGCCACATTAATTGATTTTAACTTTCAATTTGAAACCTTATACTGGGATTTTTTTGTTTGTTTGAATTATTTTAATGGATATTATTTGTATAAGGACAAGTTTAACCATTTTTATCCAATTTGAAATTTGATTTATTTGACCAGAATTTACATCATTTATAAAACTATTTTAATTTCATGATGTTACAAGCTTACTGTTGCACAATATAATTATTCTTCTTCTGCTGCTGCTACTACTATTATGTTTACAACAACTTAATCAGGAGGACAATAAGTCTGGTTTTAAAAACATGAACAGTGACAGCTCAGGAAACCAGATTCTCCACCAGAACCACAGTCTGCAAGTTTTTTACACTAAGGTTACCAGACATCCCCGTTTCCGTTTCTAAAATCTTGAGACGTGAGAGGGCCCTGCAGTTATCCAACAAAATGACCAAGCAAGGACTGCATTAAGCATTGGCAATAGCAGGAAGGAATGGAGATTAGCAAGATGTTGGCTGCTCAGCATAACCGGCAGAGCTGGTATGCGGCAAAAAAAATAATCCATTGCCCAAGCTAATATATGTATTAGGCTAGACAAGAATAGATCACAAGTCTTCAAGATACATTCAGCAAGTGGAGGGGAACCTGGAAGAAAGAGAAGGTTGACCATTGGCATGCCTCTTATGTCCAATCAGTGGCATTTTCCGGCAACTGTGAAAATACACTGTTATGTCCAGTTTTAAGTCCCATTTTCCTTCAAGCAAAGTACTAAAATAACTATTATTAATACCATTTACCAACAATTAACTTCACAAGAAAACATTTTGCTCTATCTTGATTAAATTGTTAATAGACCTTTAACTGAAAAACCAGTAAATCCCTCTTATCATATATCCATTAATGTCTGCAAGCATTCCAACTTTGCTCCCAAAGCATATACTAAACACAGATAAGGGAACTGTGACTATCTCACAGCATTTGTTTTCAGTTTGAGTCTGTTAGGCATGCCCCCATTCCAATTATTTAATTTCTCCTGTAATAATCTTTCAATGATTTCTGTACATACACACTTCTAACTTCTAACACCTGGAATTGTGGGGTATTATTATTATTAGGGAGTAGTTTGGAAAAAAGCAGAAAAAGCAACTGCTGTTCATTATAGGTTGGCAAATTTGCTCAGCACTGTATATATATATAAAAAATTATGTACGGTAAGTAGAATAATGTTCTGGGGAACTCCAGTTACCTGGACACATGCTGTATTGTTTTTACCTTCAGAACTTATGAAATATCAAGCACTGAAAACCTTTAATAGATAAGGCAATACCTCCCAATCAAATCATTGTTATTATTGTTTGATTTAGCACTAATGGCACACCTGGCATAGGGGAATCTGATTAAATATGATTAGGAATCTCTGCTTTTTGACAGAATTAACTGATTAATTGCACTGCTCTCAGCACCAATTAATATTAAATGCTATCAATGTATTTTTATGCAGTATAAAAAGAGAGTCTTTTGGTGGAAGAAGATTATGTGAACAAAAGGCAATGTGATTACATTTACTCGCATTCATCTCAATATGGTCCTCTCCATCTACTACTTACAGTGGAACCTCGGTTTATGAACACCTCGGTTTATGAATTTTCGGTTTATGAACGCCGCGGACCCATCTGGAACGGATTAATTCATTTTCCATTACTTTCAATGGGAAAGTTTGCTTCAGTTTATGAACGCTTCAGTTTATGAACAGACTTCCGGAACCAATTACACTCATGCTTCAGTTTATGAACGCTTCAGTTTAAGTACTCCGCGGACCCGTCTGGAACGGATTAATCCACTTTCCATTACTTTCAATGGGAAAGTTTGCTTCAGTTTATGAACGCTTCAGTTTATGAACAGACTTCCGGAACCAATTGTGTTCATAAACCGAGGTACCACTGTAGTTATCTCCTCTCTCTCTCTCTCTCTCTCTCTCTCTCTCTCTCTCACACACACACACACACACACATATTTCAAGGTCTCAAGTACTGTAGCGTTTTCCCCCTATTAACTGCGATCCCTTTAATGTCGAGATGCCAAAGAAATTGGGGGATGGACCTTGGCGAGCAAACCATATCCTCTGCAATTGAGCAGTATCACTTCTCTTCTATATTCAGCTTGTAAATTCATCTAAAGTTGGGCCCAGACTTAATTGTACTTAGACTCCCTGAAATCAATGGGACATGAATTAGCGATGCCTAACCTACAGTAAGTCCCACAGGGCCTCTTTCAGTGGGTCTAATCTATGCATGACTAAGTCTGGAACCAACTGACTGGACTTAGCTTTTCATTATATTATTCTATAAAACAGGGGTGCTAACTTGTCGCTTGCAGGCCAAGAGTTTTGGGGTGGCCCATGTAGCCTTTGACATTTGGTGGGAAGTTAGCAGCATTTTTTTAAAATGGCAATCTTGTTCAAATCCATAGGAGAGGATGGTGGCAACCCAGCTTAAAAGCTGATGCCACACTGTCATGGTTACATGTGCGTTCTGCTGAACCCAGCTCCCCAATAACTGCAAAGGCTGACTCACCGCCCTAAGCAGCACATCCACAGTGAACAGGAACTCCCTGCTCCCTGCATCCAGATCCCTTTCCTTCCCACCCAGTTTGCCCAGACTTCCAAATTACTATGCAGGAAAGTACCTCTGAGTGACACTCTGCACTTTGCTATGCTCTTACTGGTTATCCTAGGAATTGGGTGGCCTTAAACCTTCTCTCAGCTACCTGTGATATGGGGAGGAGATAATTTGATTCCCAGTCATGAGAGGACTGCCAATAATGCCAACACTATTTTTTTTTCTTTAGCAACATTCCAAAAGCACTGATTACACCAAGTGTGGTAAAGATAAGACGGGGGGGGGGCAGAGAAAGGTGAGCAAAAAGGATCCACCCTCTCCTCTGTTACGTGTGTGAAATCTGAATCTGTGTGTATCTGTTTATCTATACAAGGGACATGGGTGTGGTCTAAAACCACAGAGCCTAGGGCTTGCCGATCAGAAGGTTTGAATCCCCGTGATGGGGTGAGCTCCCATTGCTCGGTCCTAGCTCCTGCCAACCTAGCAGTTCGAAAGCATGTCAAAGTGCAAGTAGATAAATAGGTACCACTCTGGCAGGAAGGTAAACAGCATTTCTGTGCGCTGCTCTGGTTCGCTAGAAGGGGCTTAGTCATGCTGGCCCCATGTCTGCGGACAAACCCTGGCTCCCTCGGCCAGTAAAGTGAGATGAGCGTCGCAACTCCAGAGTCGTCCACAACTGGACCTAAAGGACCTTTACCTTTATATATCTATACAGATATGTATGCTGTGGGAATGGGTACACAAACATGCAACACATGACCCTCAAAGGGGTGGCCAACTCTCAGCACGGCCCTGCTATAAAGTACTGTATCATGTTATACAAACCTTTGCAACCATTGCAGCCTAACATGAGAAATTACAGGTTTATGATTAAGATAACGGTGCTGAAATGGGTCAGGGAAGCCTGTCATTATGGGAATCAGTCACTTAACAAGCATCTTTGAGAGGGCCAGGTTCAAAATACCTTCAGCAGTAATGGGGCATGCAAGCAGGAGCTAGATTGAATTCCAACCGCAAAATAAAACCTTACTTTGTAGCACAGCGTTTAGTTCCTATGCATATATTGATTCTCTTTCATTTGGATGGATTTTACTTTGGAAGCCTCTGAACCAGCTGTTGAATTCATCATAGTTTTGTATTAACCTACAGGCATCCTCTTCTAAAGGCAGTATTGGTGCAGGTCACTCTTTTGATTTGCAAATAGTGTTACATTAAAGAGATGACTCTTGTTATAAGACTCCCTTGCTTAATCTGAGTATTAGAAAAGAAAAATAAAGGTCAGTTGGAAAGCAGGTTCACTCCAGGATTTCCCCCTGCTAGTTAAAACCACATGGTACTAATAACTGTTTACATAATCCCCAAGAAACTTGCAGCAAATTGTGTGAGCTGAAACATGAAAAGGGGAGTAAACACCAGATTATGTTTAATGCAAGATATGAGCCTCCATATATATCTTTTTTTTAAGCTGTCAAACTGATATTCTTTTTCTTTAGATCCTACAAATGAGTCTGGAAATTTCATGAAAACTGCTAACTTCTGAATGTCAGTCACCATGTTTGGTAAACAATCTAGATTCATGATTTAATAAGAGCATTTTTTTAAACCACAGATATGGGCAGAAAAGTTCTCTGCCTTAGGTGTTCATCCTGTATTGTTTTTAAACCTCTTTTTAGTTGTTTGTGCTGTTTTTTAAAACTATTTTAACTGTTTTATGGTACATTTGTAAATTCTCTTGAGGCACTAATAACAGAAGGTGATGATGATGATTTTTGTGAAGTGGAGCATTCCTAGTCAATTACTTGTGATTTCCAGGCTTCTTCTCCTATACCACTGACTCCGAAGCTGTCTGCCATGAAAGGGGATGAAATGTACTATTAAAGATTAAAATGTGCATGTCGGGCGCATCCTCTATGTTCCTTGGAGCGGGGGAGGGGGCTTATGTAGCATGGATTGCTCCCTCCACCCACCCAAATATGGGTGATTGCATCAACGTAAGGGAAGTCATAGCAACACATCAGGGTACTTTGATGCAGGGTACAACTAACAGAAACAGGGATCCAGAATAACACTGCCCAGATAGCACAGTCTCATCCTTGAACCCTTACTGGGCAAATGAGAGGGTGTTGCCTTGGAAGACAGCATAAACTGAGTTGTTTGACAGTTGCAAGGAGAATGCCTGATCATTGTTCTTATGTATTGGATTTTTAAAAATATTTAATTTCTGAACATTTTTTAAAATTTGGTTTTTAAAAGAGATTTTCTTGTGTTACAAACAAACAAGGAAAAGTATGAATCAAAACATTTGCATTTGGTGTGGGACACTATTGTGATAGACATCTCTTGAGAGGGGAGAGGGAGAGAGATGGGGAGTAATGTTCTTTCATTCTATTGCATAGGGTTTGTGCTAGCATCACATGGGTGAGTCATTCATTCATTCATTCATTCATTCATTTAGGCGTTGTGAGAGATTAGAGGGTCCAGAACTCGGTTGCTTGCATTCAGTTGGTTGCAATGTGGTTTGTTTGTATGTGGAGAGGACTGGAAGAGAGAGAAGTCTCCAATTTTAACCCAGCACCATGTTCTAAGTTCAGTTCTCAATAACAGCATGTACTTTATGTCAACCATCGGTAATGCCATACCTATGAAAGTCTCTTGACAAGGAGAGGGCTAGGAGGCACAATTTATGATTAATCTCTAGCTTTTGATATACCGCTTGAGATGAATAATCATATCTGCATGTGATCCAAAGAGAAATGCAATC
Source organism: Zootoca vivipara (assembly GCF_963506605.1). Classification (NCBI taxonomy): domain Eukaryota; kingdom Metazoa; phylum Chordata; class Lepidosauria; order Squamata; family Lacertidae; genus Zootoca; species Zootoca vivipara. Next base: position 81,893,218 of record NC_083280.1, read on the forward strand.
CAGAGCTGAGAAAAAAAAGGTGGGCAGATATTGCTGTATGGCTTCCAAAGGAAACAGATTCAACACTCCTTCCTAAGTAACGTTTCCATGTTCAATCTTTATAGTGGTGAAGGTCACCACTATAAAGAACTTTGGGGAGGGACATGAAGTCTATAAAAGCTAAAGGGACACATTTGGAAATGATTAATTGTTGTCTTCTATGAGGTGAAGATGAACAACTGGGGGAGGGACCTTCAAAGTTAAGTTATAGGAGCCTCATGTTGGGTTCAGGCATTGCTACAATAAATAAGGAATCTTGACACTGAGCTAGGGCACCTAGGTGGTTCTATAGTAATAATAAAGTCACAAGGCTGAAAGTATATGTGTTTGAGACAGAAGAATTTGGCCAAAACTGCCTTTACACATGTTAAATTTATATTTTGCATTGTGTAATATGAGAGGAGCCCAGAAAGTGTCTGACACATCCACCAGTGTCAACTGCTAGTACCCAAAGGAAACAAAACATTTAGTTTTCCAGCCATTCTCCTGCAGAACTGCATTTAAAAGAGATATACAGGACGAAAATATAAATAGCCAGTAGCCATAAAAAATAATTCCAAATGGCTGGGTTATGGCTGACAGAAGTGTAAACACATCTGGCTTTTGAAATACTAAACAAAAACCAGAATAAAATAAAATCAGGAACGGATTCACTTTTCTCCTCATCATAGGTACTATAATATTACTATTTTTAAAAAATGAAAACAGATATTAAGATAGTTGTGCAGTATGCATACAATATAAGAAAAGCAGCAAATTTTGGTACTACATAGATTGACTTTTATTTAGGTTTCATGCCTATTACCCTATTTAAGAAATGTATGAAATGCCTTTCCAAAGAACTGCTCAAGGACAATGTGAAAAAAATGCAACAAACTAAAGGTTCATGTTGCACAACCCATTGTATTATAAGCATGAGAGGCAGTGAGCATCAGAGACAAAATCGAATGTTTGTGGCACAGTGTGAAGCCCATTTATCCTTTCCATGAATCTGAAAGTCAAAACAGGGTTTCAGCTCTCATGGCTCTGGACACAGCAAAATGAAACCCAGGTATTCTCATTATAGCCCCTTCCCTGTACATACATTTTGTACAATTTGCAAACTATTTCCACCATCCACCCACCCCTCCTACAGACCTGGCCTTAGCCTTTTTGCTGCAAGAGGCAAAAAGGTCCAATTGCCACCCTTAGACTGATGCCTTATATTTTCACTTTTGAAGCAGTACCATCAGACCACTTCAAGACTAGGTTGGCCTTCATTCTAGCTTTTGTGGAAAATAAAGTATTCACAAAAGAAAAAAGAAAAATAAGCAAAGGCAAGTCCAACTGATTATGTTTTCCAATCTAATCACTGAAAAAATGACTAGATTTTTCTTCTACTTGAGGCCAACTGAATCAACATAGGGTAATATTATACCACAATTGTGTGAGCATATGTAAGTGGGGGAAAGTTTAATTGCAATGGATTAGCTGGTAGATTTGCCAGTTCTCCAGAGCTTCAGATCTCACAATCAGGGGAAGGAGCCCAGAATACATCAGCATGAGTCATGCTGGGGTTGGTACAGAGATAATGTCTAGTGGCATCTCATATGCCATGGGGCAAACATGGGTGTGGAGCTAATAGCAGAAACTTACAAGCCAGGCAAAGCAAATTGTCCCTTTCCTTTTCATGTATCACTCTGAGTCTGAGACAAGGTAAGTGAAACCAGTTGATGTTCAGGTCAGTCTCCAAGACCTGGGAGTGCCAAGTCCTTTCCAAAAACAATCCTATGAATAGACTCAACAACAAAAAGACAGGATCCCAGTTACAGGTTTTTTTCCAAGGACAAGAGGGTGTGAGAACCTAACCCATCTGGTTTAACTTTTGTAAAATATATTTGCTCATAGGAGTTTTATGAAAAGTTATTCTTCTAACTGCCAAATGTTCAGTCAGATTTAGGAAAGATGTTTGTCAAATTAACCGGCCATTTATCTAGCACTCTTTGAATGTTCAGAGCATTTCAAACCCAAGAAGACTGTAATTCCTACAAACAGCTTTGTAAAGTGGGCCAGTGTTATTATTTCAGAATAAGCCGAGAGACAGTGATTTGCCCAGGTTCACCTATAGCCAAGGTGAGATTTGAAGTGGGGGCTTCTCCTCTGCCACCTCCTGCTCCTGTATTTATTTATACCCTCCCTTTTCCCCTGATGCGACTCAAGGAGGTCTTTAAGCAGAGGCTTGATAGCCATATGTCAGGAATGCTTTGATGGTGTTTCCTGCTTGGCAGGGGGTTGGACTGGATGACCCTTGTGGTCTCTTCCAACTCTATGATTCTATGAGGCTTACAGCTAAAAACAAGACTGCAATAAAAATAGCATGGCACCAGCCCTTTCATTAAAAGCAGGCAATTCCTTAAGACCTGTTTTTCTCCTCCACCTGCCAGCAGAAGAACAGCAAGGAGGGAGCCATTCTAGCTTCTCTAGGGAGGGAGTTCCAAAGCTCCAATCTCACTACACATTTAATTACCTAGGGTGGGACTCACCTAACAAGCCCGATCATCAGAAGCCCTGCACAAAGGCTTCCACCTATGCAATAGAGCTTTCCCACCTCTCCTCCTCCTCACAAATTGAGTCAAGGGGGTCAGGACTCAGGAAAACCCTCGGAGCAGCACTGGGGAGGGGAAAGTATTTCATCTGGCAACCTGCAATGCTTGTGCAAATGGAAGGACTGGGATACTGCAATGTTGAATTTCATCCCCAATCTGTAACTCCTAGTGGGTTTTGTTGTGATGGGACTCACCACTAAGGAGTACCACCCATATTTTATCAAACACATACACAAAACACTGACAACTCCCATCATCCCAGACCATGCTGGCTAAGGCTGACAGGTGTGGCAGTCCAACACCACTTGGAGGGCCTACAACACTTGGAGGGCCTACAACTCCCATGATCCCTAGCTAACAGGACCAGTGGTCAGGGAAGATGGGAATTGTAGTCCAAAACATCTGGAGGGCCGAAGTTTGGGGATGCCTGGTTTAGCCTTTCAAGATTACAGTTTAAAAACTCACACCAGCGTTTCTGTCCCATGCTATCCTTCCTTGCTTCTCCTTTGTGATGTCAAGTGTGCTCAGGGTTTTGGAGGATCAGTTTATAAAATTACTTACGGTGCTGCTTACCAAGCATTTCAGCTAACAAAAAAAAGGGGGGATGAATATGGGGGGAGTGAAATTAGAACTAGCCCCCAGTTCCTGGTATTATTCCTAGCTTGTCTCTCTATTTGTGAAGAAGTTGTATCCTGCCTCGGGACCAGCTGCAGGAATGGACATTTTGAGTGGTACCTTGGTTGTCGAACTTAATCCATTCTGGGAGTCCGGTCGACTCCCGGAACCGTTCAAAAACCAAGGCGCGGCTTCCAATTGGCTGCAGGAGCTTCTGCGTTGGATGTTCGGCTTCCAAAAAACATTCGCAAACTGGAACGCTCACTTCCGGGATTGCAGCGTTCAGGAGCCAATTTCTTCAGGAGCCAAACCATTTGACAACCAAGGTGCCAGTGTACAGCACTACAGTATTTAAAAATGCTTACTTAGAGAACAAGAGCATCGTTCACTAAGCACACTCCATATACAATACTCAGAGTCTCACATGCATATAGGACTGCCACCAGAGCTATGGCAGAAGATATTCTGTAAGTGTTTGTGCCGTTTCCTCTTCCACAGGGACACAGCGGAGAGTCTGCATGCAAGAGTAGGCCTCTGGTTTTTTCCAAAGGCTTCATAGACCCAAGCATAGCAGGGTAACATGCCACCAAAGATCAGTCTGATTTTGCATTCAGCCTAGAATTGTACCGGTGAAAGGCCCCATCTACTCCCCAGCTTTAGGCACAGAATAGATTAAGGCAGAGGGCCTTCTCGGTAGTGGCACCCGCCCTCCCATCAGATGTTAAGGAGATGAGTAATTATATAACATTTAGGAAACCTCTGACGGCAGCCCTGTATAGGGAAGCTTTTTAAGATTTAAGGTTTTTATATGTTTTTATATATGCTGGAAGCCACCCAAAGAGGCCAGGGCAACCCTGTCAGATGGGCAGGAAACAAACAAATTGTTGTTGTTGTTGTTTCTAATATTTCTAATGCTGCACAGATCTATCTATCTATCTATCTATCTATCTATCTATCATCTACCTTGCTCAAACGTATTGCCCTCCCATGGCACACCCCACATTCATCTTTGAAGAAAACTCATCCACCACTGCCCCTCCCTATCCCAATAACCAGATACTACCACTTGTACCAAAGAGACAAAAATAGCAATGTGACAAACGGCCAAATGCACACTGTGACACGTGCAGGTTTCTAAATAGCATCGTTCATGGTGTCCATGTGTGCTAATGACATTCCTTCTGCTTGACCCCCCCCTTTAAAAAAAACCAAAAACCCACTGCTTCCCTCTTAAGGGAGGGGAGTGGCAGAAAAAGAAGGGGAAGTAACTTCACTTGCTTGGAAAAGATTCAGCAAAGAAAATATTGGTTCTGTTTCAGCACTTCACCAACATCTCTTTTTCTTGAGGCACAAAGGACTAACTGCCCCAAGAATGTGAAAGGGTTTGTTCAGTCCTTATGATGAGAAATTTTCTGTTGCAGCCAAAGAACCTTAAAAATGTGGCAGTAGGTGCAAGAGCAAGAGGGCTTTTTGCAGGTGTCTTTTTAAAAGGCTGCCTATGAAGCCAGCTTGTAAATGGCCACTTGTACTTGATTGCCTGTGGCAACAATGAATGGCCTTTAGGTAACCAGTCAAGGAAGCTTTACAATAATTGGTTCCTTTTTTCCTTTTAGGCCACAAATTACAAACATACAGATGCTCCAGCAGGCAGGATAATACATTTTTTGCAGGTTCATAAATGTTGCAGAGATTTATTTGCAAGGCTACTGTGAAGTGTTGGCTACTGCACCTTTCTTCTTGTTTGCACTACTGTATAGTAAATGCAGTTGTATAATGTTTTACCCACTTCTCCACCGCATGTTTACTTTTACAGTTCATGTGATTAAAATGGAATAGTATTTTAAAAAAACAAAAAACAAAAAACCTTAATGACTTAAAAGAGGCTTCTGGTTGTGGAACTCCAATAATGGTTCATTTTATCCCATATTTTTTTTTCTGGTTAATTACGTTTTTTTGGCCAGTGCTGGTACAGACATACTGGAGCCAAACCTGTTAACCATGGTTAAGAACAGTGCTATTTTTCTAGAAAAATAGCTTCCAGAACTCACCATGAACATCTCTTTTGTTCTCTTACAATGGCAATGGCGCCCACCTGAGAAAAGCCAGAACTGAGTTCCGGAAAGTTCTAGCCTAAAAAAACCCTGGTTAAGAGATTGAAAAGCAGGCTTCAGGATCACACAGCCCTTTAGTTGAACATGAAACCTGATGTGAATCCTTCTCCTCTCCTCTTTTTCCTGGTTAAGAGTTAAATCCATCTCCCCACCCTTCAGGCACGCAGGTAGTTCTGTGGTCTAAACCACTGAGCCTAGAGCTTGCTGATCAGAAGTTTGGCGGTTCGAAAATCCGCGATGGGGTGAGCTTGTTGCTCAGTCCCAGCTCCTGCCAACCTAGCAGTTCGAAGCACTTTGAAGTGCAAGTAGATGGGAAGGTAAACGGCGTTTTCGTACACTGCTCTGGTTTTGCCAGAAGCTGCTTAGTCATGCTGGCCACATGACCCAGAAGCTGTCTGTGGACAAACGCCGGCTCCCTCGGCCAGTAAAGCGAGATGAGCGCCGCAACCCCAGAGTCATCCGCGACTGGACCTAACGGTCAGGGGTAAAGGTAAAGATAAGGGTAAAGAGACCCCTGACCATTAGGTCCAGTCGTGACCAACTCTGGGGTTGCGGCGCTCATCTCGCGTTATTGGCCGAGGGAGCCGGTGTACAGCTTCCAGGTCATGTGGCCAGCTTGACAAAGCTGCTTCTGGAGAACCAGAGTAGCACACAGAAATGCCGTTTATAGCATTTACGGTCAAGGGTACCTTTACCTTTACCCCGCCCCTCATATTTAGACTGCAAGCTCTTTGAAGCTACAACTTGTCTTTTGCTTATGTGACTTTGAAAAACACTGCCTATGTTGGTGATGCTGTATTAATCACAGACAATAATATGTGCATTTATTCTATAAATGTGCATAAAGGTCTTTACAGAGCAGTGGTATGGCAGGAAAAAAGAAAAGGACAGTTCCCTCTCAGGTCACTGGATATATTCTCCTGCCTGAGCTGCCTTGAGAAAAAAAACAAACCTGAAGCAACAGTACAGAATTCCTCTTGCTTACTGTAACATCAAGCACAAGTTCTCAGCGTCTAAAAATATCTGCCAGAAGGACTTTTGTTCTCTAACAGCTTAAGGGAAAATCCAGCTGACAAAGCTAACGATCCAAATAACACACCATTTATTTTAGGGTGTATGCACAAGATCACACCCTTTTTATTCTGTATTAATTAATATCGAACTATGAGTACACCCCCTGCTTCTGTACAGATGATCAACGGTGGAGATTAAAAGACACCATTCCACATGTAAGCATAAAAGAAAGGCTGGAAGAATCCCACTGTTTTAAAGGCTTCAATTAAGTCTTAAAAAGAAGAATTCAGCTGAGTTGTGGATTACCTAATTTGTGTGAACTCTAAAATAATTACAAGTTTAGACAACAGGTTTTGCCTGATAATAGATAGGCTAGAGAACGGGTGGTTTTTATCAACCAGTTACATATTCTCAGCCAGCATGAAAGAAACCATGCAATGCAAGGAACTGTGTTGGCCATTTCCCTGTATCTCCCCAGTTCAAGTATTTTTGCAGTAAATTAAATGGCAGCTCAGTTATGACCAAGGACATTCATGTTCCATTTCGCTGTAGTGACATTTGGTATTGGACTATGATCAAACCTAGCCACTGCAAACAAGAACACATGACTTACTCCTCGTGGCTAAGTCTTTTTTTGCAAACCATTCAGTACACCATCACAAGATCTCAGCTCCCTTGATCCTTCATTACAGCTATTACTTTCACTACAGCACAGTTTGTCCTTTTGCTTTATTATTACACTATTTTAGAATTTAGCCATCATACCCTACATGTAACAATCACAAACAAATAATTATTTATAGGGATGTTCAAAGGAGGTCTTTGTCCAATAGATGGCAGTTAGGATATCAGATTTTTTTGTGTGTTTGCCAAACCTCAGCTCTCTGACAAAAAAATGATAGGAGATATTCTATAGGTCAATCATTTTTCCGGGCCCCCAGACCACTTATTGCTGGTACATGATCCATTGTTGCATTAGCCATGACTTCAGCCTGGAACCTCCTGCACTGTGGGCTGGTTCCTCCTTTAGCAAGAAATCCATGGCTACAAAACAGGACTATCAAATAACAGAACTATCCTCTTGAGATTGCATCATTGCTTCACCCCCAGACAGTTTATTTATTCTCCTGACCAGGCCTAGCAATAAATAATTCCACATTGGGCCTGCGCAACAGTTCTGGTTTAGATCTTGATGATCTGGTTTATTACCCTCTTGCATTCACCTCTTGTCTGATACTTTCTTGTATCCTGTTCTTTTCAGACAGAATCCTGGCAAAGAGTGACTTGGATTTGGGCAACTCCTTTCTGAAAATACCTCCTTGAATCTCAAGCCATCAGCTCATCCAGCTCCCCAGCAATTATGACTCCTGATCCTGCAGACCAGGCATCCCCAAACTTTGTCCCTCTGGTCCTGTTAGCCAGGGATCATGGGAGTTGTAGGCCAAAACATCTGGAGGGCCACAGTTTGGGGATGCCTGCTGCAGACATTCACATCTGCCTGCCACCCAGTGTCTACTATTCACTCTTAAAATGATGGTCCTGTAGTCATCCTGCCATCAACAAAACTAACATCAGACTAAAAAACTAACATCACCAAAACTAAAGATACAGTGTGTAACCTCAGACTAAAAAACTAACATCAACAAAACTAAAGATACAGTGTGAAGTTCCGTATCAAATGTGTTTCTTCCATTATTTTTATTTATTTCTTGCTCATTAATGTCATACCAATAATGATTCCAAATTACATTTTGTGCAATTCATCATTATTAAAGCAAACCTTGCTTGAATGAAAATCAAATTAATTCATTCCTAATAGGAGTGCCTCCAATTTCAGGTGAAGCCAATCATATGAACGGGGTAAAAAAAATCACCCAGCAAAGGCTTAAATACCTAATAGGAGATGAGAAATCAAATGGGAATTAATGTGGAGAAAACATAATTAAAAGAAAAACCTTGATTGAATTTAGACAGAATTGACATAACAGTGCAAATTAACTTTGTACAAAAAAGTATTCACTGAGAAAGCAATAAAAAGGCATTTCATTATTAATCTATATTCAAACAATAGAGCTGGCTTAATGTGAAACATAGGGTTTAATAGCCACAGTTTACAATGGCTGTCAGGAGTTGATGTTAACATTAGGATACCTAAATATCAGGAAATGAATCGTTAGAAATTGTATCATTAGAGGATTCTAGCAATGACACACATATTTAAGAAGGATGCTGACAAGCTAGAACGTGTGCAGAGGAGGGCAACCAAGATGATCAAGGGTCTTGAAACCAAGCCTTATGAGGAATGGTTGAAGGAGCTGGGTATGTTTAGTCTGGAAAAGAAGAGACTGAGAGGAGATATCATAGCCATCTTGAACTATCTAAAGGGCTGTCACATGGAAGATGGAGAAAGCTTGTTTTCTCCTGTTCTGGAGGGCTGGCGCAACAAACAGCTGTACAAGTCTTTGGGAGGCAGAGATGCAAGAGGGCATCAGAGGAGGGAAGGAAGGAAAGAGGGACAGAGGCCAGTGTTGCCCGTGGCACCCCTGACCATCATTCAAGGCCCCCCAGGGTGCTACAGCACACTGGTTGAAAAGCACTGGCGTAAAGGAAGGACATAAGCTGCCACTCCTAGCCTTCCCCAAACTGTTACAATAGATATTGTGGACTTCAGCAACCCCCATCAGCCCCAGCCGGTGGGTCTATTTTAACTGGCAGTGACTCTCCAACATCTTAGGCAGAGGACCTTCCCAGCTCTGCCACCCAAGATCCCTTAACTGGAGATGCTAGCAAAAGTTCAAGCATTAAAGGTTTGCACTACTTAAAAATAAATACCCAGAGTTTAATAATGCTTCAGGGAAACTAGTGCAGAGAGTGCTGTGTTGTTGTTTTTAAAATGCAGAATGTGTAACAGTTTCAACTTTAAACTGTTCATAGCATTGGGACTACACTGGGGTTTCCCCAAGTTAAATATGCAAATCCTGAAGGGAAGACACATATCCTTAAACACTCAGAAGGAACATGAGCTCACGCTAACACACACACACACACACCTCACTGGTTTTCACTCAACATGGTTTCTACAGGAAACACTAGAACACCAACAATGGAACCTGGATACTGTCAAAAATGTGAAGTGGCCCTTTTGGGGGCTGTAGAAGCAAAATATTTAGAGCCAGCCTCATATCTACACAGCTTCCTCCAGGTCCATTTTGTGGGAGACTGTCCTGCTGGTGGTGGAACAAACTTCCCCATCTTATTGTCACCTTGATGCTTCTGCTCAAGGCCAGGGGGAAGAAAGGATTTGATGCTGCAGAAGCAGGAAATTACTTGCCATGTGGAGTGTGAAGCAATTGTTTTGCAGCTGATAGAAAGGGCTGTTCTCAGATCAGTGTAATTGTAATGGGAGGCAAGGAAGATGGGAAGGACAACCTCCAGCCTCAAGACACAGATAAACTGCAATCTGTGTGAATTATAATTCCATATCTATATTACATTGCATGCACATATCTACACATTTGGTTTAAGAATAAATCCTCAACCCCTTGTATAAACTTACAGAGGGTGCTCCAGTTATGTGAAAAAGTAAGTTTTTCTCTGTTCACTGATTTACAGATCACACAAACAGAATGGCTTCTTTTGAGGAACGAGGCATAGCATTACAAACCAAGAAAGAAAGTACAATCAATAGGCAATAGCTCTTCTGCCTGGACACCACCCTGAGAGCAGGGAATCCCATAGGGTTCATTTGCACCTCCTCTAGTGTGGTTTTCCACAACGGGCTCGGAACTGATGTTGTCCTTAGAATCACTCTAGAGAGATGATCTCAGGAGAAGGGAATCATTGCTAGCAGTTCCAGGAAGAAGATCAACACGCCAGAGAGCATGTTGCTCTCAGTCATCTTCCTTTTATAACATGATGTATTTATACCCAAGAGAGCTCTGCTCACATGCGGCAACACTCTGGGTCAGGCAGCAGCCTCTGTCTCCAGTCAGTTTAAATGCTAAGGCAGAGAGAAATGATACAAAGCCAAGATCCTCCTGACACATACAACAGCTCTCTTTTATAAGCAGAAAGGTCATGCAAGAACACAGAAGGATTTGAGGGTCACATACAGCAAAGATGACTGACTGCTTTTTAAATGTGTTGCTCAAGTCAGCTAACACATTTGTATGCTAATTCACAAGTGGGCTGTCCTCTCCTGGGCTTCTTTGGGATGAAGGGTGGGATAGACATTTAACAAATAATAAAAAGAACAATAATTGCACTAGTAAACGAGCTATACAAGTAGCTGCTACATTCACAAATAACAAGGCCAACTAGGGCTGCCGACAGGTGGGTACACAGACTCTTTGCTGTAAATCAAACATTTCTAATGAAAGTTATGAAACAAAATGTGGAGACAACTTTCAGGCTTCAGCAAGCAGCACCATTGCTAAGGACACTTGACCACTGCTGCTAAGCAATCTGAGAAAGGAATGTTGAGAAGTGGGCCCTTCCAGAGCAGGAGAAAAAACACCAGAAACTGATTGTTGCTGCTAGCTGAACAGTGGATGGTGGAAGATACTGGGGCATGTTTGTTTAAGCACTTTCTTCATTCCCACATTATTTCATTCACACATACCCCAAATGCCCTGCCTTTACAGAATAAAACACAACTAGCTGGCTTTGTACATTTTGCTTGGAAGTAACTCCCTTGAAATAAATGAAGTTTCCTTCCTACCAAGACAAAATATTGATATTGCAGCACTCACCCCCTGACTTTCCATGTCTCTCACATAGCCACTACCAGTCTGTCATCACAGGGCTGTTATTTGTTAATATGCAGTCACCATAAAATAAAAAATATGTATAACCTTTAAAAGACATCTGAAGGCAGCCTTGTATAGGGAAGTTTTTGATGTTTAATTATGTTTAATTATGTTTTTGTATATGCTGGAACCCGCCCAGAGTGGCTGGGGCTACCCAGTCAGATAGGTGGGGTACAAATTTTTAAATAGGAGGAGTTTGTGTACATGGGACCCAATCCACATAATGTGTGTTGATCCCTGGAAATCCTGTTATACTAGAGGTCAACAATTGGCAATCTTTGAGCCATATCTAGCTCCCCGAGATACTGCCTAGACTACCTGTTGCCAATCCATAGATGAAAACAGGATGTGGAAGCAGTACAGATGTGGCAAGCCCCTTTTGGGAGTTGGAATCAAGCCTCTTTGCCCTTCACTATTCATATCCTTCCAAAAGTGGCCCTGCATCTCTCTCCCTGGAGTCTTTCAAATAAAACATTCGGAAGGGATGTAGTGCATCCCATCCAATTACTCAACTTGCCAAAGCATCTCCTGACATGTCCAGCTTGCTGTTCCACAAGTTGATGTTATTGCTTTTGCTCTCTCATGCATCCTGATAAAAGTCCTAGCCCCCTTCTTCATGGCAGCTCCTTACAGAACTCAGGATTCTTTGTGCTGTTCTTAAAATATGGTATATATTTTTATTCTATTTAGAAATGTGCACATTTACTCTGAGTGGCTAAGCACAGTTCCTTCCTCCTTCAAAAAATTGTGATCTTTATTTTCCTTAAAGCACAGGTTCTGCATGGAAATTATGTGAGCTCAAGTCCTGAGAGTGTAATTGCTCACAACAAATGAACAGCTAAAAATCCAGGCAACCTAAACAAATAACATGAAATATTTGCTTTGCTAAATATCAACATATTAATAAGCAAGCACACAATCTGTTATGGACTGTGAGGAATTTCTCCTCTTTGCTGAGACTGAGAGAGCAGGAAAGACAGACTACCCGACAAAATTATGTTTGGGAAATTCTTATCTAGAAAAAATATACATGTTCAGATTGTATTGCTAGAAGGACAGTCAAGTCACCTGTGACCATTTGTGAGGTGGCCTTTAAAAAGCTGCATGTTTGTGGGGGGAAAGGGGGGCAATAGTTGTCAAAATGAAAACATTAAAGGGATGGTAACTGTTGATAACTATTTTATATCCAAGGGGTTGCTGACCTTCTAATCCCAAGATATATTTCAAGATGAAATAGGAAGTTAAGGACCCTTAATTGTTCTGAACCTCTTTATTCAGTTAAATAAGATTCTGGTCCTACTTCAATTAATTGTTGTATGAATCAGCCAAAAAACGTTTCAAGCATTAATTGGTAGTTCAATCAACCAAAGTTTCAGTTGATTAATCATTGGGGGTCATTTTTAATCTGTGGGTCCGAGAGTTAAGGGCATTATTTTATGACTATTTTACTTCTACTGTTACAGGAAATTAAACCGAAAATGCTAGGGGCCTTTCCACCTAACTATTTGTGGTTGCTTTTTTGTTTAAATTGCAGGCTCATATCTTCAGTTTCTAAAAAAATAATAATATGCAAATATCTGTAAATTTTAATCTGATTTTAATCAGATAAAGAGGAAACAATTACAGTATTCAACTAAAATTGTTTAATTGGATGACTGCCCTAATAAATGCACAGAAGATTGTTGCAAATATTGGGCTATGTAAGAGTTACCAACCTTTTAACCAATGAGCACCATTTCAGCCACACAAAATACACTATGCTGTAGCATAACTTTTGCTCATCTTACAAATTGTTAGAAATTCTTAAAAAAATCAACTTTTATGTCTTGTGGATTCTGTATCAGCACAAAGCTGGTACAAAGCTGCTATTGCAACAGATGGACCTGTCACATCAGCTGATTCTTAATTCCAACAGATCCATGTTTTAAACTCATTGGTGGGTGCTTTAAGGACACCTATCTTCATAATTAATATAAAAAGTACACAAAATATGCTATACAAGCTACTCTTGGGATTAGAAATTTTACCGCAACATGGCTTTGCTGAAATATGGGGGACTATGTTTAAGTACTGGTACATCAATTGTTGTGCTACAAATCAGTAGCTACAAGGGCAAAGTATCACCACCACAAAGGCATGCATCAGGTGAACACACTTGGAAATGCAGTGACAACCTATATAAAAGAAACAAAGAAACAAATTATTGCAAATAACTAATTTAAATTGTGAGTGGGGGGAGGGAAGAATGGAGTGCATTTCACAAGAAGAAGACTCAGGACTGATTTTGTGGCTCACCCCCTCCACCAGTGCATCCCCATACACACAAACACACATTTGTGGGGGGGGGGACCAGCACCACCCCCCTAGAGACATCTGGCCTAATGATTACTCCAGGAGACAAGAAACTAGAGAAAGTATGTGGGCAATTGCTTAGCAGCCATCCTCTTTTGCTTCAAGGTAACCTAGGCCATCTATTTATCTCCCTACTGCCTCTAACAACCATCTGTGTGCTGCTATCCAGTCCTCTCCACCCAAGCATGAAGATGACTTAATACTAAACCACAGAAGCCAGCATTTCCTTACCCTTCAGTGGCTCATTCCTGAAAGTTATCACACAGCTCCCAACAAAGGAGTGACGCCGACAAGAAGTCAGCTTCCACAGAAGTAGATATTGAAAAGGAGTATTCTGTTCCTAGCTAAATTAGCCCCTTTAAGATTCTTCACCAATGAACTTCATTCGACCGACTCCCTCTTTCTGTCCCCTCTTTCACACATGGGGTACAAATCTATCCTTTGTCTTCATTAGGAAGCAGACAGATGTTCAACTACACTAGCCATGTTGAAGAAAGACACGGGATAAAGAGACAGAATTGCCGTTCATGGTTAGACCAAGGTTCACTTCCAGTTTGTGACAAACCACTGTTTGCCATTTCGCCTCAACACAGCAAAGTGTTTTGATATCAAACCAGGACCTCAAAACAGGTTTTGGACCGTGGCTTGTAAAAAAATTTCCTTCATACATGAAGCAAGGGGGGAAAGCGCAGAGTGAACAAGCACCAGGGCTCAACAGCACTAGTTCTCATGGTGATTTTTATTCTGAACATCCAACACTCAAGCATGCATCGCTTCCAAACATGCAAGTTGCATTCAGCTGTCATAGTTAATAACCATGGCTGGCTCCAGATGACAGTGAGACCAGGCATTTCCTGAGATTCCAAGACCAGTAAAGGGCCCTCTGCCCTATTTTTACTTTGCAAGGTGCTACCAAGTGGGTTGGCAGCAAAAGTGAGAATTCAATTCATGTTCCCTGCTTCTTACCAGTTAAGGAAACCCACTGAGGGTGCCTTTTCTCAAGACCACCCAAAGCACTGCCTAAAAGTTGCAGATAGACCTACTCTCCATGAATCTGCCTAATTTTTATACAGCAGATACTTTCCAACAAAATTCGGAAGGTCAAAAATTTAATCAAACAACACCAACAGTTGCTGCAACCATATTTCTGTAAAATAGACCCTACCTGTCATAATGAAAATAAACTCTCATAATCCACAGGGGGCAACATAATACAGGAACCTCCAAATTCTGAATTGCCAATTTTTCATAGTGCAAGTGGAAATGTTACCTTTAGGTGGTTCAGCATTTAGGAACAAAAACTGCTGGTCTGATTAATCTCTCACTCAATACCAGTGGTAAGATGTGCAACTTGATGGCAAACTCCCCAGGCTTGTTCTGCAAGGAGAAAAGTAGAACAAAATTTCTGATAAATTTTCTGATAAATTATCACATTTGTATCATGCCCTCCCACTCAAGGAGATGAGAAGAGCATTTTAGCCTCCCAATACACTTGGGAGGTAGCTTAGGCAGAGACAGTGATTTGCCCAAACCCAAGAGGGAGTGATTCATTCATTCAGTGAACCTTGCAGCCAAGTAGAGCTTTGAACCTCCCAGAAACATTGAAACAGAGCCCTCTAGCTATAACACACTGGCTGAAAGTTCTTCTCTGCTCAGTGGCAGAAATATAGAATGCTTCTCAGAAGGATTTGGCAGAGAATCTCCTCTCTCCACGTGCCCAACCCAAACCTGCTCCAAATAGTTGTAGGAACCCCCATAATAGATTTTATTTCTTTGTGTGGCCAAAAGTCCTTGCACTAGCAGAAGCACATTGCTGAACACCACTCAGGGCTTTTGCACCTCCATCAGCTCTTATGATATAGCAGTTGAGCATCTGCTGGTTTCTAAGCATCAGATGAGCAGTAAAGCAGCTCACCAAGGCAGAACCATTGTGCTACCTTCTTATTTAACTGATCTAGTATTTGATTTAAATAAAAAACTCCAGTGTCTGACAGAAGGCCTAAATCAAATTGACAACACACAAATGGGATTTCTCATATTTGGGTGTATGTCTAGATTTGCTTTAAGAAAAAAACATTCTGGAGGAAACAAAACAAGTAGAAGCTAGTTGAGAATATACAAGTTCCTCCCATTCAAGGTGATGAATTTCCCAGAACTGCAAATTTTAATCAGTAGATTAATTGGTTAAATGGCAGCGACAGGTAGGTGGGTAGGTGGCTATATCAGTATGGCACAATTTGTTGCTGATTTTACACAATGTTGCTGCTGGGGATATACTGTAACTGTAATATATAATGAAAAAAGAAATGCTAAATGTAACCATTATTTAGAGGAAAGGGTAAGTGGCAGGTTTTATTCACTTGCAACTATGTTAACACTTCCTTTAGTGTCTCAAAAAGACAGCCGCATCAAAGATTGGGGTTAGAGGCTCATTTAAATTTTATCAATCAGTTCAAAAGGTCATGATTACTCAACTAAAATTCATAAATTGGTTGACTATATCTTAGTTCGGGGTGTGCACCTGCACAATGCAAATGCTAAGGCTCAAGAATTTGTAGGCATCTGCATTTTGAAAGAATTAAATACAGAAGAATCCAAGGGGTATGAATGTCGCTCCTAATACAATTCTGCCACTTCCTTAATTCTCTTGCCTTTGAATGCTAAAATATTCTCCTGTCAACTCTCAGCATAGCTGCCTTTCCATCAAACAGTCAGAAATGTTCAGGGGCTGCTGATCTGTTGCCAATACTTAGGGCCAAAAAGTTATGAGAAGGTGCCTTTTTAGTCAACTATCATGTTGTTATTTATATTATAGAGCAGGCATCCCCAGACTTCGGCCCTCCAGATGTTTTGGACTACAATTCCCATCTTCCCTGACCACTGGTCCTGTTAGCCAGGGATCATGGGAGTTGTAGGCCAA
Organism: Zootoca vivipara; assembly: GCF_963506605.1. NCBI lineage: Eukaryota > Metazoa > Chordata > Lepidosauria > Squamata > Lacertidae > Zootoca > Zootoca vivipara. The sequence continues at coordinate 81,909,662 of NC_083280.1, forward strand.
AACATCTGGAGGGCCGCAGTCTGGGGATGCCTGTTATAGAGCAATGCAGGAAACTGTTGCATGCTAACACCTTCATTTATGGATAGATTTTGGCAGCATTGTGGTTTTACAAACTTTCTAAGAAAATCCCTTTAATTTCAAATTGAATTAACTTCAGATTAGGCTGCTTGTGCCCCTGAAGGTATTTTCTACCTTTTGTTATACACATGGGAAGAGCTGGGTGATAGAGTAAAGCTTCTACTGGATACTTGTGCTGCAACACACCAGAGCTTTCTGTTCCTTTGCTGCTCTTGCAGCCATTCAGCACATTGACCATGTTCAGAGGGCCAAATACTAGCTTAGTGAGGCTATCAACAAATCTGTATATTTACATGCAGCTCTTTCATTCCTGCTTCACTGCTATTTTTGTGCAAGCAGGAAAACAAAGAAGCCATTAACCATAGTCCCCAGTTCCCAGGTAACTGAAAGCTATGGTTAACTGTGACTTCTTGTTTTGTTGCCCTACTTGCATGAAGGGGCTGTATGGATATGAAGCTTGCCCTGGCTTATTAAGCCAGGATTTTATTGTGTAAACCACATCACTACGCAGCAGCAAAGAGATTTGCCAATGAGTGTGCACTTTGAAGGGGAGCTACCAATTTCTGGCTCTCAGATGAATGAACATCCAGATAGTTGGCAGGGACTGATGCAGAAAAAATGAGTGTTGAGGAATCTTAAGTACTAATAATGAGCTTTCATAGGCTCATTATGAAATACTTTATCAGATGCATGGTGCACACATTTTCAAAAACAGACTAGACATTACATTTTCAGATTTACATGTAACAACAACAACACTTAGTTACACCAAAAAGCAATCTGCGGTAGCGCTCAAGTGTGCCTTCCCAAGTTAAAGATTGTTTTCAGAGTTGAAGAAGTGAAAGTGGAGGTAGTATTAGAGAAGTCAAGGTGGACCCAGGCTTAGGAAGGCATGCGTACTTTTAGCATGGAACTAAGAGACGGGGAGAGGGCCAAGGGACTGGGAACTGAATATCATATATTAATAAGCAATAACTGATAAAAGTCTTTGGCTCCTGGTAGTAGTGGTAGTTACAGTGTTTGAAAAATCAACACTTCATTTATAAGGTTGGAATCAGTTAACTGTAGCAAGGTAGATTTCTGACTCAATCACATGATTTAAATTGTTTTATTGAATTTGGTTTCCTTTTTTGCTTTCCTAATTTTCCAAGCCACTTAATTTCTCCAATAAAATAATAATAATAATAATAATAATAATAATAATAATAATAATAATAATAATAATCTTCCATTACATGGGACACGAAAGCCTGCATTTGATAGGAATGTTTCCCTCCAAGTGAAGCCTCCACAAAGCTTCCTTGTATATTAAAAAACCAATCACTTCTCTTCTAAAGTTCTTTTCTTTTTTCTTTCAGAAAGCATGGAAAGGAGATAGCCTGCAACAAAGGCGACTACATTTTTGCAGGACTAGATTGACTTTCCAACAGTGTGATTAGACCAGGAGAGCACAGCTGCAACTTATAAATGCCCAGGCAGGCAAACATGAGTGGCGTCTCATCTAGTCTGCCAAAATTCCAAGCAATTAGAACAAATAACACTTTCAGCTCTTCTGCAAGTTACCGAGATGGAGAATAAACACCACCAGTGGAGGAGAACGGTTGAGTGGGAAAAAGACTTCTTGTTTCATAAGGGTTACTTGAAAAAAGTTGTTTATTTTTAAATTTTCCATCAGAACAACCAACCACTTGCTTGCTCACTCCAAAGCATGGCAGTCCCCATGCCTCCAGAAAAAAAAATGGAGTTTGTTTCTTCCTCCATCTTACTCCCAGTTGGCCAGAATCTTACCTTCTTTCTGATATTTACTCCCGGGAAGAGGTAACTAAAATGTGGGTTTTGAACTGGAGCACAGTACTATATAGCAACCAAAAATCCTTAACAGAGAGTCTATGTCCTTAACAGACACTTGGATATTGCTTTCTTGTACAACACTGGCCCAATTGGACTTGAAGGCAGGGAAGGGGCAAAGTTTTTAATCTTCCTCTCTTCTCTTCTCTTCTCTTCTCTTCTCTTCTCTTCTCTTCTCTTCTCTTCTCTTCTCTTCTCTTCTCTTCTCCTCTTCTAGCAAGCCTAATGCCATTCTGCAGACATCCTGCCCTATTTCTTCAGCAGGTGCAACCCGATTTATGTGAAGTGTTGACACCACAAGGTCAAATGGAGTAGGTTGGGTTGGGTTTTCACCCATTGCTCTTACAGTTCAATGCTATCATTCCCTCCCAAAGTTGCATTTCTCCCAAGCATCACACACATCCAAATTCTTATCTGGCTCAGATTAAAATCTGATCCACTCACTCAATACCACCCCCCAATGAACAACCTTTCCCCTTCCCTTCCCTTCCTTTCAAGATCCCACATACCACAAGAGCTGGGGCAGCATTCCAGCACCAGAGGAGTGAGAGGAAGGGGGTCTTTAGTTTCCTCCCTGTGCTGGGACAAAGGACCCCCCCCCGGGACCCTTAAGGAGAAGGGAGGGAGGGAATAGTGTCTTTCCCCTCTTACTGCAGCTGCTGTCACTGGATCAGTAAGGCAGGCTTTTAAAGAACTAGAATGGGGGGGGGGTCCATTTTTGTAGGTTGCACAGCTAGGATGGTGCATCTGATTTTCTTGGAAATAGGCCAAGCCATTTTCTGCTTGTTTGTTTTTAAGTAGCTGAGTTTATTTTCAAGCCAACATGGTATTAGCATGGCAGGAACTTGCCCTTCTCTAAGAAACAGTCATATTTGGGTCGAGAGGCACTGCAAGTACTGAACAAGAAGAAAACAGAATTAGCGTAGTCAGTATGGCTAGAGATTTGCAGTCACATCCTAGCCATGTTTTCCCACTGATTCCAATGGGACTCAACTCTCAAATGAGTATGCATAGGACTTCAGCCTAATCCAATGCATGTTTGCCCAGTGCATCCTGTTGAGTTGAGTGGGACTCCATTCAACAGTAAATTTTACTGGTAAATATAGGAAGGGAAAGGGTAAAACAGCCAGCTGAATGGTTCAATACACCGTTACATATGACTCTTAGGCTACGGTAACTGCAAAGCCAGAAGGAAGCCAGGCTTATGGGTGAAGATCACCCTTCAGTGGCTTGAACAGCCCTCTTGGCACCAAAGTAACCAACTGTTATCTTCGTGTTAGATCATGCAGTTACTTGGGAATGAAGCCCCTGTCTAATAGTGTTAGGAACATCCACTCCAACACACACACACACACACACACACACACACACACACACCAGAAAGGATTTTTATATTGCAGCCTTCTCAAAATGAGCAAGTGCCAATTTCTACTCTGTTAGGACTAGTAAATTTTTATGTTTGTAATGTGTGGTTGTCAGAAAGAAAATAGCAGGCTACTTGATGAAAAGCCCAAGGTTGGAAGTACAAAATAGCAAGGCAAGGAGTTGCTTATGGCAAAAGCTGGGTCTGTTGATTTGGTTTTAGATTATACCTCTTCAAAAGCTGAAAAGACGTCTCAATAGGGAAATATCCATCATTCAGACAACAGCCTCAGACACACCACAATCTGATAACTGTCAGTGCCCCCCCACACTTCTGCCAACCTATTTCCCCATATTTTATTGTCTCTCTGTGTGTATGTATGCACACACACACACACACACAGAGAGAGAGAGAGAGAGAGAGATCCTTTCCTCAGACAACTGACAGTTGAAAGTCACTTTTCCTGAATTAAAATTGGTACCACTTCACTTTTGCAATTTGAGGTCAACAAAATCAGAATTATAACCATCCTCAGAAGTACTCACTTCCTATGTTTTCCTACATGCCACACAGACATGCACTGGGGCTTCATGCACATACCAACTAAGGCTATTTTTTCAATATTATCTAGATACATTTACAGCTATGAATCCGAACTTTAAAATGGGGTGGGGACATATCAGGTTGCCAACCCAGTAGGTAGGTATCTCCTGCAAACTATATAAACATTTTAGAATGCTGACTTGAAGTTGCTGTGTTTGAAGTCTATCTGCCACTGTTACTTCATCTGTAACTTTGTTTTATAAATAAACCATATAAATAGGTTCCCTTTGATTGCTCAGAGCATGCAGCATTAAGTGCTGGGGCATAGCTTTAGGCATAATTGTACAACTGAATTCATCAGCTGCCTAATTATCATGCATTTTGCATTTATTTCTGCCAATTAAAAAAGGAAGAAACTATTAACAACTTTTACATAAATACCGTATTTGTTCTCTGCAAAAGACATGAGGCTAATTTGCCAGCGATTAACCGATTATCTAATTTTATAGCTGTCACTCTATAAGATACCACTTACCACACACCCAGTGGCAAACAATAAAAAAAGACCCCAGAAGTTCTCTTTCCCCACAAACCCCTCCATTTCTGACTTCATCATGCCCTGATGAAGTTGCATGGCTGCTGATAAGAGATTTCCTCCCTCCTACCCCTCAGTAGAGTGATTTGATCCTTTCTTCACACCATTAGTGGTGCACAAACCAAGGTTGACATGTAAAACCAGGCACTGAAACCATGGTTTTAAATGTGTTTGTAAACCACAGTTTTGAGGTAATCTGGTCTGTGTAGCTACATGTTACAGGAACCTATGGTTAGCTGTAAGAACAGTGAGGAAAATCTGGAGAAAGAAGGAAGGCATGCTTGCAATTTAAAAAGCATGGTTTGCAGGGGGTCACTTTGGGAAGCAGCACTAAAATCTGGTGCAAGCATAACAAAGTGGCTTCATTTCATCCAGTATAGTGGAACATAAGCATGGAAGAGACATGTGTGTCATAAAATCACAACCAATTGGGGTTCCAAGAAACATGGGATTCCCTTCCCTTCATGTTCTTAAAGTTTACAGCTGCAAACATCAGTGGAAGTTCGCTGAAAGAATGAAGTGGACTTTACTGGTTTTGTTGCAATGAGATTTTAGAGTTAAACTGGGCATAATGTTAAGCACAGGTTTGCAACCAAAATGAGCAGTTTTGCATCCAGTTCCCCCTTCGCTCTCCAAAACACGTAGAAAGAAAAAGAAAAAACGTGATACAGTATCATCAAACCATATGGCATGCTCTCCCTTTCTCTCAACACCCAATAATGTGAAGCTGGAGAGAACCTGCAGAATGTGCAAGTCACCTGCCTTGGTGTCACAGGTTTCTCTAACTACTCATTATGGGGTGTAAAGCAGGAATTACTTTTTTTTTAGCAGCAACTCTGTGACTACCAGTAAGTCAATTGGTTCCATTGTGCCATAACTGTAGCTGCTGTTAGACCCAGTGGTCCCCCTCCAAACTACCACCTCGATGTTCCTGTTCGGGAATAGCAGGGAGGTATTCTTTATATTCTTTAAAATATAAAAGAATATGAAAAAGGAATAGTAGGGAGGCGAGCCTGAGGTGGATGGCCATCCGTCATACATGCTTTAGTTGAGATTCCTGCATTGCAGGGGAGGGGGTGTTGAACCAGGTGATGCTTGGGGGCCCTTCCAACTATACAATTCTATTATTCTGTGAAGGAAGTGATGAAAGCCATGGGTTGCAGGGAGGCACAAAAAGTCAAAACACAAAACAAAACCAAAGAAACCCAAGTTGTCAGTTTAAAAGAATGATTCAGGTCCTCATAGTTGCATGATTTGAAACTCTCAGGTCCCCCCCCCAGTCTTCCTGAAATTCTTTAGAGAGCATGCGCTGGACCTCTTTTCCCCATTTCTGAGGGCACACACACACACACACACACACACACACACACACACACCCCTCAATGCATTGAGTGCAGCACTCCCAGCCAGAGCCAAACAATAATTACTCAAATTAAAATGGTAGCTAGAACATGCAAATTAGCGGCAGTCTTCCCATTCATATTTTTTGAAATCAGGTCCTCAATGCAGAATATGCTACATATTATGCATGTGTTTACGTCTTTTTTTAAAAAAAAAAAAATTAATGCCACAAAAGAGGCAATTTAGATTACAGATTTTAATGGGTTCAGTGAGGAAAATTAAAAAGGAGAATAGTATTATTTCTTCATTTCTCCTGGGTAACAGGAGGGCAAGAATAAAAGAAGCCAAGGCCTGCTTACCAATGGATACAAAGGACTTTACAAGCAGAAAAGCAAATAATTACTATGTTTATCTAAAAGTGTTCTAAAAGAGTAGGTATAAATCCCACCACTTGGAATGATTTCCTGTCAATTGTAAATGAAGCAATTAAGTTTATTTCACTAAAACAAATTAATGCATATGAGGCCAAGTAAAGAGCAATCTCTACTTTTGTAAATTATAAATTTGTTTAAAATTACTTAAGAATATCTTGGGGTGATGGGGTGCATTTATGTTATATCCTTCTCTTCTCGTCCAGTGGCCTCATCACTCTTGAAGCCACCTACTCCACCTTTAACACCTCTGCTTGCCTCACCTCTCTTGATTCCTGGTATGTTGTCACGGCAGGGCAGAAAGTTTTTGGCATGTTTAATTTTGGGGGGTGTGGTTGGTAGTGGTGGTGGTGCCCTTAGGATTTATAAGAATCTGAAATTATTCTGAACCTAGATGTGTGTGTGTGTTTCTTTGTTTGAACGAGAGATAGATATATTTTACAAGTTGTACTTTATAAAGTATAGGTTACCCCCTACTCGTATAGCTTGTGGCAGTCTAGGAAATAGCAGGTTTGTTCATATATGGTGTGGAGGGTGGGGGTGGAGGACAGGGTTTCAAATAAGATTGAAAACCAGTAAAGCTTCCTAGCAAATTGTTTGTTTGGAGTCAATGCACCAAAGCCATGTACAAAATAATGCTTTCCTAATTGCCACTTACAAATCAATTGTTTTTACATTCTGAAACTACCTTTAAGCACTGCAGAAATACCAGCCCTCCTCTCCCCTTGCCTTCTACCCACTGAGCACATTCAGCCTTTGATTGCCTGGTTGCTGGTATTACTCTTTTGCACCAGGGCAGGCCTGGGAAGCATAATCACAGGTCCGGTATCTAACACTCCCATTGATAGCTGGGTTCATTGCCAAATCTAATTTGTATGGAGCACGATATGGAGCAGATGGAGAGAAAAGGCCACCGTGTGAGGCTGCCTTTTATTCTGCCCACTAGCCTCAGCAAGAAGCAGTTCGCTGCCTCTTTACAAGGCTAATGACACTGAGGTTCTTGAGCATGGCCAATAATCCTCCATCAAGCATGCTTTGCCAGCACTGTATTTTCCCTCTTTTCCTTGGGGTGTGGGGTGGGGAATGCATCTTCAACACTGATCTGCTGGCTAAATATTATGTTTTAGGGCTGGGTGCAGAGGGGGGAGGGAGGCAATATGTTATATACCCTGCTTTCCTCTACATCCTTTTAACAGCAGCTTTTACTATATACTTCTGCTGTCTGTGTGTGTGTGTGTGTGTGTGAGAGAGAGAGAGAGAGAGAGAGAGAGAGAGAGAGAGAGAGAAGTGCAACGGGTGAAACTAGGATAGGTGGTTATTGCATAAGAACATATGAAGTTAAGCCAAAACCCCACTTAGTCTAGCATCCTGTTCTCACAGTGAGCAACCAGATGCTGTGAGCATCTGCTGTAAGCAGGACCTCTCCCCACTTGCCATTCCCAGCAACTGGTATTCAGACACATGCTTCCCCACACTGGATGTAGAATACAGTGATAATGACTAGCAGCAATGGGTCACCTTTCAAAATCCTGCTTCTTTTGCCAGCCCTTCCAAGCTCTGAGATCAATGCGAAGCCAGTATCATTATCTTGTAACAATGCAGTCCCCTTCTATATCCCAGCCTCCCTTATTTCCATTTCAGTTTATATTCCGATGTATCCAATTGGTTTCGGGAAAACAAAAACTGTTAAATAATGATAGTGCTAAAGACTGAGTGACAACAAATATAAACATATACTTCGAAATAACTCCGTGCTTATTTTCCCAGGGATTAAAAGCCCCCAGAAGATGCTTGGCTCAGAAATTCCATCCTAAAACAAAGTTCTAGATATGAGACAAGCCACCAAGAACTCACATTTGGATCATTTGCATTCAGTACATGGAGTGATGTAATTATTATGGCATGGTAAGGCTAGAGCCTAAAAGTACCGTGTTTCTCATATTATAAGACATGTCTTATATTTATTTTTTCCTCAAAAAAAACACTATGGCTTATTTTCAGGGGATGTCTTATTTTTTTCCTCCTCCTCCTGCCGCGGCCGGCATTGCTGCTGCGCCTATCACTATGTCTTATTTTTGGGGTATGGCTTATATTCCTTGAATGCTTAAAAATCCTGCTATGGCTTATTTTATGGGTATGTCTTAAAATATGAGAAACAGGGTATCTGGAGGGTTATAAATCACAACCAGCACCTAAACCTAGTGCTTTTTTTTTCTGGGGGAACTCAAGGATATGCAATACTGGTACCTTTTTTTCCTAGAAGAAAAGCCTGTCTAAATCTTTCCCAGAGAATTTCCCAGATTATAATCCAAGGCTCTATTTGGACATCACACCAAAGCATGGTGAAGAAAGGTTAACAATGATTTGGCAAACTATGGCTACTGGATTTCCTCCATTTCCAGAGGATGCTGCATTATGGAGACGGTGTTGAATTTATGAAGCTGAGGGTTGAGAGAATGTAAAACAAAAGCAGGCAAGTGTTCCTAAACAATGGTTTGTCTGTAAGGTCTTCCAATAATGTTATTGGCTTAGAAGCAATGTTAACTTAAGTCCCTTGTTGGTTCCTGTGAACACCATTATGCAACTATTGCAGTTCAATTGGTGCCACATACCAAGAAACATTAAACAGATATTGCTGGGGACACAAAAACAAACACCCACTTTAAAACCCTCATAATTTTAGCAGTTTTGAAAAAGAAAATGCCTATATGTGGTCTTTTAGGCATTTTTATTCACTAATCAAAACCCACACTTGTGTCAAAAAGCACCCTTTCATCAGTGACTCAACTCTGCAAGGTGAGTTTTATGCTTTGCTCTTTGCTCCAATGCACACAGCGCATTACAGGTATGGAGCTGTGCTGTCGGTTTCCAGAACCAGGATACCACAGACCATGCCTTTTTTGTGAATGAGAGACTGCCCTTCTAGTTTTGATACTTTGCAATGGTGATATAATCCAGGTATCAGCAGCACAATGCTCCATCATAGTGTAGAAAAAAGGTTATTGCAGATTATTATTGTCCACCATGCATTTAACACACATACACACAGCTGGAAGCTAAGGACCATGTGGTGCGGATGATTGATGGCACGCAGCAAACAACAGCCAACAGCAGCATAGCACTCCTGTCAGGCTCTATAGTGTAGCCCCCACAGCTGCTGCACTAAATTCTGAGTTGTTTAGACAAGGAAAGCAGGAGGGAGGAAAAGGGAGAGTTACAAAGGCAGGATGTTTACTACAATGAGATTTACCTCCAAAGCAAACTTAACAGGTCCACTATGGGCAGAAAAATCCTTTGGAACAAGAATAATAATAATAAAGGAGTGGAAGAATGTTGCAACTAAAACTATTTTGGGTCAATTTAAAATGCTTTAAACGAGCTGTTGGAAATCAAAATAGAGCAGCATGCAAGTAAAAGTGTTACCTTCTTCGCACTAGGAACTAACCCTTCACCTTGTTTTTACTTTTGAGTACATTAACCAAGTAGCAGTTTCAGAAATCTCTCTTGGAGATAAGATGCTCCTTCAGGACTGTATGGGGAGAACAGCAGCAGTTCTTACTCTCACTCTCTTTTCTCAGCCAAATGGATCCAGGATTTCCCATATTTGAATGAGAGGTCCTGGAACAACTGAACTCTCAGCTCATGCCGCCGCCAACAACAACAACAACAACAACAACAACTCTCCCAGGGTAAGAGAGCATCTTACTTTTAAGGAAATAAGGTCTCCTGGTTATTAAGTACAGTACTGTAATTCTCACAGTGAGGGCAACTAAAATGGAAGGAGGAGTCAAAAGTCTGAGGGCCATTCCTGATGTCTGTTCTTCTTGGACAAAATCCAGGACAAAGGGGGCCAGTGGAAGTGGAGGGTGACCATCTGAACAGGAGCACTGTATGGCCATCTGACTATCCTGTAAAGCCTGGAGAAGCCTGTGAAGTTGTGTGAGTTGGATTTTTAGGATTTAGTGTTTTAAAGCTACAGTCCTAGACACGCTCATGAAAAGGTAAGTCCAATTGAATCACATGGACTTATGCTTGAGAAGGCAAGCTTCAAGTTGCACGGTTAAGTCTACATTCTGTGGCTATTTTACTTTGGGGGGGGGGCTCAAGCCCAGGGGCCAAATGCAATCCACCTCTCTCGTTGGGACTCTTCTAGGCTACAGCACCTCCTCAGTCAATACTTCCTTTCCCCGGGCCTCACACTGGGGAACCTACTTTGCACCCTGTCTTGACAGGAATGCACCCTTGAACTATTGCTTGTCTGGATGGAGAACAGTGTGTTTGGAACACTAACCTTCCCCACAAAATGTCAAAAATACATTTGTTAGTTTCATCCACTCCTCTGACACACACCCCACTGGCAACCCAGGAGGGAATATGGCCCTCAGTATGAAAAATTATAATATAATATAATATAATATAATATAATATAATATAATATAATATAATATAATATAATATAATATAATTTATTATTTATACCCCGCCCATCTGGCTGGGTTTCCCCAGCCACTCTGGGTGGCTCCCAACGGAATATAAAAAACGTGATAAAAGATCAAACATTAAAAACTTCCCTAAAGAGGGCTGCTTTCAGATGTCTTCTAAATAATAATAATAATAATAATAATAATAATAATAATAATAATAATTAAAGGTGGCCCACCCCTATATTAGGGGATGAAAAGTAAGAGTGGGTAAATTTACAATCATTTATTTGCTTAGCATAGACAGCAAGTTAAAAAGGAAGTCTTAGTAACAGAGATTGCTTTTTTAAAGGGGGGGATTTGTGAAAAAATAGTCAAGCAATTATATTAGCAAGTAAACTGACCACACATACACCCCAACTGAGGCATTCCCTTCCACTTAGCTGTCTCTGCGATCAGAAGAAGAAAAAGAAAAAGGTGGTGTTGGGAAAGAACAGTTGAAAATCGTGAAAGAAAAATCAAAGTCAGCATGTTGCACACCAATTATTCTGACTTCAAGTCCACAGAATGTAAACATTAAGGGCAGACTGTCAGGGCGGTCAGAGGAGGGCTTCATACTGCCTGCCATTACTACTGAGAATTGGGTTCTCTTTGGTAAAAAGGTTGGGGTCTGACCAAGTTCACGGCCTGGCTGACAAGCCATTGCTGACCTCAGCTGGAATACTCTTTCAACCCTGCAGCCCTCGCCTCTCTCATGCTTAGGCTTTCTCTCTATCAGTCTCTATGATAGCTCACATTCCCGTGTGGGTACCATTTTACTTCCATCAGGAGCAGAGGCTTGTTCCAGCAAGAGGAACAGAGGAATGGAAAGCAGCCAGGAGCCTGATTCTTCCAAGAAGCCAAAAAATTAGTCTCTCCAGAGATCTTGATGCAATTCATCAACTGGTTTCTCTTCTCTCTCCCCACCCCCCTTCCCTTTTCCTTCAAGGGTGTGGGGCGGGAAAAATCAATGGGATTTGTGCTGTAAAAGTGATCATCGTGACAGGGAAAAACTCTGCAACAAAATTGATTTGTTTAAATATAACACCACAATTGAGCAGCATGTGTCAGTAGAGGAAAATGAAGGGGGGAGAAGATGAGGGAAAGCTCTCATGATTTGCCACAAAAAGCGTGATAAGTAATACACTTCTAAGCTATGCCAACAAAACTGATTTTCCTTGAAGCAAAGAAAACAGGTTTCCAACTTGTTACAAAAAGAAGGAAGATTCCACTTTTTTAATGCACCAAAGAGGAAAAAAAAGTACAACTGCCAATTTCTGTGGAGGAGAACTGAAGGGCCATAGTAGTGAAGGGTGAGGTTTCTGATGTTTCTCCTTGCCTCTGTATTTTGCCACAGTGGACTGTAGCCCATTAAAGCTTATGTTTCACCACCCCATGCAATTGTACACAGCTTATCAATCGAGTCCATTTTAGATTATCTTTGCCATCATTGCTGTGAGTACCCTAACAACAAGGTCAGAATCAGATATATCCTCCATAGAAAACCATATAACAAGAGCCAATTAGGAAGCTATACTCACTATACATTCCTTTGTTAACCTCCTACCCCATCCTGCAAATAAACAAAAAGATTATAGAAGAGCCCCAAAGACTTTTCCAGCTATGAAATCTGGCTTAGTTCCCACATATAATTGAAGAAGATACTCAGAGCAACGTGATGGGACTGTGTTGCCTTGCACTGATTGCAACAGGATGAGCTGAGGCTCCCATTTCAAAGCTCCTTTGCACCACTTTCTTCTCTTTGAAATAGAAAACATGCTCATGTGGCGTCCATTGGTAAGGTTTCTGACAGCAATTGTCAATATAGCCTGTAAAGAGTTGTTGTGAAACTTTTTATATTAACCGTTTTTATATTAAGGAGGAACGTGCACTTAATGGAGAGAGAAGTTTTTAAAGCAGTGGCATACATTTTCAAGGGCAGAATAACTGAAGAATTGGCTGGTGCTTCTCAGAGTCTCTAGGAACAACGTGAAGGCTGTAGTGGTCTTCATTGTGAAAAATGCTGGACAGATACCCATGCTTGAACTCTTTTCAGAGGAAGCATCTGAAGAACTGGGATGATCATGGAGTGAGCACAATGAAATTCTGAGGCTAATTAAAAACCACTAAGTCACTGGATCTAGATGGCATATATTGAAGACTTCATTAAGAAGTCAGATGTGAGGTTTTTGTTCTTCTAACAAAAATAAGAAACTTGACACTAAAACCAGACTCCTGGAAAGCAATATAATGTTGATCTTAAAGGGGGGAATCAAAGGAAAGACATGATATTCCAGGTGAGTGAGGGAAAAAAGTTTATTCAGCAAAAATTGGCAGAGTATATCTAAAGCCAAGACTGTTATATCAATAGACTGAAGAACAAGTCTGACCAAGGAAGAATTAGCATGGCCTTTTCTTGTTAAGGGAAGTCCTGACTCATTAAACTTTTAGAATTCTGTGATAATGCTGGCAAGCATCTGGATAGGGGTGAGCAGATGTGGACTTCCATTTTTTTAAAAAACAAAGTTCCTCTCCAAAAGCTCTTGGAATTACCATAATTCAGTGGTTTTAAGATATGAGGAGCAAAACAAAAAAGGAAGCAGTGCAGTGTTAGAAACTGAGATATGAAAGCTAGGAGCTAAATGGCACCTTAAACCTAGGTTATGGACACAACAATGGAATGTCCAGGCACACTTTTTTAATAACAAGAATACAAAGCTGAAAATGAATGAACTGCAGCTATAATATTATGTTCATTTTTCACATGGTCACTCTAGTCCCTCCTCTCCCCTGCCCACCCCCCTTCTCCAGTCTTCAGAGAGTAGCTGGAAGTGGGGAGGCAGAAAAAGGTCCTCCTTTCCTTCCACTCTGCAAATTTAATCTGAAATCTTAAGTGCAGTCCTGCGCCCAGAGCTCAGAAACAACTTGCGCTAATGAAATTCCCTGCTGCAAAATGCGCCTAGAACAATGGGAGGTTCGAATACTGAAGCAGTGGGTAGCAGAGAACAAACTATTCTCACAACAGAGAGAAGAAAGCAGTGAGTATTCCCCTGCCCCCAAAAATCTATATCAGAAGTGGTACTATTTAATTTGTTCACAAATGATATGGAGTCATATGGTAAGCAATGAGGTGGCCAAATTTGTCGATGATACCAAATTATTCAGGAGGGACTGAACTGTTCCAAACCAGCTGTGAAGAGCTCCAAAATGATATCTGAATGCTGTGCAAAAGGGCTATAAAATGGCACATGAGATTCCCTGAAAGAAGTGCAAAGTGATGCACATTGAGGCAAACAATCCTAATTTCACATATGGCATTAGAACTGGCAGTGATCAACCCAGAAAAGAGATATTGAGATTGAATTAATAGGCCAAGAAAGCATCAACATCATGTGCATTAAATTCAATGGTGGGAAAGAGATTTAGAATGATCAATATTCTAATGCCAATATTAGAATGCCTAAATTGTTCATATTCGCACACACACACTGCAGCTGCATTTCAAATACTCTGAATAGTTCTGGTTACCCTCAACTGGAACATGTAACACCTTTACTGTACTAGATGCTGCTGCATGTGCAAGCTCAGTTCAAAGTGATGGGATTTGCCTTCTGGCCCTCCGTGGTTTGGAACCAGTTTATCTGAAAGTACTGATTCCATCCATATTAACATGACTGCACTTTGAGAATATCCCAGAGGCCCTCCTTGGCTGCCTACCTGTGAAATGAATTAGATTGATGAGTACAACAGATAGGGCCGCCTTCTCTGTGATGGCCCCATGCCTGGGGAACTCCGTTCCAAGTGAAGTCTAACTGTCCCCATCAGGCTTTCAGGATCTATTTGTTTAAACCTGTGTTTGCATAATTTTGATTGTGCCACTCTTTGGTTTGGTGCTGTATGATCATTTGCTTTGCCTTCAGTATTATTATACTAAGATTACATTATATTGTTAGTGCTTGTTTGCTGGCATTGCATTCTTAATTTTTATGGTGGCTTGCATGCTGGAAACAACCCTGAGAGGGTTTGACCCGGAAAGGCGGCCTATAAATATTTTAAATAACTGACTAAATAAAACATTCAAATGTAGCGCAGGAAGCCCTGGAGCCTTGGCATCGGCACAGAATTTTCTGGAACAGCTTTGTTCTTGAGCTTCAGCACGTTTGATAGTTGCCAAACCATTGCAAAGTGCAGGATATTTTACTGGGTGAAGACTTTTAACAGCCCAGTTATGACCAGGAGGCTGCTGCTCTTCTTGATGACAACATGTCTGATACACACCAGACTAAAGGGGGGGGATAAATTATCCTTCCAAGTGTTATAAATAAACCTTACAATGGAATTTATTTCGCAACACCAGTAGTCCGGCCTCTATTTCAAGGGATTCAGCCTACGGCAGCAGCAAAACAAAGTAGTAGGAAAACAAGAGCTCTCAGCCTGTCCAAATATTTCCAGAGCAGCGCTTATGCAATCTGCAGAACATTAAGTACTCAAGAATTGTGCTCTGTTGATAGGTGAAAGAACACGTTTGAAAAGCGACTCCATTTGCCAACCAGCTTTCAACAAATATGTACACAAGCTGTGCCTGCAGACTCTTACTTGCAAGTCGCCACCGCCTCCTCCGTCTCCACTGGCTGGAAATATTTCATAATGGATTATCCTTTTTACATTCAAGTTAGTCAATGAGAAACAAACAACAGAAAAGATAGCACTTTTCAGGCAGGATGAAATTTCTATTTCCATTTTATTTAGTTTTTAAAGTAGGTGCCGGGTTTTACCAAGACATTACACCCAGCAGCCCCCTAGACCAGGGACCCCAAACTAAGGCCCGGGGGCCGGATGCGGGCCAATCGCCTTCTAAATCCGGCCCGTGGACGGTCCAGGAATCAGCATGTTTTTACATGAGTAGAATGTGTCCTTTTATTTAAAATGCATCTCTGGGTTATTTGTGGGGCATAGGAATTCATTCATATTTTTTTTCCAAAATATAGTCCGGCCCCCCCACAAGATCTGAGGGACAGTGGAATGGCCCCCTTCTGAAAAAGTTTGCTGACCCCTGCCCTAGACCTTCATCTGAAACCTGTGGGTGCTGGTTACTGAAACAGCGTCTGCATTAGTTCAGAGGCTGGGAAAGGCAGTTGTAGGGGAAAGGCACAGGGAGCAAGCACCAGAAGGGTTTTACACACCCTTACTTGCCCCTTTGCTGCAAATCACACTTTCTCCCTGCAGCTTTGCAGGTGATCATCCTTCAAATCTCCGGGCTGTCAATAGATTCCAGAGCTGAGTACTGGCATAAATTAAGCTCTGGGTTTAGGTTTCATAAAAACCTAAGGATGGATTCTGAGGACTTCAATGGACATATTCACACACAGTGGTGTTCCTAGTCCAGCTGGTACCGGGTGCAGCGCCTGTGTGGCACCCCACACGTGCACATTCCACACGGGGAGCCGCACATGCGCAGTCTGTACGGGCCCTTTCATAGGAAAGCCTAAATAGTTTCAGATGAGGCTTGGCCATGTGATGCCTTTGAATCCATATCAGAAGCCAGGGTTGTGCTTTGCCTTTATTTAGGATGTTTATATCCTGCCTTTCTTCCAATATGATACTCAGGGCCACATGTACTGGATTCCCAGGCAGTCCCCCATCCAGACATACTGTAGTCCAGATCCATACACTGGTGCCCTTTGGAGAACAAGCACCATTTCAGGCAAAATTACCTTCATACAGTTTCCCTGCCCTTATGTGCTTCCATCTTTTGTCTATGGCTTGAACAAAGTCAACTGTCCTTTCCTCCATGCTGGAAAATATCAAATCCAATACATCAAACAGGTGAAGGGGGCAGGGTGAGTGAAACCCAGCCTATGTATGCAAGGAAGTCCTCACACAAAAGAAACATTTAAGCTCTTAAAGGCTGTGTCAAAGCTTTACAAGCCTTGCATTACTCTAGCAAATCTTTAAACAGCCAGGAATGGTGACAGTGAGTAAACAAAGGATTTTTCTAGTAATTCATTAGCAGGGTTATGTGCCTGAGGGACAGATTACCAACACAATTTACCTCAAACAATCTCCTGCCAGGTTTCAACCAAGAGTGGGAAAGAAAGAAAGAAAAGCCCACATTTTACAAATGCTACAAACCAGAGCATACCCTCAAGTGATGTGAAATTGGTTACTGGACCAATTTTGAGTTGTGATAGGAGTATGTAAAGTTTCAAGTTAGCACAGAGTTCTGTCTCAAAAAGAATGAAAAATGCTATGTAGCATAAAAACATGCACATTCCTAACCAAATGGATTGGCTCTTCAATGGCTGGCCTCACCTTGCCGACAAAGGTCCGTATAGTTAAAGCTATGGTTTTCCCAGTAGTGATGTATAGAAGTGAGAGCTGGACCATGAAGAAGGCTGGTCGCCAAAGAATTGATGCTTTTTAATTATGGTGCTGGAGGAGACTCTTGAGAGTCCCATGAACTGCAAGATGATCAAACAACCTATCCATTCTGAAGGAAATCAGCCCTGAGTGCTCACTGGAAGAATAGATCCTGAAGCTGAGGCTCCAATACTTTGGCCACCTCATGAGAAGAGAAGACTCCCTGGAAAAGACCCTGGTGTTGGGAAAGATTGAGGGCACAAGGAGAAGGGGACGACAGAGGATGAGATGGTTGGACAGTGTTCTCGAAGCTACGAACATGAGTTTGACCAAACTGTGGGAGGCAATGGAAGACAGGAGTGCCTGGCGTGCTCTGGTCCATGGGGTCACAAACTAAACGACTAAATGATGACAACAGCAGCAGCAGCAGCAGCAGCAAGAACAACAACAACAACAGCAACAGCAACAGCAACAGCAACGATAACCACATTAGTCTGCTGCAGCAAGAACTACCAGGTCTTGTTGCACTTCAGTGATTTACAGATTTCTTGTGGTAGATTTATTCCCTGCTTGGATTGGAGTCCACTTTGCCAGATGCATGAAGTAGTCCCCTCAGTTGGCTGACAGAGAAAAACAGTTTGTAAAATATTGGGATCCAAAGGCCATGAAATGCAAGAAGTATAAAAGTTCAATTGTTTGTAAGCTCTTTTAAACATATATACAAATGCAACATCTGCACACAGAATAAATGATGCAAATAAATGTATAAATAGCTAGCTACTTTGAAAACTATATGTTAAAATGAGTTATGAAGATATCTGAGGAAACAAAAAGGTTTCGGCAAGAGCTGCAGCATCAGAAAGCAAGAAAGGAGAGCAATGAATGGAGAGGGAAGGGTACAGACCTTACGTTTCAGTGAACAGTAAGGACAAAAGGGAATATTAGTCATGAGATAAGCATGACCACTAGAATCCCTAGGTAGCCTCCTTCTCGCCTTAAATTAGACTAGTTTGGCCCTCACCCTGCATGGATAAACACACCTTTCTTATCCCTGTCAACGCTGTCTTTAATATTGTACAAAAACATTTTTTGTGATACGTCTTTTGAAAACCAACCCTTTAAAAATAGAAGACATTAAAAGACAAGGAAAGCTTGGACCGATTTAAAAGCTAAATAAAAATGATGTGTTGGCTTTTCTAAACTTGTACTGAAACCAAGCATTTAATCAATATTATGGATTACCCATTGGCCTCAACTCATAGTATTTCTGCAATCGTGTTTAATGCCTATTATCACACTCTTTATCAGGACATTGATCTGCTAGCTTTCAAAAATGTTTTACCATATTCCAGATTATTTTTTGGCATGAGTGTGTGTGTGTGCATGCCCCCTCCTCCCATTGCAGCATCCAGACTTGGTGAAGAGAAGAACGGTGACAGCCATCACCAATGGCAAGCAAAACAAAGCTTATGGCAAGAGCCATTATTCCTGGGTTATTATTATGGAATGAAGAATGCATATGAAACCTGATCCATTTCACACAATGGCAAAGGTTTGCATTAAACTCTTTCAAAGCACTGTTAGATAAAGAGACTTCACCCTGAAAAATGTATCTGAAACACATATGCAAGGCTTTCTTAACTATACATTCATTTCCTCCCTCTCTAAACACAGATATTTCTGAAAATAACCAAGAACCCATCCAGGTACTATTTTACCTCTTGTGTAGGCAACTGAGGTACCCATTTCTTGGACTCTGTAAGCACTCCATCACTGTGAGGGTCTTTGTGGCTAGTTGGTGCCAACTTCATTATGGAAGATACTAATGAGTATTCATTGCAGTCAACATGCAACACTCACAGCTTAGGGATTGAACACATGCTCTGCATTTAGAAAGTCCTACAACTGCTTCAGTCTTTGGCATTTCCAGTTCAACAGAACCTGGGCTATTGGGATCCTGGAGAGCAATTGTCAGTCATACTGAGCTAAGGGTGAAACTTAGTATTAGGCAGTTTCACATGTCATGCAGATACCATGCCAACTATAAAATGCCCCACTGTCTGCCATAGTGGTTTAGGCCTGTGAGGAACTGGCAGAGGCCCTTGTTTTTCCAAATGTTTTCTTGTGTCCTGCGGCTCCTGGCATTCAGAAACATGTACATTGCTTTCAGATAATATATAGAGAGTCCTTGTATCTTAAGTGAAATATCTTAAAGACATGAGGGAAACAGGCGTGAGGAAGCTGATTTTTGAACGTGTAAATGAAGTGTATTAGGAGTTGTACTGAGCGTTACCAGCGTGCCCTTCCATTCATGGAAGGCTTTCAGTCACAGCTCATTCACATATGGATTTTCATCATTAAGTGACTGTATGAAGAGGTCAGAAATCTTTTTCTATGGGGTCAGTTATTCCACTACTGGACATCAAATATACAGTAATCAAGTGGAGAAAAACCAAGGGGGTGCATGTGTGAATGCAAACGTAGAATGAAAGATAAGCATCAGTATCTTTATGACAGCAGTAGCTCCTAAAACCCTGAGCTGCTTGAGGACTTGGGCTTTCTTTGCTCCTGGGAATTTAATACTTTAAATAGCTACAGGCAGCTTAGCATTTGGAGGTGGGGGTAAGAAAAGGGGGACACCACTCATTGACACAATTTGTACCTTACTGCCAAATCATGATTGGATATATTTCTACAGTTCACAGACGTGCATTAACTTTATCCTACAGGGCTTTAAAGGACCTTGCATACAAAGGGATTGTTATGAGCAAATTAATAGTTAAGAGTCATGCATTTAAAAGCCTTGTTTTAAATCAAGTCATAAGTAAATTTTAAATGTCTCTATTCCAGACTGGCATTAAAGCATGACAATTCAGTAATAACTCAGTAATTATTTCAGAGTTCCACAAAGAATATAATTTGCCTCTCATAAGAGGGTACAAGCTCCAATTGGCTGGTCTGTATGGTGTACTCCCCACCCCAAGGCCGCCCAATTATTTCCGTAGCAAACCATTAATATCAGAGAATGCTGAGGGAATTACCACAGCCCTCAGAGACTCTGCATTCTGCCCAGTTTAATGCTGCAACTGATGTTCATTTTAAAGGCTTGGGGGAGTTTATGACCTTCTGGAATAAGGACTCACTCAATGCTTCACGGTGGATTTCTCCACTGTCCAATGCTGCCTGAGTATACAATGCAATACCACACTGCCCACAGTCCAAGGAATAAAAAACAGGAGAAGCTTAGACATAACTGTGTTCACATACAATAAACAGGCCACCAGGACTTGCTCCCCTGAAGCCAAATGCAGCCCATCACCATGGAATGTGGCCCACCAGCAGCTCTCAAAATCTCCTGCTTTTGATGGCTGTAAGGGACTGCAAGAAAAAGGAGATGCTCACCAAGAACCAGGCTGGCCATCCTTGTGATTTCAGCTTGCTGGGTTATAAATTGTGCAGGCTTCCTGTCATGAGTCCTGTGGAGTAGCTTTAGAAACTCAGATATATATGCTAGGCACCAAATTGTTCCTTAAACAAAGGTTACAGTTGCCAAAACAGAATGTCTAAGTTGCCATTTGGGGCAAGACAGCTCTAAAGTCTTATTTTTCAAATGATGTACTGACTGTGATGGATTCTCAGTTAAACAACTAGCTAGTTCTGATGACAACCTTGAGCTAGGTTAAGAACATTGAGAACTTAAAGAAGAAACGTCCCTTGACCCAGGGACAGTCCACATATATACTGGCCTGTTCAGACCTTTTTTTCTTAATGGTGACTGCCTCCTGCTCAGGCTGCACAGAAAAGGCAATTTGGTTCCAGAAAAACAGTTCAGATCCAATGATCCCCAGACGGTGGAGATGTCAGGCGCCATCCTGGCACCCAGGCATCTTCACTTGGTCGCAAGTGGTTGAAAGCCAGGGCCCGGCTAATTTTGAACACTGTCGTGGAGATGTCATGGAAGAAATGGCCCAATCCGCAGGAAGAATGGGAAGAGTGTGGCAGAGCTTGATGGGCCCAGGTGGGTTGTAGGTGGTGACAGTGGGCACTCTGACAGAGATGTCAGAACCCGAGGGAGGTCGCAAAGAAAGGAACTGGGCTATCCTAATAGCATTACAAACTGCCCTTGCCAGTAGGATGAAGTTAAGCCTGCACCAAGGGCCCAAAAGGTTTTAATAAATGGTAGGAAACATTTCAGGGAAACACAATACAGCTAAAATGCAGGGCATATTTTCTTCTCCACTTTTATAGTCTCAAGAGAATTTTCCCTTATGCCAGAGTGTGAGTGACACACACAAAAATAACAAAACAATCATTTACATCTCCAGATGCAGAGATAAATCTGGAATGCATTCTGGGTAATGTAGGCCAACTTCCACAGCATTACCTAGCAGTGTAGAAAAGAAATTGCAGCCAGACAAGGAAAAACAAAGAAGCCATGGCACCTTTCCAGTACCCAGCCATCAGTCCTTGTAAGGCAGAGTGTGGATAATGCAAAACAAAAGTCATTACTATGGGGTGGTTTGCATGTCACAGTAAGTAAAAGATAAAACATGGGTTACTGGGAATGAGCAGCATGATGATGCACAACACTTAAAAGCACTCCCGCTTCACTCCAGCCTACCTGGAGGTGGGAGAAGCAAACCACGATACTCAGCACTGCCAAGGCAGAGGGTAAATTTGCAAGGCTACGCCATTTGGACCTATGCGTGTTGGACCTAGTCCACCACCTAGCATGCAGTTGAAGCTAGAGAGATATATTACCTCCACAGCTGGCTAATTGTTTGAGAAGCTTAGGGACTGATTGATAAAGAGCCATACTCCATTGTCCTCCAGATGGACAAGGGGGATCATGCCCTACACACAGAGACACATAAGACAGGGATACGTTGTCTTTAAGAACCATTGACACACAAGAGAAAGAATATCTGCATATACGCAGGGCTATCTGAAGCAGTGTCAAAGCCTGCCAAAAGCTTCCTCTCTCCTTTCCACACAAATGGCACACCTCCCTGAGAGCAAGACACATATTGCTTCCAAAGGACACCATCACATCTTTGCAATGCCAATGGCAAACTGCTAGTCCACTCCAAGCCACAAGTGCCTCAGACGAATGTAGCCTGCATTTTGCTTACTGCTTATAATGCTGCTTCACTTCATTAAAAGCTGCTTATAATTTTATGCACTCTTGTTTGATTAATTAACCTCTGGTTAAAATGAATGAGCTCTTGATTTAGGGATGCTACTAATGTGACGCTGGTGAGCCATGGATCACACACTGGTGAGCCATGGATCACACGCTTCCAATCATCTCTTTTTATTACCAATGTGGTGTTCAAGCTTCTTCCATCCAGCTTCCCCCTCTTTCTTCTCAAACCAAGCGACGACGGCATGCAAATGCTATTAGGGTGATGAGGGGGAAGATGCCATAATCCACAGCTGACCTAAAAATGTACAAGCCCTTTGCAGTCAAGAGTCTGTGCCATCAATGCATTAACACAGATCACAAGCACAATGGGGGAGAGGCGGGGGGAGGCAGAGAGAAGAAAGGGACCCAATGTGTGCAGAGCTGAATGATTTGCATGTCTGAACTCCGAAGCCTGGGATTTATTTTCAAAATAGGAAAAGCAACAGAAGTGAAAAGGAGGCATATTTCTATAAAAAGAGAATACTCATTACATGTGCTGTCCATAAAAAAAAACAGAGGCCCCCATTTTGCTTACATTAGGGATCAGCAACTGGGGGCGCCAGGGCCCAATCAGGCCCCTTGAGTCCCAGCACTCTACGCCCCATTTGCCAGTCCAGTTGCAAAGGGGTGATATGGGAGTAATGGCTGTGACAATGGGACTTGCAGGCAGTCTATTTTGGGAAAAGTTGGGAGGGGGAGTGCTATGCTTGACTTCCTCAAAGTGACCTTGCTGGTGGAGGGAAGGGAACTAGTTGTTAAGGGGGAGTCTACACTCAGCCTACTTTTCTGGTTATGCTATCCTTCCTCCAACCTGCAGAGGAATATTGGGGTGGCAAAAACAAGCATAAAGTGTGAGTAAATGATGACTCCCAAGTTGTAAGTGAGCATGTGCTACCTCACATGGTAGAACATGTTTACTGTTTCCATGCCATGGGTGTTAAGTCTGGGTGCCTTTCTAGAAAATCTGTAAGCACCTTAATTCTTCTCTGAAAAGGGGAAAATGAAAAAATCTGGCACTTTAAACTGTTGATACATATAATATAGGGCAATTATGATTTTTGTGAGCACTAAAGAAACATCCTCAGCTTTTTGATCAGTGTAGCAGGCTGGGGAAACTTAAAACAAAATATAATGGTGATGGTGTGCATGGCATGGGATACTCAGGGAATGATCTATGGAGTGATAATGTAGGTGTCAAGAAGAACATAAGGGTGGCAAGTTCATTTAGGCAGAGTCTCTACACTTCAGTGTTACATCAATTTAAGCACACCCTCCAATATTTTACAAAGAAAGCAGTGTAAAAAATTGATAGAGATACAAAAGATAACTTCAATTGAAGAGAGTCTGCCTTGATATTTTAATACTGCAGACAGTTGTGTGACAAATCCATAGCAGCAAAGCCAAATGATTGCTTGCTTCTTCCTACTTTATATGAGAAGCATATGGTCCAGCCTACTAACCGAAAAGTAAGGAATTCAAATATTTCCATGTCAGTCAAATTCATGGAGAAATTAATGTTCATATCATTTTGCTTTTAACCTATGAAATATCTGTTCATTGCTGAATATAGTGGCTCATCAGAATCTGATCCTAAGCATGACTGAAAATGAATGAAAATCTATCTTCCAAATTCTCTCCAAGAATGTAATTTCCTAACCTGTAATTTCCTAACACATCCAGTCTCCTCCACAACTCCTGGGTACAGTTGCACCAATTATCACCATCAATTCTAAAGTGCCCATAATAAATAGATAGGTGCTGTACATTTGAAAAACAAAACTCAAAAGTAATTGATATCTGCTTAGCATACTGACAATGCTTATTTATGTTTTCCTTACGTATTTTGTCAGTTACAGGTTAAGGGTACTTGTAATACACACTCTATTAAAGCCAAGATGTGATTTGACCTATCTAAAAATGGTCTGAAGCTCAACATCAAAAAAACTAAGATCATGGCCACTGGTCCCATTACCTCCTGGCAAATAGAAGGGGAAGAAATGGAGGCAGTGAGAGATTTTACTTTCCTGGGTTCCATGATCACTGCAGATGGTGACAGCAGTCACGAAATTAAAAGACACTTGCTTCTTGGGAGAAAAGCAATGACAAAACTAGACAGCATCTTAAAAAGCAGAGCCATAACCTTGCCAACAAAGGTCCGTATAGTTAAAGCTATGGTTTTCTCAGAAGTGATGTATGGAAGTGAGAGCTGGACCATAAAGAAGGCGGATCACCGAAGAATTGATGCTTTTGAATTATGGTGCTAGAGGAGACTCTTGAGAGTCCCATGGACTGCAAGAAGATCAAACCTATCCATTCTGAAGGAAATCAGCCCTGAGTGCTCACTGGAAGGACAGATCCCGAAGCTGAGGCTCCAATACGTTGGCCACCTCATGAGAAGAGAAGACTCCCTGGAAAAGACCCTGATGTTGGGAAAGATGGAGGGCACAAGGAGAAGGAGACAACAGAGGATGAGATGGTTGGACAGTGTTCTCGAAGCTACGAACATGAGTCTGACCAAACTGCAGGAGGCAGTAGAAGACAGGAGTACCTGGCGTGCTCTGGTCCATGGGGTCACGAAGAGTCAGACACGACTAAACGACTAAACAACAACAACCTATCTAAACAGTGTACATATGGGTGTGTGATATATACATCTATGTAGACAGCAGATGACTGTTTTTTTCTAGGTTACATCAGCAGTGGTCAGCATTGCAGTGCAGGTGCCGAGGTGTTGTGCACCTGGCTTCCCAACATCATGCAAGGGAGAACTTTGTTGATGGGACCCCACATAGACAAAGGAAGGGGTAATTCTATGCTTCAAGGTATTGTGGCTTCAAATGTCTCCTATATCTCTTTCCCCCCAGCACTACAAAAAGCGTGCAAAAAGTGTGGCAAACATGCCAAATGGGTATTGCACACAGGTGAGCTATCCCTGGCATGAGTGAAACAATCAAACAGCTGGGATATGTGTTTCCCACATTGGAGACAAAGGGTGGGGATGCACTCTCACTGGAATGTAAGCAAACTGTGGCTGAATGCCAGGCATCCTGTCCCAACCACTGCTTCAACTTGCCATACTCTTACATGTACGTTCGCTTGCAGAAGAACAGCTTGGCCTCAGATCTGCGTGTCAAAAGAGGCCATGCAGGTGTTGTGCTTTGCTTTCAGTTGCTGAGTTCATGCTGTCTGTGCCATGGCGGTTTCTGTTATGCAGGGCACTGTGAGTTTGCTGTGCCTAGTGGAACATGTGTTACGCGTGAAATGGGACAGGGATAAATCCTAGATGAACCTTCCCATCACTGTGAGTATATTGGCTCCTACATTAGCTGCCTCACACAGGGCCAACATCGTCATGCCAGCCCATGACTGGGGGAAACCAGGAATGTTGCCATGGAGGCAGCAGTTGTTTCAGCCTGCTGCTGCTGTTCCAACAGTGTTGCCACAGGGTGTGGGCCTTTGTTGTTTGAGTCTGTGCTTTTTGTAGCAGCAGTTTTCTCTCGGCTTTTGCGGTGAGCATGTGTAGGATAATGACTAAGTTACGCCAGTGTTGCATCAGTGTAAGGACAACAGTGTTGTTTTGGAATGGCTGCAGACTTAACAAACACTTTCTAAGGCAATATGCTCTACAATGGGACTTTCTGATAAGACACACATGGTACTGCACTTTAAAGTCTTTATAGTGCAGTATCATGCTTGTCTCAGAAGACTTTATATAGTGCAGTACCATGGGAATATTCCCAAGCAGATGCAACCTTATCCTGTTCCTGTAGAGACAGCCTAGGTCAGCTTCTTCCAAACAGCAAATTAGAAAATTTTAAGGCCACAACAATTGTTAGCATTGGCCCCTTCTTAACTGTGGTTACAGGATACATTGGTACCAAAATTAGCTCCTGGGATAACCAGGAGTCACATTTAACTAAGATTCAAAACTAGTATTAAACCATACCTTTGAATCCTACTTAAATGGAAGCCCATTTGGTCTTAGCCATGGCAAATATAAATACTGATGTGTCCTTTACCCATTATTGTGAGGGAAGGGGAGGAAAGAGAAGCAGCACACACTCCTGCGGCTCATTCCCAACCTCATAGCTGCAGTTAAAAGGAAACTAGCATTGGCTCCGCACCAGCACATCTATGAATCCAGGAAAAAACATCAGAGGCTCTCACTATCTGTTGCATTTGTATCCCACCCATCTTTCCAAGCAGTTTATCCCAACATACCGCAGGTTATAAAAATATTTCACACAGACATTTTTTCTGATCATTGCTTCTTCATTTGTTGCTTCACCGTACATCTTTGGAGTTTTTAATGTGATGTACACACAGAAATACTTACATGAAAGGTGGTATATATTTCTAGTGAAGAGATAATGCTTGAGATATATGGGTAAATGCTTTTGAATGTTCAACAAACTTCGTAATCCTTCCAATAACGCTGTAAGGTAGGTAAAGTTTGTTACTGCCATAATTCAGACAGGAAGTGAAGACGGGAGACGGCTGTCTTTCATGGCAGAGGAATATGTGAACTTCCCAATTCAGTTAGACCAGGGGTGGCCAATCTGTGGTCATCCAGATGTTGGACTCCATCGGTCCCAGCCAGCATGACCAGAGTTCAAGGATGATGGGAGTTTTAGTCCAACATCTGGAGGGCAACAGGTTAGCTATACCCCTGCCTGAAACAGTATCCTACACCAGGTCTTATCCCATGTTATGCTAACAACCCTGTGAAATACAACAGGTCAAGAGACAGGAGCTTACCCTAAGCAACTCACTGAACTTCTGATTGATCAAATACTTTAACCAGTGCTGGCTTTATGACATTGTCATGCCCAAAGCAGAGGCGTTTTTTTAAAAAAACAACAAAAACAACAACAACTTTTTTATATATAACTCTGCATATCCCAGGAGTGCCCACTGCTGTAGCATGGCTGACCTGGTGCCTGGATAGGAGACCACTGAAAATCCCATATGAACTGCCCTCATGCTCTCTGAAAGTAAATAATATTGGGGGGGGATCCTAAAACAGGTCTCCTACATTCATTTATTTTTTTGATGTGCGGAAAATTGGAGGTTACTCACCAAGAAACTATTACCACTTCTTTCATGGCAGTGCTTTTATACAAGGAAATGGCAATAAACTCTGTATCACAAATGAAAAACCACACAGTAGAATTTAGGAAACTATGGGGCTCGAGCCAAGCGACTTAAATGGTGAATAAAACTCAGTTGCTGCCTTTGAATTCAGCGCTGCTGGTGTCTCATTACAAAATGACATATCATGTCAGCAGCAGGATTGAGAAATTATTTCTCTCTTTCTCCATTCCCATGCTATAGAAGTTGTTGTGTCACAAATTGATGAGGGTAACTGGGGACAGATGATGGACATATACATTATTCCCTTCCTGTTCCTATAAAGAACAAAGCAGGCAAATTAAGTACACAAACTTCTCCAGCTCATATGTAGACCACAGATGGAGTGATGTTTTTCACCCTGCAGATTCCATCAGAAGTGCATATTTATCTTGTACTGGCAAGAAAGAATAATCTAGACAGACCTCTACGGGTGATAAAGGAAAAGAAACTTGCCTATTTAATCTCCACAGTTTTGTTTTCCCTAGTCATGGATTCAGGGTAAGCACTGTCTGTAGTGCTGTGATCTATATCTATATCACACACACCACAGGACACTTATACAGATCTACACTTCTAATTCATTAACAAAAAAATCATATGATGCATTGCAATTGCAAAAGCTACAAACATTATATTGGTAATCAATAGACTTGTAAGCAAAGTGCTGCAAATTATGGCTGGCAGTGGGAGCTGTTGAGGATTCATTCCCCCTGTCTGCAGTCATGGGATTGTTGTCTACCACATGACAG
Source organism: Zootoca vivipara (assembly GCF_963506605.1). Classification (NCBI taxonomy): domain Eukaryota; kingdom Metazoa; phylum Chordata; class Lepidosauria; order Squamata; family Lacertidae; genus Zootoca; species Zootoca vivipara. The sequence goes on from NC_083280.1 coordinate 81,937,748, forward strand.
TATATGTTTTTCATTCCACAGAGTGGGAAGTGACAGAGACGGGGTGTTTGTGTTACTCTGTTCCGTGAAGTGGGACTATTGTCCTTTGTTCTCTCTCTTTGGTGCCTGATGCTAGAGAGAGAGGGAGCCATGTTGCAGTGCTCCATGTGTGTTTATATGTAAATAAAAGTAGATTAGCCCAAATGCTGAGTTGCTGAGTTCTGTTGCATAACTGCGTAAACTCTGCGGATCCATAAGTGTGCTGATGTTTCTTGGCATCAGTCGCTGTGATGTTCGGGCTGAAGAAAGCTTTTGAAGCTCCCGAACGATCGACCTGGAGGGAACATGCCAGTCAGGCATGTGTCCCTGCCAGGGTCCTACTCGTGTGTAGGAGATCCTAACCACTCACGCTGCCTCCACTATTCAAGGGGGGCAGATCACATCATACGGAGCTTTGGAGGCACTCCAACATGCCCAGGGCCCAGTACAACCACAAGGGCAAGTCTCTCCTTACTTTACTTTCCAGCTGAAAGGGGAATGGGTTCACCCCCTATTGTACTGAGCCCCAGTGGTATTCAGAAAGCAGTGAAATGCCTCGCTGAGGCTCAGTGCAACTTCAGGAAAACAGACCCCCTCTGTGCCTGGAGGGAAGCCATGGTATAGATTAGCAACTAATAGTTTGTCTCTCCCGAACAAACCAGGAGCTGTGAACAAAGAACAAACTTTGGCTTCCTGCTAATGGTATGTATGGAATGAGACAAAACACAAGATTGGGTTGGAGCATAATTCTAAGACTAACCATAGCTTAGCCTTTTATAGCACAGCTGCAGCAGGAGGGTGAAAGGGTGCAGTGGTCACAACCTTCATTTTGGAACCTACACATTTGCTTGTTCTTGCTAAGGCATTGATTTAGCTTAGCATTATGTGTGAACTGGGTCAATGGCTGCTTTTATCCAAGGCCACCTGGTACATTTGCATCCAAGTAAGGTTTCGACCAGGGACTTCCCAGCTCAGAGCTCATCTTCTTGTTAACCAGTTATGCTTATACCTGTTAGTAGGTACAAGACAATGGCAGTCCAGTGATCTGTGGATCACTCTCAATAGAAAATGCCACCAGCTTTAGCTAAAGTGTTTTTGAGTCAAATTTTGAGACTCCTGTTTAGATGAAACCTTTTAGAAATTTAAAAGGAAAGCAAAAAAACCCCCCAAACCCTCAAGAAGAATAGTGAAAGCTTGTGAGGGTGGTGCCATACATCCCTAATTTTATAGATGAGCAGCAAAGGAAAAATACACAGCACATTCTTAGCAATGGAAAGCTACAAAATAACTAGGTCACGGCAAGGGACTGAAATTTGCCAAGGATCTTAGCAAAGCTTATATGGTACTTCCCATATGCAGCAAGGCTAATCTTATGGTGATGCTTGTGGAATTTCTATCAGGCTTGAATTCTGAATTTTACAAGTTTTTACAAGTTTCACTTTGTAGAGAAATCACTATGCAAATGCTAGCTGTCTATACATAATGGTGACCACAAACCGCACACCCAACTCACACATAAATATTTGTTCTTATCGCAAATGATCACTGAGAAGACAGCCCTACATTGCTGCAAGTGCCCTCAGAAACGGTTTGTGCTTACCCAATTAGGAATTTCAACTTCAAACTTATCTCAAAGGTTTGGTTTAAAATAAAATCCAAACACTAAGTAAATATCCTGCTGAAAGGCTGCTCTGAGCTTTTGGAACACTGCACTTGATTTATGTAATAGCACAGAAAAACACAAACAAAGCAGGCTTACCACACCAAAAGATAAGTTATTAGAGACAGTGCTTAACATACCAGAGTGTCACACACCTAAAATATGTTAGCTAGAAGCAGTATCACCTTTCAGTTTGGAGATTGCAGAGATATAAACGAAGGTTAGGAAGAAGAAAAGACTTCATTTGTGTTTTTAAAAAGCGAAAGATAGTAATTTATTTTTTATTCTAAACGAAGTACTTATGTTTTTTTTTTAAAAAAAATAATTTTTATTCAATTTCCAATTTATCCGATTAAAATAATAAAAAAAAAACATTCTTTTATACACAACATTATAAATTTTCATCTAACATTTTGCTCTGCCGAGCTACGACTTCCCCCCCTCCCTTCATGCGGGTTTCTTGTTTACTACATTTTTGCAGTTCCTTTTTGACTGTTTGGTCAATTCATAGGATTTATTTCAATCCTGCAAGTGTTTTTAAAGATCTACAGTTTTTCTCCATATAGTCCACATATTTACTCCAGTCTTTTTGAAACCTTGTCTCCCCCTGGTCGCGGATCTTGCAAGTCATCCTTGCGAGTTCAGCATAGTCCATCATTTTAATCTGCCACTCCTCAATCGTTGGAATTTCTTGTAATTTCCATTTTTGGGCTAACAAAGTCCTAGCCGCGGTTGTCGCATACATAAACAATACTTGATCTTCTTTTCTAATCTCTCCTCCCATTATTCCTAGTAAAAATGCTTCAGGTTTTTTTGGGAAAGTATATCTAAACATCTTTTTCAACTCATTATATAACATCTCCCAAAATCTTTTTACCTTATCGCATGTCCACCACATATGATAAAATTCACCATCTCTCTCTTTACATTTCCAGCAAGTTTTGTCACTCATTCTATACATTTTGGCTAATTTAACTGGTGTTAAATACCATCTATACATCATCTTATACACATTTTCTTTCAAAGCAGTACATGCTGTAAATCTCAACGTTTGAGTCCATAATTTCAACCACGCGTCATAATCAATATTGTGCCCAAAATCTTTTGCCCACTTGATCATCGCTTCTTTTGTCAACTCATCCTTCGTATACCATTCTAATAACAAATTGTACATTTTTGACAGAAGCTTTGTTTTGCCTTCTAGCACTTCTATTTGGAATTTGGACCTTTTGTCCTCAAAACCTATTTTCCTGTCTTCCCTAAGAACATCATTTATTTGATGGTATTGTATCCATCCTGTTAAAACTCCTTTAATTTCTTCATAGGGTTTAAGTCTCCATCCTTTATCAGTTCTTATCAAAATTTCCTCATAAGTGGCCCACCTCCCCTCCATATTTACTTTCTTCACTGTTAATACCTCTGCTGGTGAAACCCACCATGGTTTTTTGGTCTCTAACAGCATTTTATTTCTTTCCCACACCTCGTACAGAGATCTTCTTATCACATGATTGGTAAACCCAGTATGAGACTTCTTTTTGTCATAACATAAATATGCATGCCACCCAAATCTATTGTTACTAAACGAAGTACTTATGACGGTAAAAATTGTAAATGTCCCTCCTAATAGAGTACGGATACACTTAAGTCCTCTGCATATGCCCCTTCTGTCTCTATGTGCCATATAAAATCTGTTTCCCAGATCATCCTGTGACATGGACTGGCACCCTTATCTTCATCAAGGGCCGTATTTTTCCAGGGGGTAATCTGTCAGTTGGTAGAGTGCTACATACAAGCACTGGGCAGGATCAGCCCTTTTCACTCTCTGCCACTTCTCCCTTCATCTCTGCCACCTCTCTCACCCACACCCACCATTTCCCAGATTACACTGAGGGAAGATGTGGCCATAGGGCTTGCTGCTTGCTCACATGTGCGCTATGGAAGCCCAGCATCTCAGCCAAATGTCTCAAGAGGTTTTCACTGGCTGCTCCTTCAGATTCTCTCCCCCCCCCCCACCACAATATAATGCTGACATACAGCTCTGCTTCTCCATAACAACTGGGTCAGGAGAGGCTGCGCATGATGTGGACCATAGTCTGCAAACAGTGTGAACTGGATGAGGGCCGGTAAACTGAGCTTGAACCCTGGGGAAATGGAGGCACTGTGGATTGGTGGATCCTGTGTCTGGGAGACTGGCCACTCCATGTTCTAGATGGGCAGTTTGGGCACCCCCCTTGAACCATCTTTGTCGCTGGAGGCTCAGGTAGACTTGTTGACTAGAAGTGCTTTTTTGGTATGCCAACTATGGCCACTCTTGAACATGGATAGCCTGGCCATGGTGATTCCTGTATTGGTAGCCTCAAGGCTTTTTTTTTTTTTTTGCAATGTGGCTAGATATGAACAGTGGCTAGATATGAACAGTCTATTGCCAGCACACAACACTAGTGCTCAAAAGCTTACACAGGCTGCCTGTATGCTACCAGGCCAGGCTCATGGGTCTTGCATTTTTTCAGAAGGCCCTTAACAACTTGGATCCAGGGTATCTCACGGACCACCTTACTTTCCGTATATCCCTGCTCAATCAATCAGTCTGCAATTGTTTTGTTTAAAAAGCTGACAGCCTTTAAGGATATATTTCTCCCTCTATACACAGTTACCCAAAATCTAATGAACTCTGTATGTGCAATACATGAATTCTTATGTGCACTTTCTCCTAATACATGATTTCTAGTACACACTTTTTGGTTGGAGAACTTGCAAAATTGGGAAAAGTGCAAATTTTGAAAGATCTCAGGTTGTATAGTGTTTTGTGAAGTGCTAATTCCTCTCTGCACCCCTGGCCACTTTGGCTACATAAGAATCCTCATTTGAATACAACTTGCTAGTTGTATATAAGATTTCAAATAAGCGGTATTGTCAGAATGCCAGAGAACTGGGGGGACCCTTGTTAGAAAAACTGGTAAACCAGGCACCAGAAGCTCAAAAACATGGATAGTCTCACCTGTATGATTTTGTGGCAGCTTCAAAGGACCCAAGAACTAGAAATGAACTCTGCTGGTGGTGCTAGATTTTTGCAAGAGCTGCCACCCAGGTACGCAGATCAGCCCAGACATGCACACTCACTCATCTAGTTACCAGACACAGCTCCAGTCTGAATGAATTTCAGTCTTACAAATTTGCTCCTTCAGATCAGCATTTTTTCTCCCTTTCCTCCCAAACCTTTTCAGCTCCTTCCAGTCTTTGTGGTTCATGGACTACCTGACCAAAGCAGGAAGAACCTTGTATTTTTAGTAAAGACTTTGAGGATCAGTTGGGTGGTGGGTGCTTTTTTGTTTTTGTTTTAAGTGTGTGAGAAAGGGAGGGGCATGTTTTCCTTCTCTCTCTCTGTGCAGATTAAGTCTCCTGCAAATTTGGCACACATTCTTGCATAAGGAAGTAAGAGACAAAGCAACAGACAGGTAATTACATGGCATGAGTGTCAGGGAAATCCAGTTGGCTCTGGAAGAAGCCTTCAATTGGCCAGCTGGTTCCCAAATGCTTCTCAAAGAAGGGCTAGTCCTAGAAGGCCTGATGCTCTGTTCTAGAACACAAATGACTAACTAGAAGAGGCTGAATAATATTTTTCCTCACCTCTCATCTTCTTCACTGTGAACCAAGCAGGAAATACTTTTCCATATTCACCTGCTTCTATGCAACTTGACACCCAAAGTGTGTTGGGGTGGTAATAATATTTATTCTATATGGTACTTTTTTAAAAATATCCTACCTAAAGTGCCCAATTACAAATTACTTCCCTTATTATCAGAAGTGTTGCTCTTTCCTTCCCAATATTGCAAACGGTTAAAAGGAATGCTTCTTAATGCTTGGAAAGGATTATGGACAGGATTTTCAGAAGGATCCTTGTGTCAAATCCAGGATTCCCCTCTGGTACCCTTGAGAACATCCGTCTCAAAAAACAAAAAAACACCCGCCCAGTATAATCAGGCATAAAATACACCTACGCATCTTGCCTACAAAATGGGAACCCTGAAACACCATAAACTTGTAGACAGAAACACATCTGCAGCTAAAAGTCTGCAAGGGCTTCGGAGGGGCAAAGTGGAGAAGGACAGCAATGATAAATGGGTGGGTTAGCTATGGAAATTAAGTGCACAAAAGTTAAATAGCCAACAAAAAATAATTATTAGCTCACTTTACATGCATTCACAATTCATGTCAGCAGCTAGTAGAGGAAACAGTCTGTGACAAATGCCAAGCTGGGTGTTAACTGTGTCATAATGGGCATGGCTGGTGGGAATGCTTGAGAGTGTTCATTGTATGAAAGAGAATGCTAAGGATGAGTTTGGGATATGTTACTCTGGGACAGGAGCAGGGTTGTAGCTTCTGCTCAGTTATTTTGTCTAGTTGCTAATGATACTTTATACCTGGATTTCTTTTTTGTATTTTTGTATTTAAATTATACTTGTAAAGTTGTTCTTTTGTTTCAGATAATATTTGCCTTGCTGTTAATTATTCTGCTTGTTTTTTGTAATTGAATTTTGTTTGTAATGTTTTATTTTGCCGATTGCTTTTTGCATTTTAACTTCTATAAATTGTTGTTGTTGGCATCCCTCAGTCTTGAGAAATTATTTCACTGATAATCTGTGAAGACGTACCATAGGTATCAGCAGAAGATCCCACTACTAGGCAGAGTGCTCATAATTCAAAGTTTGATTTGCTGACCTTGCAAGGTATTAAAGGGAAAATAAGCTGCCCTATCATATGTCTAAAGAAAAACCCTACTTTTTCTTTACAAATCCTGAAGCAAATATTTTTAAATGAATTTGCCACCAATGAGAAAATGACTTGTAGAAAAAGAGAAATTCTGAATAAATGTAAAGATATTTAGTAGGCATTCCTTGACCTTCAAATATACGTGAAGGGGGATATAGTTTTATGAGAAAAAGTTTGATGAGTTTATTCTGGACCAAATATTTTGGAAGGCAGTGTTATTTTCTTATATGACTCTGTTTCTGATCAATAAAAATGAACTGTGTATTTGGATGTTATATAATAATATAATAATAACAATTTATTATTTATACCCCGCCCATCTGGCTGGGTTTCCCCAGCCTCTCTGGGCGGCTTTCAACAGAAAAATGAAACAAAATAATCTATTAAACATTAAAGGCCTCCCTAAAAAGAGCTACCTTCAGGTGTCTTCTAAAAATCTGGTAGCTGTTTTTCTCTTTGACATCTGATGGGAGGCCATTCCACAGGGCAGGCGCCACCACCGAGAAGGCCCTCTGCCTGGTTCCCTGCAACTTGGCTTCTCGCAACGAGGGAACCGCCAGAAGGCCCTCGGTACTAGACCTCAGTGTCCAGGCAGAACAATGGGGGTGGAGATGCTCCTTCAGTTATACTGGACCGAGGCCATTTAGGGCTTTAAAGGTCAGCACCAACACTTTGAACTGTGCTTGGAAACGTACTGGGAGCCAATGTAGATCTTTCAATGTTTTGAAGTGAGATGGTATAAGACTACTCACTATAATATTGTATTAGGTTTGTTGTTGTATGGCTGCTAATGTGTTGTGAGTCACTTTTGGAAGATTTGCATGGAAAAGTAGCATGCAAACTGAATTAACTATCACTACTCACCACCCTGCTTAAGATATTGGGACCAGGCTTGAGTAAGAGGCAGCCCGTTCCACTAAGTGCCTGTCTTCCACTTAAGATTTACATCAGCATCTCAGCTAACCATGAAAAATGTTCACCAGGGTCCCCCTTAGCTAGAACTGGAAGCTAGTTAAGGGCATCTGGTTAGAACCAGCAGAGAAAATATTTTGCTGGAGAGGAGAAGAGGAGAGCAGGAACCACATGATTCTGAATGATCTCCCAGCATTATGTCTGTACTAGCCCTCAAAAGGAATGCTGTCCATGCAAGGAATACAAACTGGAATGTGTGTACAAAATGTATCAAGAGGACTGCCTCCTAATACATAAAAAATATTAACTAGTGTAAAGGGAGGGAAAGCAATTAATATGAGCTCAGAAGTGATGTATGAATAAAAATTTCCACACAGACAAACTAATCTACACCTCATCCATTGCTCTTCCCTGCCCCATGAGAAAACTTAACAGGAAGAAACTTAACAGGCAGAACACCTAAACGGGCAAATAATTACCTTTTAACTCTCTGAAGAGGTCACCATCAATTAGCTTACAGGAGCTCTTAACAAACAGGGAGAAAAGGTGGAAGGGAGCTGGAAGTGATGCCTGAATCCACAATGCACAAGGCTTTTCCTAATAAAAAGAAAAAAAAGAAAGCAGTTAGCTATCCCTTTTCAGGTCTTTTGATGGAGCATATGATAACCACTAAAAATGGAAACAATGATAACACAACATAGGCTGGGTCTCAATACCACAAGGATCCTATCTTATAACTGTACCTCTGGTTAAGAACTTAATTCGTTCTGGAGGTCCGTTCCTAACCTGAAACTGTTCTTAACCTGAAGCACCACTTTAGCTAATGGGGCCTCCTGCTGCCACCGCACCGCCAGAGCACAATTTCTGTTCTCATCCTGAAGCAAAGTTCTTAACCTGAGGTACTATTTCTGGGTTAGCGGAGTTTGCAACTTGAAGCGTTTGTAACCCGAGGTACCACTGGATCAATAACAGACCTTTTAACGCATTTTAGATTGACCTATTTAAAGTTGTGTGTATCTTCAAGACCAAATTTCAGTTAGCTAATTGTTGTAGAAGTACCTTAACAAATGTTTTACCTCTCTTAGGCAGGCCAAGGTGTTTTATATATACTTTACACACACACACACACACACACACAGAGAGAGAGAGAGAGAGAGAGAGAGAACACCCTCAACTTACGTGCATTTAACTTGTGGACATTTAGCTTTATGCAATAGATAGATAGATAGATAGATAGATAGATAGATAGATAGATAGATAGATAGATAGATATAGAGTGGGTTGAAAGGGGGTACGGTCCAGGAGGAAAAATACTTTGGCAATCACACCTGCCATTGCACCCACTGTGTTTTGACTACGGTATATGCAATTCTGGCTTTAGGCACAACCCCCAGAATGTAATTCTTATGTCAGTTGAGGACTTGCTTTGTGAGTTGAGGGATTACACATATATGCAAAGTGCTTTATGACCATTATCTTAGTCATTCCTGCCAAAATCTTAAGAGGTAAGTCATTAATATTCTGATTTTACAGATGGGGGACTGATGCTGAGTAATGGTGGCTTCTTCCTTAAGGCCACCCAGGGAGAGCCTCACCAATATCTGACCAGTCCAAATGCAGCACCCCAATCAATGAACCAAATTGCAACTCAACTTTCCAAAACTGACCAGTGTTGACATAATAAAAATGCAAATAAAAAAAGTGAGACAGACACTGTAATCAATGATATAAATCAAATACATCCCTCTCAATTAAACTGTTATAACACTAAGATGCTTTAGGCGATATGATGAAGTCTCCCATGACCTTAGACCAAAAAAATTACACAGATACCTAGGTGGCAGAGCCAGTTTATAATTGCTGTGCTAGTTAAATCTCAAGTGCCTCAACATTTGTAGGCTTTACAGCACAATCCCAACTTTGCCTATTTAGAAATATGTCCCATGGAATTTGGTGGGGCTTACTCCCAGGTAAATAGGGCTAGGATTGCAGTGTTAGTCTCCCATCTATCAGGGAACAAAAAGAGAGGAAGGATAATACCTACTAAGCATCCTTACAGCACGACACAAATAATCCCATCACTTCACAAATATGGTTCCAGTAATCATTAGACCAAGTGTCCACTACAGGCATTTGAGAATCTCTCAGTGGGCCTCCCTCAGAATGGGGCCTCCTTCTGTCACAGTCATTGTTGCCCATTCATTTGGTCTTTGTCCCTGGAACTAATATGCACAACCATTCAGGGCAATGACCCCTCCCATATACAGGCAATAATCATCTCCTTGGCTTAAACAGCTGTCTCCATCTCCTACTCAGTTTTATCAGTTATGAGGATCAAGGATCAAGAATACAACCTCAAGCTGCACCTACTCATTCAACAAAACTGGATCAAACGGTGCTCTGGATACCTTTCAAGGTTCATCAACAGAATCACCATTGGGGCATATTTAAGTACCCTGACATGCTTCACACACACACACACACACACAAAACACAGTGGGCTGCTGTCAATGCCAAAGGTGCCTTTGGGCCAGCATGTAAAAGGCTTGGCACCACCAGAGAAAACTGCTGTATGGCACAAGGAGGATGCAATGGAGTCAGCACAAAGTAATTGTTCTTCCAGAGTTAAAACAATGCTCAAGGTGGCTTACAACACGGGGGGAAAATGCATAATTCAAACCTAACAAAAGTAGTCATAAACAATAAATAAAACATCAAAAAGTACCCAACCAAACAAAACAATTTCCACATCAATCATAATAAGATCTAAAACAAAGAAACACAAAATTAATATCGATAACAGCAACAACTCACAGCAACACCCCAATCCCAGCCCAATATTCTGTTCAGTGGCCTCAGCTTTTGCAGCTGGAGTCAGTCACTCAGACCGACCCCTGGTACATTAGAGGAGAAAGGTTGCTGGTCCATCACATCAGATAACATAGAAGGTTAGATTATTGCAATGCATTATATGTAGGGCTGCCTCTGAAGATGGTTCGGAAACTTCGGAAACGAGCCTTCCCTTCAGTAGCTCCCCGTCTGTGGAATGCTCTTCCCAGGGAAGTTCATCTGGCACCTTCATTATACACCTTTAGGCACCAGGCAAAAACATTCCTTTTTAGCCAGGCCTTTGATTGATCTGATTGGCATTCTATGCCATTTTAAAATGTGGGGGGTTGTTGTTATTGGGTTGTTGCTTTTATTTTGATTCTATATATTGTGGACTTTATGTCAATCTTTTCTGTGAACCGCCCTGAGACCAAAGGGTATAGGGTGGTATATAAATAAGAAATAAATAAATGATAATAATAATAATGGTTTGAGAAGCCCTGGGCTAGAAAATCCCAGAGAGATACAGTGGTACCTTGGTTTACGAACAGTCCTGTTTATGAACTATTCGGTTTACGAACTCCGCAAAACCGGAAATGGTGTTCCGATTTGAAAACTTTACCTCGATCTACAAACGGAAACCAAATGCTGCCAGGGCACTGGAAGCAGGAGGCCTCAGTAGGGAAAGCGCGCCTCGGTTTAAGAACAGATTCAGTTTAAGAATGGACTTCTTCAGTTCGTAAACCGAGGTACCACTATATCTGCAAACCAATCAGAACTTTTAGCCTCTGGGTCCCCCACCTCTATGGAGGAAAAAAAAAGCCTCTGAAAGCGTAAATCTCAATAGGAAGTGATCCAGCCATGACAAGGGATTATTAAACTAGGTTAAGTTTGTCATGCAGATATACATGAGTATATCTAAAAACAAGGTAATAACCATTTTCTATTTAGTGTTGAAAACCTGGGTCAGAATCTCCCTCAATTGGAAACAGTCCAATGAGAACTGAGCGTGCTTAGTGAGCATGAAATGCTGGCTGACTGTTGGAGGAGATGGAAAATAGAGGGCGGGGGAAGAAGCAGAGAATAATGGAACGGACTGGCAGGAATCCTGAACAGCACTGCATAATTTTGTTGAAGGTTCTGCTTGATATACCCTACAAACCAACCCATTTTCCACCAACTTGCAAGGCTATGGATGTTCAGTTTGCTAAGCCACACACCTATATGCACGGACACCCAGCGTACCACAAGTAAGCAAACAAAAATTAGAGAACAGCGTGTTAAGCATGACAAGAGAACCCAAAGGTTCAATCTAATCAAATTTAAGCGATAATTGAAGAGAAGACAGCTGTGTTCACAATCCTCCTACAAAGATCTGCAACTGTAAATTTTTCTAATGGGTTTAGTCCAATCATTTTCCTAAGCCATACCATTAGCAAAAATGAGCCTGCAGCCAAACCAGCATGAGCCAGGATTTCATTAGAGCTCATGCTGAGCAGGGTAATTTCTGGTCAGAGCTCGGACCCAGAGAACCAAAATTAAATCAGGTGCTTTTCTGAATGTGGGTTTGGCAGCACTTAAGATTCCCTTATTCAGATTTATAGCCCACCATCACCCCGTAGGCTCACAACAGCTCACAAAACATTTCAGCTTTTATATGTCACTAAAAATATACCAAATACGTTTATTCCACTAAAACCAACCCTTACACCTACATTGTAGCACTGAAAACCCTCCCCAAAGAAACACACAGCTCAGGAGGAAAGTTGAAGCATAACCTCTTGCAATAACGAACTCCACAACTGTCACAGTGGCCGGAGTGGACTACTTCAGAGTAACGACGCTACGCAGCTCTGCATTTTATTCTTTTATTGGTGCTGCGTATTTACAGTGCTTAAGTCATTGCTATTTACACGGAGTGATGTGGTCAGTCGGTTTCAGAACCTCCTAATGGCTTTTGGCGCGTCTTTCTCCAACACAAAAGCTTTGGCAGACCCATCCTCTTTCCCCTCCTCTTTCTGCGTAATTCCGGAGTTGGGGGGATGGGTCTCCCGCCCTTATTCGCCCCTTCCTGTCCCACCTGGGACCCTGGCTCCTCTACCTTGCCTGAGCCTCGGACACGACTTCCTGCTTCCCCACTGGAATCGGAACTCTCTCTGCTTCCCCCTGTGCTCGGGGATTGGCTTGAACTCAGGAGGGGAGGGACTTCGCGATATCCCCTGTCCCTCACATCCACCCCCCTCCCAAGCTCTCCTTCACCCCTCCCCAGGTCCCCCCCAGGTGTCGGTGACGACTGGAAGCCTAAGAACTCAGTGCTTTCCGAGCCCGTTGGTGTGAACACCTCCCCCCAGTCCTGCAAGCCCCCCCCTTCCGCCTGGGAGGACGGGAATCCCAAAAAGTCTGTGGCGTCAGAGCTGGTGGGGGTAAAAATGTTCTGCCAATCTGCTCCTTCCTCTGACTGGGTGGATCTCGGTGACACCCATACCTCATCCTCTGGTTCCTCAAACTCCGCTTCCCAGCGCCATGGTGAACTGCTCTCCCGTGCTTCCTCCCCCTCCCCCTCCCTTTCCATGTGCCAGGGCTTGGGTCTATGGGGAAAGAGGGCATGAAATTCTTCTACCAGGAATTCCTCCTGTATCTGAGTGGCTGGGACCCATTCATTCTGGGACGGTGGAGCATCCTCCCATGCCATGAGGTACTCCAGTCCCCCCACCCCCCACCTTGAATCCAGGATGGCTGTGGCCTCATTGAGTTGCTCCCTGCCTTCCCTCTCCCCCCTCCCTCAGGGGTTTGTTCGCTGTCTCGGAGCCTGCTGCTTTCCCTGTACGGCGACAGCAGCGATCTATGAAACACTGGGTGCACCCTCATGTCCTCTGGCAGTGCCAGCCTGTATGCCACCGGGTTGACCTGTTGCGTGACCGTGAAGGGACCCAACCTTCTGGGCGCCAGCTTTTTGCATCGCCCTCTGATGGGAAGGCCCTCCGAGGACAACCAAACTTTGTCCCCCACCCTAATGACCTCCCCCGGTCGCCTGTGGCGATCTGCCCCCCTCTTGTACGCTTCCTTGGCTCTCTCCAAGTGTTCTCTGAGCTGCTGGTGCACCGTCTCCAGTTCCTCTGCCCAATCCTCAGCTTGTGGGCCCTCCTCCTCCCCCTCCCCCTCCCTCTCTGGGAAAGATCTGAGGTCACGCCCGTAATTGGCCTTAAAGGGCGACACCCCTGTGGAGACGTGCACCGCATTGTTGTAGGCAAATTCTGCCAGTGGCAGGCGATCCACCCAGTCCGTTTGCCTCTGGCTGACGTAACATCTCAGGTACTGCTGCAGAATGGCGTTGACCCTCTCCGCCTGTCCATTGGTCTGCGGGTGTCTAGCCGTCGACAAGCTGACCTCCACCTGCAGGAGGTTCATGAGCCGCCGCCAGAACCTGGAAACAAATTGGCGGCCACGATCCGAAATAACCCTTAAGGGTAATCCATGCAGTCTGAATACGTGATCCACAAACAGTTTGGCTGTCTCTTCTGCAGAGACCGCCCTGGCACACGGTATAAAATGGCACATTTTGGACATGAGGTCCACCACCACCAACACTGCGGTCTTGCCCCTGGAAGAAGGCAGATCTGTGATGAAGTCCATGGACACCACTTCCCACGGCCTGTGTGGCGTGGCTAAGGGCTCCAGCAATCCCGGTGGCGCTGCTCTGACCACCTTTGCCCGCTGGCAGGTGTCACAGCCCCTTACATAGTCTCGAACGTCTTCCCTCACCCCTGGCCACCAGAAGTGTCTCATGACTAGGTGAGTGGTTTTGTCCCTCCCAAAATGACCCGCCGTTGGGTTGTCGTGCATCTGCTTGAGGACCGTACGTCTAAGCTGGGTGGTGGGCAGGTACAGTGCACCCTTGTAGAAAAGCAGCCCCCTGCGTTCTGCAAAGTCTTTTGCCTGCTCCCCCCCCTCTCAGTTCTCTGAAGATGCGGTTGGCAAATTCATCCGCTGCCGTCAGTGCTGTGAGTTCTGCCTCGCTCACCACTGCTGCTCCGCAGGACCATGCTGACGGGGGGAAAATGTGCCTGGGTGCCGGTGGCGCCTCCTCCTCCATGTACTCTGGCTTGCGGGAGAGGGCATCCGCCCTGACATTCTGCTCTCCCGGGATGTAGTGTATGGAGAAGTTGAAGTTCGAGAAGAACTCTGCCCACCGTATCTGCCGCTGGTTGAGCACCCTGGCAGTTCTCCAGAACTCCAGGTTTTTGTGGTCCGTGCACACCTGGATGGGGTGCTTGGCGCCCACCAGGAAGTGTCTCCAGTGCTGGAACGCAGCGTGGATCGCAAGAAGTTCCCGATCAAACACCGTGTAGTTTCGCTCTGGCTGGGTCAACTTCCTGGAGAAGAAGGCACAGGGTCTCCACTCTCTGTTGGCGTCCAGTTGCAACAAAATGGCGCCCACAGCTTTATCAGAAGCATCTGTCTCCACGCGTAGGGGCGCGTCCTGAACCACGTGGAACAGGTTCTGGTCTGAGGCGAACACCCTCTTGAGGCTTTCGAACGCTGCTTGCGCCTCTGGTGTCCACCTGAACTTCTGCTTGCCTCTCAGGCAGTCAGTGATGGGAGCCGTAACGCGAGAGAAGTTCTTGATGAACTTCCTGTAGAAGTTGGCGAAGCCTAGTAGGCGTTGGGCATCTTTGCGCGTCCTGGGGCTGTGCCAGTCCAGGATGGCCTGCACCTTGTCCTTGTCCATCGCCAGCCCCTTGTCTGACAGCTTGTAGCCCAGGAAGTCCACCTCCTTGGTGTGAAACTTGCACTTCTCCAGCTTCACATACAGGTGGTTCTCCTTCAGGCGCTGCAACACCTCCCTGACATCTTTCACATGCTGCACTGGGTCATTGGAGTAAATAAGGATGTCATCCAGGAAGACCAAGCATTTCCTGAAGAGGAGGGACCCCAGGACGTGGTGCATGAAGGCCTGGAAGCATGCTGAGCCCCCTTGCAACCCGAAGGGCATCACCAGATATTCAAAAGAGCCCAGAGGCGTGAACATCGTGGTTTTCCATTCATCGCCTTCCCGGATCCTGATCAAGTTGTACGCCCCCCTCAGGTCTAGCTTGGTGAAAATCTTGCCCCTGCGTGCCGCTGTCAGGAGATCATCCACTCTGGGCATGGGGAAAGCCACTGGCTCTGTCACTGAATTCAGTCGTCTAAAATCCACCACCAGACGGCGCTGTTGCGTGTCTTTCTTGTCCACCCAGAAGACCGGGCTGCCCCCTGCTGCCTTGCTTTCTCTGATGAACCCCCGCTTGAGGTTCTTGTCGATGAAAGCGCGCAGATCCTCCAGTTCCTGGTCTGACATGGCGTACAGCTTGGCTGGGGGTATAGTTGCCCCTGGCACCAGGTTGATCTGGCAGTCAAAAGGCCTGTGTGGGGGTAGGTGGTCGGACTCCACTTCGCTGAAGACCTCCTGCAAGTCCCAGTACGGCTTGGGTATCGCCTCACCCCCTTTGACGTGCATGGTGGCCACCGTGGCTATCGGAGGCCCCTCCCCTGGTTGGTGCTGCATGCAATGTTCCAGGCAAAAGTCCGATCCAAAAGTGATGCATCTTTGGTGCCAACTGATGGAGGGGTCGTGGCGCGCCAGCCAGCTCATGCCCAAGACGATGGGGGGGTCTGAGATGGTGGTGACGTTGAATGCCAGTGTCTCTGAGTGCCTTCCCACCGTCATTTTCATGGGGGGGGGGGTTGATGAGTGATGGCCCCTCCCAGCAGCTCTCTGCCGTCAATGGTCGCCACGTGCAGAGGAAAATCCAGCTGCAGAAGCTGGATCTGGTGCTCTTCTGCAAAGTTCCTCGAGAAGAAGTTCGCTGACGCCCCACTGTCAATTAAGGCGAGGACTGTCAGGGGATAGCCATTTGGGAGCGTGAGCGTCACTTCTAGAACCACTCCTGCTCTGGGAGGGGTGGGCTGGCTCTGCTCCTCTCTGTGCGGGTGGGTGGGCTGGGGCTGTTGTCTGCTGACTGTGCCTGGCTGCTGCCCCTTGTCTCCTGCAGCCAGGCTTTCCCGTTTCCCTGCTGTGGTGCTGCGTCAGTGGGGGAGGGCACAACCGTTCCCGCCTTTCCTTGCCACTCCCTGCGATGTGGGCAGTCTCTGACGAGATGCTGGGGGGAGTTGCAGAGAAAGCAATTCCCACCCCTTCCCTCCTTGCGTCTTGGCGCCGCTGGGGTTTGAAAAGCCCGCGCGCGCCCTATCAATCTGCACGGGTTCCTGGTCCTGGCTGGCCCCAGGCGTGGCTTGAAAGGGTTGTTGGGGGAGGGGCTTCTCCTGCGACCGTGGGAACCAAGCCCGCTTTGCGCGCGTTGCTTGCTTGTCGCTCCACCGGGATTCCTGTCTCACCCCCACCGCCAGAGCCGCTTTGCTCAGCTGATCCATATTACTGGGCTTTGGACCTCTCGAGAGCTCATCCTTCACCTCCTCATGCAACCCCAAGTAGAACGCCGCTTGCATTGGGGGTGACTCTAGTTCCCACCCCAATCTGTGCACCAGCATGGTGAATTTCGCCCAATACGCGCGAACTGTCATATTTCCTTGGCGTAAATTGTGAAGTTCCTCCTTAGTCTGGTCCATATGACTATCGGACGAATACATCGTTTTCAAACCTTCTAGAAATAGTTTGACATTCTTCATGCAAGGATTCTTTGTTGCAATTAACGGTCTTAGCCACTCCCTGGCTGCCCCGGTAAGGTGCTCCACAATAAACGCTACCCTGTGCTCATCATCAGGGAACTCATCGTGGTGCAGCTCAAGAGCATACACAATCTCAGTCTCAAAGCCCTGATATTCCTTCGGGTCTCCATTAAACTTGCTTACTAGCGTCCCGGCTCTCCTTCCTGGCAGCACTTGGACTTGGGGTGCCCCTCCCGCCTTGTTTTTCTCTGCATCCAGCTTGTTTTGGAGGTCTACCGCCACCGCCCTTAATTCCTGCTCTCTTTCCTGTAGCGCTCTCACCTGTTCCGCAAGTTGTAGCCGGTCGTCCTGGACCTTCTTAGTCTCTTCTTTAGCTGCCTTCAATTCCCCCTGCGCCTGCAGCGACAGCTGCTGCAGTTCTTGCTGGGCTTGCTCCGCGATCTGCCGCCATCTCTCCGCCTCTGACACGCTCATCCCGGCAACTCCAAAGTAGCCCAAAAAGGATTAGGAGGTTGCTGTCACAGTGGCCGGAGTGGACTACTTCAGAGTAACGACGCTACGCAGCTCTGCATTTTATTCTTTTATTGGTGCTGCGTATTTACAGTGCTTAAGTCATTGCTATTTACACGGAGTGATGTGGTCAGTCGGTTTCAGAACCTCCTAATGGCTTTTGGCGCGTCTTTCTCCAACACAAAAGCTTTGGCAGACCCATCCTCTTTCCCCTCCTCTTTCTGCGTAATTCCGGAGTTGGGGGGATGGGTCTCCCGCCCTTATTCGCCCCTTCCTGTCCCACCTGGGACCCTGGCTCCTCTACCTTGCCTGAGCCTCGGACACGACTTCCTGCTTCCCCACTGGAATCGGAACTCTCTCTGCTTCCCCCTGTGCTCGGGGATTGGCTTGAACTCAGGAGGGGATGGACTTCGCGATATCCCCTGTCCCTCACATCCACCACTGAGTATGCCATCCTAAGTATCCTCAGCTTCATGCCAGATGCACTGACAGGCTCAGTGCTGTTACAAATTAGGCAGGCAACCAATGTTACACGTCCCTGCCACCTCTCACTCACTGCAAGAGACAAGCACTATGATGAATTCAGGTCAATCATGGCCCTTCGAGGGGACTGCTGCTAAATTCAATCACAATGAAGAGTGGTCACCTTTATGTTTTTCTTCTTCTTCCTCACCAGCAATATCTAATGGAATGCCCTATACAGTATATTAGGATATGGGTTCTGGGTTAGTTAAAAACAGCAACAGTGTCACTCTGCCTGGCCAGCTGCCCTCACTAAGCCTCTGAGAATCTGATTTCTACCTTTTCATCTACATTTTTGATAAAAAAAATTATTATGTTCAATTAAGTAAAACGGGCGCCTTCCGAATAGACAGACTTCCCATGGGGAGGGGGAAAGAGAGAAAAATGGCATGTGTATCTGATAAAATGGGGTAAAGAGATTGTGTATTCTTAAGAGAACAAAATTGTGTTTCATACACACACTGCAAAAACAAGGCTAGAAGAAATGTTTTAGATTTCAGTTTAGTTAGCCGGCACTAATAATAATCCAAGAAAGACTGACAGAAGATTGGGGGGGGGCTTTTAAAAAGAGATAGACTGTGTTTTGGAAATATATCAAAAGATTGAGAGGGGGGAGGGGAAAAACAATGTAGGAGATTCATACAATAGAGTGAAGGGAAGCAGAAGAGAGCATTGTATAAATATACTATTAAGGAGATGTGGGAGAAATTTATATAGTACAATGAAGCATATGCAAATTTGTTCTCAAATAAAAAAACAAGCTGGGAATGTAGACACAGCAATAAGGCCCACTCAATTCTGCTTTAAGACATCAGACATTAATAACAGTCCACAGCAGTGACATAAAAGGTGTATATAAAATAAATAAAATTAATCTAGGAATGCCAGGCTGCATATAAAACAGAAGACAAAATTGATCCTATGTTGCCATACAGGCAATAATGATAAATAAGCTTACAGTAACATCGTACAATAGTATAAACATTGAAGATAACTGCAGGAATTATAGCGGCTTGTATCCAGAAAACAGAATTACAAGAAGGCGGGAAAATGCCAAAAGCAGAAAGAGGAGCGGCCGTCCAAGGCATGTATGTGAGTGTACAGATTAGCAAACAGTAGATCTGAGGAAGAATTCTAAAAGAAATCTGTTATTAAGGAGAAGAAAAGAAAAAAGCTGAACAAAATGAACGTTCAGCAAGAGCAGGGAAATGTAGAAAACAGCTGTGACAAAATTTATTGAGAACAGCAGGACACACGGAGGACTGTTGTACGGTATGTCAAAAACAAAAACACGACCCTTCAGAGTGGCACACATATCAGTTCTGCTATAGGCAGTATGATACATATGTGTCAATCTTACTCAGCCAGAACACTTCAACTCTGAGGAGAAGTGATGACAATTACATCTGCCCGAGCACTGTTTCAATGGAAAGATCACAGTCCCTTTAGAACAGTACTCAAGTTGGGGGGGGGTGTCAAAAAAGGAGCTTCCGAAAATGGCCATTTTCACTCACATCCTGACAAATTCACAACTGCACCATTATAGCTGATTAGGAGGTCTTGTGCAAAAAACCCACTTCCCCCAAAGATCAGACCTTTTGCAATAAAGTAGCAGGAAAATGCAATGCGAAATGTGGGATAACCCTGGCTTGACACAAGATCCTCTAACCTGGGAAACAAACAAAAATGAATGCACAATCAACCAAACTGGTAGACTTCTTCTTTCACAGCATGTACTAGATAATATTTACAGCAAAAACAACTCAATTATTTTGTATTCAGGAGCCAATTTTAATATTCCACCTAGAAATGGTGCTTGGGGGGGGGGGGAACAGGTAACAGTGTCTTAGTTTGTAACAAATGTATATCCTGAAGATCTATCTTTGTCAGCCAGAATGCAGTTATAAATGCTACATACATCAGAAGCAAGCACAAATAAATTCAAAAGAAAATATTTGCTATACAGCGTAGCCTTACTAATCCAGTAATAATCATATACTGTACGCTGAAACATTACAGGCACGGGGAGAAGAAAATACTGCAACTACAGTTTGTAAATGCACAAAGGTGGGGGGAGAAAATCCAGATATTTCACAAAGTTTTATTGTGAACCTAAATGAAGCCTACTATTAGTAAAAGTAAAAAAGGAGGGTGTAACAAAGACACCATAGCAATATATACAAGGCAGTGGCACTTTCCCCCAAGTCTCCACTAGCTCCATGATAAAAAGCAAGCATTGCATTATTTAACACTATTTTAAATAACTGTCAATATGTATTATATTTGCCTGTTTTGTGCCTCAGGTAGCACCCTGGGGAGATGTCTTTTATCACCGCATCATAAAGTTGCCCCACTAAAGCCGCCACCTTTCAGGTAAAACTCTTGCCTCTGATTCAATGCTGAGCTTTTACTGTCAGAAGAACTTGGGCGGAACATTCCTCGCCAGGCACCACCTCCATCTAGAACATCTTTTATTTTGATGGTATTGCAAACAATGTCCGCAACTTCCCTGGCAGGAAAAAAGCAGCTTCCATCTATAACAGAGCAATGTATTTTGCAGAGGTGTCTTTTTTTGTTGCTCTGCTGTCGACTCCTGCTTCTTAGCACGAGTGTCAGAATATCTGACATTCCCGTGGATCTCAATTCCTTACGTTGCAATTGCGGCAGGTCTTCTTTAAACTCTGCCCATCACGAAAGGTGAGGGGACTTACAATTACGTCCAAAGTCAGGCGCACATACTTAAGAGGTTTAAAGCAAACCATGTTTTCTAGTTGAGGGAACTTTGACCAAAGCCCATATTTTTTAATAAAGCAGACAACAGAAAAAGTTTGCTTTATTATTGCGACCTGCCGAAAACCACAGTTCCTTCCCATATGCATCCTTTTCAGAAGTAGCAGTTATGTTTCCCACACAGCTGTATTTCCTGCCACCATCAGCCCATAATGACTGCCAGCTGTTTCTCACAGAGCCAGTGGACAAAAGTCTGACCACGGAGCACTCCAAGCATAAACCAGCTTCGCACTCAGGTAGTCATTGGCTGCCAGCGAAATTAATTTCCTCTTACTATCATGAGCTACTTGACATGATTGCAGGTATATTCATTGTGGGGGAAAAACTTCACAGTGCGATGCTGCCTTCTCAACTAACCTAAGGAGAGGAGGGAACATCCTGCTGCACCATGCAGTAATTATTCCACCTGCTTTCGTCTCCCTGCTCACCATACTCAAGGCAAGAGCTGCCACTGGATTTCATCTACAACAACATTTTGGGAGTGGGGAGGGAAGAATGGCAATTTCCTGCCTGGGCAAAAACGTCTGCAGAATTTTGAGGAAAGCAAGATGAGGTTTGGAAATTATCAAATGCCAATTTAGCAGCACATTAATGGAGGTTTTCGGTCAAGCTGTGTTGTGAGCATGCTTGTAAATAAATACCATCTGCCTCTCGCTAAAACTGGATGTCCACTTGGGAGTCCAGGGCAGGCCAAGCAGATAAGACTGGAGCTGCCACTAATTTCTGCCTGTGGTTAAATTCAGAGTCAAATGCGGAGGTAGCAACATTTTGGGGGGAAATGACTCTGAATTAATGCAGATGGAATATATTTCGTGTAGGGATAGATGACTGAAGGAGGTTTCACTAGCCCAAAGCCTTCACTTAGGAAGGTTTTAGGAGATGAGTTCGACTTCTGCATGAACACAGTACTGAGGAAATCAGATGCTAACTTACCATGGCGTTTACATACGCACTTCTTTAGCCAGTCAAGTGTTTTATTCCGCTAACTGCTGTGGGAAATGTTGCCACTGGCCCCTTGGTCCAGATTTCTGATCAAGTGATAAGTGTGATAATATTTGCCCAATTACTTGGCAGGTTCGTACCTTACTGTGTGGTAAGAGCATCTTTCTTGCATGTAGAAGGTCACGGGTTTCTCACAGAAACTCCAGGTTGGACTGGAATGACCTCTGCCTGAAAACCTGGAGTCAGTCAATGTAGGGAACACTGAGCTGCACAATTCTTATGTACTATTTGGTAAATGGTAGCCCAAATTTCATCATTAAAGTGATTAGTCCTAATTACCCCCCCCCCTGCTTCTCTACCTGCTCCCCCACTCTGGACTTGGGAGCATTTACTCCTATGTCACTTGCAAATGCTTATGACCATTTTCAACTACATTACTTTTGAGTGTTTTCAGTGGGGATTTGGAACTGGACACCTGCCTATTTTCCAACACCCCTTTACAGTATATGTATCCTGTCCAGTGTGGTTGCTATAATGACTGCAGTTGCTCCCAGGCCAAACCAGATGTGTGAAAGGCCATGTGATTTGGCTTCCTGGCACGTTAGCAAACCATGCCAGCTATGGGCCTCTCAAAAAAGCCAGGCATTGCTTGCATGGTTTGTAAAGATGTCTGGAAGTCAAAGCACTTTGAGCAGTCTTTATGTGTACCTGGCCCAGCGTGGAGGCAGTCATTGATACTGTAAGCAGCCCTGCGATCCTCAGATGAAGGGCGGTATATGCATTTAATAAATAATATAATTATAACCAGTGCTTTTTTCTCTTTAAAATGGTTAGGGTACTCTCATTTTCTTACTCCTATTGAAATACTGCCCCTCAATGAGGCCAAACTTAGATTCACAAAATATTTAGGGGTATGCGTACCCCCAGGGAGAAAAAGCACTGATTATAATAATTATTGGGGGAGCGGTATCTATAACAGTAAAGGTACACTACATATGAATGGGGTCCAAGAGCATTTCCTTTGAAGGAAAGGGGGAAAGGAAAAAAACACAGCAGGCATTGTGGTTCAAACTACCAAAGAACAAAACGAAACAAAGTGATTTCAAAACATTAGGCCTCTATGAGAACACATGGCAGAGCAGGATAGACAGGAAAACAAATATCATCCATGGAATGGTATTTTATTGGGGATTCCTGTTGTCAGGCTTATGACAACACTTTCCATTATATAGCTAGAAGTTATGGCTAGCACAGACCTTTGTTTACCTCTATAACTGTTTTTGTTTTGGTTTGTGTGTGCGTGTTTTTGCAATTCAGAACATTATTTTGCAAGATCATGGAACTTGGGGGGGGTTGTATTATTTTTGGTTAAAATATTTCTATTAAATGTTTTAGATTTAGTGTTCACAAAGAGGGGCAGTGGTCCCTCAAGTTCCTCCCAAAGAGCATTTTAATCATTAAATCTCTGAGCCTGTTTAAATCCAGGCCAGGTTTTTTGTGTTGTTTTTTTTAAGTGTGGGCACCATTTCTTAAAAAACTCACAGTAAGTGCATTAAATTATTGATAGCCATTAAACAGGGGAGGGGGGGAGAATTAAACCAGCTCTCAGGTTTTATCAATCATTAATGCAGTTTCCACTGGAGCATCTCACTGGGTAGATATTGCATAGCGCAGTACACAGAACACAAACCCAGGAGGCATGAATTTATTTTTGGCAGGAAGGGAAAGGGGGGAAAAACACTTGTGGGCTCAAGATACAAGAGGTGGAATGGAAATTTTTGTTTGACGCAATCAACCCAGCCAAGAGCACATGCACATGAACCTTTCAATGCAGGGCTAACAAGAGTTGAATACTCAACGACACAGAAAGTCAATTTATACATTATGTGACAGCAAACTTGGTTCTGTCAAGACATGCACACTCTGTGTGGAGCTGCAGCCAACCTTGGCTGTATGATGAGTTTACCTGCATGACACGTGTACTTGCAGACAAAAGTTTTCCATATTTGGAAACAGACTTTTGGCTGCTACCAAAGGTGGCAGCTCTGTGTCAAATTTCCCTCCCTCCATAAGGCATACTGCGAGCTCCCTAGTATCCCAATGTCATGATGCTGGATGTTTTACTGCATCTGCCAGGAGCAGCAATGGATACAGAACAAATAACAAATTCTCACACTTAACTGAATGAGACTTAATTTTGATGACAGTAAATTGTCAAGCTCTTTCCTTCCACCTTTCCCTCACCATCTCCTTAGGACAATTCACTAAGACAACACATCCGAGACTCCATACACTTTCTGAGTTACACTAGTTAAAACTTAACTTTTGCAGTAATAATTACTCCAAACATTAACTGGTAATAGACTTTCGCTTCCTCACTTTGCGGAGGTAGCAATGCCAATCTCAGTATAGTGGTACCTCGGTTTAAGTACACAGTTGGTTCCGGAAGTCTGTACTTAACCTGAAGCGAACTTTCCCATTGAATGTAATGGAAAGTGGATTAACCCGTTCCAGACAGGTCCGCGGAGTACTTAAACTGAAAGTATTCAAACCGAAGCGTACTTAAACCGAGGTATGACTGTAGAGCTTTCTCGTTTATGTTTACAGGTAATGAGAGAATGGGAACAGTATGAAGAAGCTGCAAGAGAAAGGGGGAGAGTAGTAGTTTGTGGTGCAGCAATAAAACTGCGAGCACATTTGCAAAGTTAAGCTGGGTCCGTTGTGGTTTTAAACTGAATGGGGAGCTGCGTGTTGAAATTCTTGCATTGCAGGGGGTTGGACTAGATGGCCCTTGGAGACCCTTCAAACTTATCAGTCTGTGATTATATGAAATTTATCAATGGTGCTCAACCAAATGCACAAATGGTTTTGAGACATTTGAGAACATGCTGGGTCAGATATGTTAACAGATAAAAGATTCTCCACTCCTGCCCCCCCCCACTGGCCAACCAGATATTCTCGGGAGGTCCACTAGTAGGACAAAACCAAACCCAGGGCTCTTCAGAACTCTGCAGGCAGCATTCTAGACAACCTCACATTGGAAGGCCTATAAAGAGGCCTATAAGGTCTTTTGTAGACCCTCCAACTGTCCCTGTTTTCCAGGGACAGTCCCAGATTTACAGAAGCCATTCCAGTTTCTGTCCCGCTTTTCCTTAGGACATCCCTATTTTCATCGGAAAAATGTTGGAGGGTATGGAGCCAAGGAGATTCCGTAAGTATCTATGCAACCTTTAGAAGACATCTGAAGACAGCCTTTTATAGGGACTTTTTTAAATGTTTAATGTTTTCTTGTGTTTTTATATATGTTGGAAGCATATATAAATGCTTCCAATGCTTTTATATATGTTGGCTGGGTCAACCCAGTCAGATGTGCAGGGAAATAATAATAATAATAATAATAATAATAATAATAATAATAATAATAATAATAATAGAATAAGAGGAGGAGGAGGAGGAGGTTCCTATTTTTATTGGAGAAATGTCAGAGGGTATTTTATTGGAGGACACAAACAAGCATCAAAAGGGCAGTGTAAGGCTGCAAAGTTGTTTTTTAATGCACAAGTCACAATACACACCACTTGGACACCTTGTAATTATTTTAAAGTAAGGACGAATAAGATACAAATTCCCACTAATACAGATTTTGTAGGGGTTTTTTGTTTTTAGTTGGCCTTATAAAGATATTGTACTAACAAGGGTGATGGAGGAAAATGAGATCATTTTCTACTTCCTCCACAACAAAAAACTGGACCTATTTGTTTGGCAGACTTAACCCACTTCAGAGGGACACCTGAATCTGTTGATGTCATCCACTTTAGCAAAATGCGAGAAGTTACAGCCACTTTTAGGTTCCCCAATATAGAGAATGGGGAGCACAATGCTACATTTTATACAGTGACTCAGAATCAGAAGCGCAGACAGAAGCAAGGGGAAACACAGAGTGCATCAGAAACAGATTGGATTAAACAAAACAAAAACCACAAATATGGATAAAAGGCAAATCTTGGAGCCCATGCACACTCTTAGCACATAGCTGTATCCCCCTAACTAGAAACAATTTCAATTGCTCCCCTCAAATCTATTATTCATTAGTTCTACCTGCATTCCACCCTCCTGCTGAGGGGTTCAGAGCAGTGTTTAGCCTTTCAACAACCCCGTGAGGTAGGCTAACAGATAACGACGACTTTCCCAAGGCCTCTATGTAAACTTCACAGCCAGGTAGGCATTTAAACATAGTCTTCTAAAAAGAAAAGCTAGATCTGCGGGTCACTACAACACTGTGCAACTGTAAATCCACATCTCTTGTGGCTTCTGCATTTTCATCGGGGAGTTTTGTGGTTGTGGGATACTTTATTATGTAAACTGCTGTATGTTGTAAAATATAATGCTTCCTCTATCTTTCTCTGGATGTATCATGAATCGTGTTCTAAAACCTCACCAATCATCCTTCTGAAAACACACCTGCCTTGTATTCAGATTGCCACAACAGCGGTGCCAGGAAGACTGGGCCTTGACAGACACTGTTGGCTATTGTTTTTCAGTCAACTGCACTTTGAACCTTTCATTGCACCTCACCATGCCATTTCATAAAGAGTATTTCTGCTACAGACTACTAGTCAGTAAGTGTGAAAATACAAAAGACACAAACGCAACATGAACACGTTACCATAACATTTGGCTGCTGTGCCCATTTTTCAACATTATGTCATTTAGGTAGTTGCAACACAAACCTGATTCCAAGATCAGAAAAATTGCCTTGAGATATCAGGCCAAGGTCCATCCATTAAGCCCAACATTCTGCCTCTAAGAGGAGCCAAGCAGATGTCTTTAGAAGAGCAGAAGCTGGGCATGGCACCCATAGATCACCTCTCTTTGTTCCCCAGTGCATTGAAATAAGAGGTATAGTGCCCCTGCATCTGGCAGTTCCACCGCACTAGCATGATTAATTACCATTTATTTCACACTGTATGGAGACAGAGACAGATCTGAGCTTGCCACTGAATATAAATTCAACACAGATTACAACTCCCTAACAAGTATACAGTACTTGTACTCTTAGCTCCCTAACAAGTATACAGTACCTGTACATTATGCGGTTACAAAAATATGCTTTTCTCATGTACATTGCTTTAATGTAAATCGCTAAGCAATGTAATGTGTGAAGAGGTCTCCAGTGCCAAATAGTTTTAAAGAGGTAATTCACAATATACAAATGACAATCAGCCAGCCAGCCAAAATTTGCACTCAACTACCGGTAGTAGCTAGAGGGCAGGATCTGGATGAGAGCTGGAACAGCATAGTGCCATGTGTAGGTTGTAAAGCAGGAAGTGCCTCATTCAAATCTTACCCCAAGCACAAACTCACTAGGTGGCCTTAGACAAGCCACTGACTCTGAGCCTCCACCTGTCCTCCCTTCAGCCTGCAATATAGGGACAAATTGGCATGTTTTGCAGGGCTATTGTTCAGATGACAGTGATAATGCAAGTGAAATTCACATTACTATTATATGTTGAGCTGAGATTTCAGATCTTTGTGCAATGATGAAACACACTTGGTGGCCTCAGACAAGTCACACTCTCTTCTCATCTTTGCTTTCCTGCCAGGGATGCTGGAAAGATACAAATGGAGTAACACCACTTGTGCTATGTTTGACCTCCTTGAAGGAAGAAGGGCAGGGTACAAATTCAGCAACGTGCAAAAAAGGAAACATATTCAGACTAGTATAAGAAATGGAACAGGATAGATTTAGACATGAACACATTCGAGAGTGACAAGAGACCAGAAGTAGACTCATCCGTCCATTCCTACATTTAAACAAGGCTCTGTTTTACTCCAGAATTGTTATCATCCTATATTTATACTACCCTGTTTCTCATATTTTAAGACATACCCATAAAATAAGCCATAGCAGGATTTTTAAGCATTCAAGGAATATAAGCCATACCCCGAAAATAAGACATAGTGATAGGCGCAGCAGCAATGCCGGCCACGGCAGGAGGAGGAGGGGAAAAAAACATCCCTTGAAAATAAGCCATAGTGTGTTTTTTTGAGGAAAAAATAAATATAAGACATGTCTTATAATATGAGAAACACGGTATTTGTGAGGGACAACTCCTCTCCACCAACCTCCCAGACCATGCCTTTTTCTCTACTGCTTGCAGTGATCATTTTCCCTTTTGCTGCTTCATTGGCACTTAAAAAACAAAACACCTTTCTGGTGTGATTATGGCTGGTTGCGATTATGGATAGATCTATTTCCAGTCTGAATCACTTTTGCATGTCTTCACTCATAAATTACTTCTATCCTGTTTCAACAATAATCTGAGCTTTTTTATTTTAAACAAGCTATATGAAAATCCCTATTTAAATATGTATTTGAACACATTTTATAACCCATGACAATATTTATATACGTACTTATATAATCTAAATACACAATTTTCCAAATGTATTTTATCCTTTAAAATATGGTTTTTTTAATTTTTATTTTTTAGGTGGGAATTGTATCACAAAATCTGGAGATGTGCAAAACCTGATGGATAATTTTGTTCTGATCCACATGCTAGTTCAGGAGGTGTGGGTAAGGCTGCTTTCCTTCGGAATTAACAGAAGCAGAATTTCTCAAACACCCAAACATTCCCAGTTCCCAACCCACCATTTTGCAATGGCACCGCAACAGAGATTCTCTATCCTTGTAGCCAGTCTGATTAATCTTTCATGAGACTGAACAGCAAGCTCCATAAAAGAAACAAAGCAAATCTTATTCTCATCTTCCTCCTCCCCCCCCCACCTCCTTTTCCCCTACAGGAAAAACTTGACCTTAAAAAGCCTGGCCTGCTCAGTTATTATACTATTCCTTTGTCTTCCATCTCAAACAGATGAAATCAGATGCAATTCAAGGCTAATTCAATCTCTAATTACCTTAGGATCTTAATGGTCCTGATCTTATATGTTAACATTAATTTTATTATGTTAGATACTTCACGGATGTGCCGTTCCTTCCTAATCTGGATCAGCTCTTTGCTGTAATTTTTAATAAGAGAAAAAGCATCGAGGAGGGGGGCGGGGAAACAGAAGAAGAAAAATGTCACATTAACTCATGACAACTTCTATAGACAGGCCACGGATGAAAAATAAGTGGCCCCATTTCTCCACGGAAGGCAGGCTTGCTGTTCCTTGAACAAAATAATAGAGCAATAACTTAATACAACATTAGCTGTTTGGCTGTATTCCAATTTAACACACAAGGAGGAACAAGATAATTAAATAAAACAAACAGTGAGGATTTAAGCCAAGTGTCGCTCTCCCTAATTCCAAAATCAGACTTTGGGGTAGGAGGAAGAGGTGAACACACACATAAGCACATAGAGAACAAAACATTCATTATCTTGACACAAGAGATATCCTTTTCATTCTGAATTTTGAAAGAAACTTGCAAACTTTCTTTCCCCAGAAAAATAACAAATGAAGAAATTGCAAAATATATGCAAACTAAGGAAGATTTTGATGAATTTGTGTACATTTTAGACCCTTTGCTCTGCAGATTTTTCACTGATTGGAAAAGTAAGGTTCCCTCACATTTCCAGGACTTCTGGTAATTAAGAGAGGGAAGGCACACTCAATCCCACTCTTATTTCCAAGTCCTGCATTTTGAGGTTTCATAATGTAGTAGCTTTATTATTTATTACATTTTTGCTATGCTCTTCCTCCAAGGAGTTCTGGACAAGGTAGACTCATTTTATCCTTTAAATAACTGCTGTTTCCATTTTGGCAAAGAAGCATGGACCCCACTGCAACTTGTTTTAACTTGAAAAGCTTGTCGCTGTTAACTTCCAGAGGAAGATATGTAGCCCTTTCAAACACAGGGGTAGAGTGTATATACAGTAGAGAACCATTCCCTATGGAACCTATCAATGTAATGTCAGAAATTTAGATCATAGAGTCATGGAAATCTATGGATACCAGGTTGGCGATATCTCCATCTGGTTGGTCCCTCCAGCTTTCTTAAGCAGGCAAGCAGAAAAACTTATTTATTGCTTTTATATCCCACCTTTTTCTCTAAGGAGTAGATGGTTCAACACACACCCCCTCAGTTAACCTGTGAGGTAGGCTACAAGGCTGTGACCGGCCCAAGGTCACCCAGTGAGCTTTGTGACTGTGTGGGGATTTCAATCCTGATCTCCCAGATCCTAGATCGACACCCTAACCACTACACCATACTGGCTTCCTAGAGTACTTCTACTATGGGGCATAGATTTAGTAGGCAAATAAATATGAGGGAAGCAAAATGTCACTTAGAGAAAGATCTGGAAAAAAATTCCTTGAAGCTTGAATTTGTTTTATTCTGGATTGTTTTATTGGATGTTTTAATGTACTGTAAACTGTTTCGAGATTTTTTCTGTCAATTATAAAGCAGAATAGAAATTTAAAAAGATGATGCTGTTAAGGTGCTACATTCAATATGCCATCAAGTTTGGAAAACTCAGCAGTGGCCAGAGGATTGGAGAAGATCAGTCTACATCGCAACCCCAAAGAAGGGCAGTGCCAAAGAATGTTCCAACTACCGCACAATTGCGCTCATTTCACTCGCTAGCAAGGTTATGCTTAAAATTCTACAAGGCAGGCTTAAGCAGTATGTGAACTCCCAGAAGTGCAAACTGGATTTTGAAGGGGCAGAGGAACCAGAGACCAAATTGCAAACATGCACTGGATTATGGAGAAAGCTAGAGAGTTCCAGAAAAACATCTACTTCTGCTTCATTGACTACGCAAAAGCATTTGACTGTGTCGACCACAGCAGACTATGGCAAGTTCTTAAAGAAATGGAGTGCCTCGTCTGTCTCCTGAGAAATCTCTATGTGGGACAAGAAGCTACAGTTAGAACTGGATATGGAATAACTGATTGGTTCAAAATTGGAAAAGGAGCACGACATGGCTGGACATTGTCTCCCTGCTTATTTAACTTATATGCAGAATTCATCATGCGAAAGGCTGGACTGGATGAATCCCAAACTGGAATTAAGATTGCCGGAAGAAATATCAACAACCTCAGATATGCTGATGACACAACCTTGATGGCAGAAAGTGAGGAGGAATTAAAGAACCTTTTAATGAGGGTGAAAGAGGAGAGTGCAAAATATGGTCTGAAGCTCAACATCAAAAAAACTAAGATCATGGCCACTGGTCCCATCACCTCCTGGCAAATAGAAGGGGAAGAAATGGAGGCAGTGAGAGATTTTACTTTCTTGGGTTCCATGATCACTGCAGATGGTAACAGCAGTCACGAAATTAAAAGACGCCTGCTTCTTGGGAGAAAAGCAGTGACAAAACTAGACAGCATCTTAAAAAGCAGAGACATCACCTTGCTGACAAAGGTCCATATAGTTAAAGCTATGGTTTTCCCAGTAGTGATGTATGGAAATGAGAGCTGGAACACAAAGAAGGCTGATCGCCAAAGAATTGATGCTTTTGAATTATGGTGCTGGAGGAGACTCTTGAGAGTCCCATGGACTGCAAGAAGATCAAACCTCTCCAGTCTTAAGGAAATCAGCCCCGAGTGCTCACTGGAAGGACAGTTTGTGAAGCTGAGGCTCCAATACTTTGGCTACCTCATGAGAAAAGAAGACCCCCTGGAAAAGACCCTGATGTTGGGAAAGATTGAGGGCACAAAGAGAAGGGGACGACAGAGGACGAGATGGTTGGACAGTGTTCTCGAAGCTACCCACATGAATCTGACCAAACTGCGGGAGGCAGTGAAAGACAGGAGTGCTTGGCGTGCTCTGGTCCATGGGGTCACAAAGAGTTGGACAAGACTAAACAACTAAACAACAATAGAAATGAAATGATTGATAATGTTGATGACGATGATGATAAATTCAACTGCAAAAAGGCACCTAGACATTCTGTTGTGGCAGCCATAACCTAGGTTTAAGGTGCAATTTGGTGATTATCTTGCATATCTGATTTTCTAACATTGGTGTTAGGGCAGAGGGCATGAATGCCAAAACTAGCAGAGCCAGAGCCACTGTTAAGCAGAGACAACTAATTATGGTTTTGCTCCCATCCTCCTCGCTGAATTCTATAAAGGCGACACCAAAGAGGAGGAAGCTGACAGCCAGTGTCGCCCTTTGGATGGATAGGTTGTAACTCAGGAGGCAGGTGGGTGAAGACTGGCTGATGGCAGTGCCTGGTTTGACCCAAATTCAGATTCAAATGTATACGACAACAAATCTGACCACAAAAAGGTTTAAAATAATTGGGTTTTCCCTGTTAGCAATGGTTCTTCAACTCAGCAAGTAGGAGTCAATAGTCAACTTTTTCCCTGGAAGCCAAAAGGTGTTATGTTTGGGAGCTGGAACCGATCAGTGGAAATATATTTATTCAGCCACAATGTAATCGACCAGTTATACAAACCCACGGCATGGTTTGGCACAGCTGGCAGACACAATGCAGAAAGGAGCCAGAAACATAACAACATGGATATTACGAGCCAAAAGAAGAAGAGGGGGAAGCATTGGCCGAATACTTGAGGAAACTTGCCCAGCATCTGCCTTGGCTTAAGGCAGTGCTATTAGCTCCTCATTTTGGTGAGAATTAAAGTCACTCTAAATGGGTGGCAGTTGGATCAAGCAATTATTGGCTGGGGCTAAAGAGGCAATCAGTGCTCATTGCTTTCCAGGCTCCTTCACCCTATGACTCATCTCTCAAAATATATGGAATATCCATGAAGCTTGAGGAAATAGGAGTGGGGAGAAGTGTGAGGTTTCCTACCGCAGGAGAACCATTCTTTTAGAAACAAATCAGACTTTTAAAACTCGACCACCAGACTTGTAATGCAAATCTGCTCTGCAATGCGCCCTTAGCAAAAATCAGCCCTGCTATATTCTCCTACAGACTGGGAGCAAAAATATAAAAATATTTTATCTCACTGCTAGAACACAGTTCGTTACCTAGAAATTCATGTTTAGAACCCACAATTTTCCTATTCTGATCATCTGCAAATAAAAATGTCCATGACTACCCATTATACAAGCATGTGTCAAAAACTTGTATTCCGTGCTTTTATTCTGGAAAAAAAGGTGGGGGAAACTCACAACAAAGTTTGCTTGTTTGTTTATTGCGGGACCAGTCACAGTGCGACGCACACACCCTCGACAGTGTCGAAATGTAAAATGTGATTAATAAACTCAAGCAGACAGCGATCTGGATTAGAAATGGCCAGAACTTCATTGTTTACAGATAGAGGTGTATTTTTGCCTCAGGCATTGGGTGTATATCAGTTTGAACACCCTCAGACAAAAAAAATTTTTTTTTACATTTTTTTAAAAGGTAAGGGAACTCAGTTCCCCCAGAGTTCTTGCCCAAAAAAGCTGCTTCTTTTATTTCAACACAATGGAAGCACCAATGGCTCACCTCACTCCACTCAGCTCTACTACTCTGAGCCTCCTGGATATCTCCTGTTCACTCAGAAGCTTCATTCCCATTCTCCCTTGCTCTCCCTCCCCCCCCCCCTTGTGCTTGAAACTTCATGCTTCAAATGCCACCTCTCCCCATCTTCCATCAAATCCCTGAAATTTATAAATAAATGTTTGTGTTCATCTCTTGCTACCCCCTTTATATGCCTCTCT
Organism: Zootoca vivipara; assembly: GCF_963506605.1. Classification (NCBI taxonomy): domain Eukaryota; kingdom Metazoa; phylum Chordata; class Lepidosauria; order Squamata; family Lacertidae; genus Zootoca; species Zootoca vivipara. The sequence continues at coordinate 81,970,993 of NC_083280.1, forward strand.
TCCCTCTGTCCACCATCACAGTCCTCTTTTTTCCCCCCTCAGACAGGGGGGAGCTCCCTTGCCATGTTTTGCTTCTGATATGCTGTAAAATGCACCATGTATATGCCCTTCACGCATAAAATGATATTTTTAAATATATATATACTATTGGATTTAAGGAATCCTCATGAATGCCAACATTTGTTAGGTGCAAAATTCAGCTCTGCAACCGTCCTTTAGCAGAAAACACAAAAAATATAGAAGAGTTGAGCATTTGTGCCCCACTCGCCCAACTTTGTAACTCAAATCCACTTTAGCGTTCTGTTTCTCCCACTTGCAAAAACACACACACACTTTCTGAACTGTAGCTTGAGGAATGCATTTCTTTTATCTCAAACTCATCACTTCCAAAGTCTTTAAATGACAGTTTGCTTCACGTTTGTACAGTCAACTAAGGGGGCTGTCAAGTTTGATGACATATTAGTTTGTCGCTTCTAACAGACATAGCTGTATGAACAGATTAGGCGAGACTACATAATTTAATAAAAGTTATCACCTATTCTTCCTGACACCGACAGATATTCCTCATCAGATCTTCCTGTCTATAGTAGAGACAGTCAGTGACAGATAGGGAGTCCATTTAATTCCAGCTCAAACACATTTCCCCAGTAAATACATTAGAAGGACATTCAGAGACCTTTTCAACTTTGTACAGGATGAGAATTTAAGTGCACTCAAGGTATTTGGTAGTTCAGCTACAGACAACTCATATCCAGCAGATTCAAATAATTAGTATACCAACTTTACAGGGTCACCTGAACAGTCTGGTAGACCTTCCTGCACCGTTAAGCATACCAATAGTCTAGGATGGATGAGGCAACTGCTGCAAAATAGCTAGAAGGCATCTGATGCAGTTCTACCTTTGAAGCTAACCAAATGTGGGAATCCTACAAAGCTACAATCTCTTAGGGTAAAGGGCATGGTAGCAACAATACACAACAGGAGTTCACCAATGATAATTTGTTGTTGTCATCGGGATCTTCTGTAGCACCCAGTCCCCCTTGACACATCTCTCAGCTGCCCATCTGTAATATGGGGATGAGAATAAATATTCACCTACCTTCCAGGACAGGTGGTCCAAACACCCAGAGAAACGGTTATATAAAAGCTAAGACTTGTGACAATACTAGCAGAGCCACGTGAGGTGGGGGGGGAAGCCAGCGAAAGCCATAAGCCAAGCACTTAGCATGGCATTCTTTTATTTGCGCTATCATTTTCTTCCACGTACACACAGTTGCTGATTCTACAGTTCCAAAGGAAAACGAGAACAGATGAGAGGTGAATGATTTATTTTAGGACTGCAGAAGGAGCCAAAATTAATTTGCTTAAGACTAATTAGGGAACAGAATTAGCCTGTTCTCTTTTCTACTGAATCTAAAGTTTTCAGCGGGGGAATCTTATTTATTTATTTATTGCACGGCTAAATTTCTTGGATAATGGTGGCACTCTCCCCTTCTGCCTTCTTGTTACATATTTGCCAGTTATTTTTTATAATGCAGATCAACTATGGCTTTCCATTTTTGAAGATGCTTGAGCATGAAAAACATATTAAACATGAATGAAAAATATGTATGATTTTCATCTTCAACATTCAAAACAAGAAATCATCCAGAGATAGTTAACTGTGTGTCATAACTGATGGCACAGATGTATTTAAATTCTTAGCTAATATCTAGACTTCAGCTTATATAGCTCAATTTAGATGTTGACCCAGTGTGTGGCAGCTGTGAAGAAGGCAAATTCCATGCTTGAGACCATTAGGAAAGGAATTGAAAATAAAACTGCCAGCATCATAATGTCATTATACAAATCTATGGTGTGACCACATGTGGAATACTATGGAATACTATGTACAGTTCTTATTGCCTCACTTCAAAAAAAGATATTATAGGAGTTAGGGGGGGGAATCAAAAAAGGGCAACCAAAATGATAAAGGGGATGGAGTGGCTCCACTGAGAAGAAAACTTGCAACATTTGGGACTTTTTAGAGAAATTGTGAGTAAGAGGTGACATGTTAGAAGTTTATAAAATTATGCATGGCATAGGAATAGTGGACAAAGAAAAGATTTTCTCCCTCTCTCATAACAGTAGAACTCATGGACACCATATGAAGCTGAGAGTTGGAAGGAAGATTCAGGATGGATAAAAGAAAGTACTTCTTCACACAACACATAGTTGAACTATGGAACTCACTCCCACAAGAGGCAGTGATGGCCACCAACCTAACTAGATTCAAAAGAGAACTAGACAATTCACAGAGCAGACGGCTATCAATGGCTACTAGCCATGATGGTCATGCTCTGCCTCCACAGTTGGGAGGCAGCAACGCTTCTGGATACAAGTCACTGGAAACCACAAATACTTAGCCCAAAAAAATTTCACCACTATTTCAAGAACAAGCATGAGTATTGGTGGAAATACAAGCACAACTCTGTAATAAACTATCACTATTCTTCAGGCACACCACAATTTTGAACTGGTTCCCACTTGGACAAAGTATACCAGAAGGGAAAGAGTAGTGTTGTTTACTTATTTGCCTTGAAGGGCAGTATTTACACAGCACTGTTGATCTGTGAATGGGAGGGAAGTTAAGACATACTCAAAGTTGCATCACCTTGTGATAAATAATGATTGCAGAGCTAGAGAGAGAGAGAGAGAGAGAGAGAGAGAGAGAGAGAGAGAGAGAGAGAGAGAGAGAGAGAGAGAGAGATTTCCAGAAGACTACAGAATTCAGCTGGTAGCTCTGAAGCAATAAACTTGAAGCAACTTCTGCTCCCCCTTATTGTGGCTGTTGCCCTTAGCACTCAGTAACTCTGTTTCTTATTGAAAAATTGAGGAGGCAACAACCTAGTTTTTCAAAATGAACATGTGACTAAGCAGCCAGGATGCTAACCATATTGAAGGGTATGGAAAGTTCAGTCAGTTTGACCTTCTACCATGTGCAAAGAGAGAGAGCATATATATGCACAGCTCTCCACTGATGTCATATGTTATACTGCTCACTGACATTGAAAAACCTGGTCCCTAAAAAAAAGAGAGCTCAGCTTAGGAACTTATTTCTAGTTTTGCAGCCATCACTTTTTAGTGGCAACTGATCGCACCAATCAATCAACTGGGTTTGCTTGGCAGCTTGGGCAAATATTCTGTGAAACCTTCAGTAGGTTGTCCTCCAAACCATCAAGTATCTTCATCTCAAACTTTTGCAAGCTGATTGGGTTTTTTTAATTGTTAAAGCACTTCCTAGCAAAGTGGACAATTCTCAACCCATTTCAATCTAGACTGGAAGTGCCCAATACAAGCAAATCTTGACAAGAAACGGGAGTAGAGGCTTCAGGAGGAAGCAGAAAACCAAGGTGTAAGAAGTCATGCAGTTGGCAGAAGCCAATGCTACCACCAAATCCATTGCATTTTCTGCTCCAAGGAGGGGCTTCCATATTTTCCGGCAATGGACTCTGCAAAGCTTTCAGGGAAAGGATTGGAGTCCCCTAGAAAACAGTTACTTTTGGAATCAGCTCGCTTGTCTCTGTTCTTTACTACTCTGACATATTATTACTTTTAATGCTCTTCTATAATGGGTTAATTAACATTTTTTAAAGTAGGGGTTACTTGTCAAATGCCTTATTTGCTATTAAATTATAGAACCAATGGACAGAACAACAGCTCAAAAATGACTAGACCAGGGCAGTCCCCCAGACCATAGCTACTGTACCTGGCTATATATTCCATCCAGCCTGTAAATGAGCTGTGTTCCAACACAACCTGCCTTATCAGTATTTGCTCTTAGCAAACCGGCTCTATTTATTTTTCCTTAAACCTCCAGATAGTTGTCCCACTTTCCATCCATTTATGCCCTCCTGACCTAACCTTGCAAAAAAGGCTGTCATTTGATCTTTACAATAACTAACAAGCAAGTGCTAAACTTGACCACAGGTAACATATATTCCCCGTCGGATTTCACCTGGTGGTACTTATGTTCTTCTGTGACACAGTCGCATCTAAACTGGGTTGGGTGGTGCACACTTGGATGGGACCCTCCATTGTATCACTAACATGGCTATTAATGCTGTGCAATTGCATTCTGAGGCACACTCTTTTGCTGCAATGGTAGAATTTGACTGGCACCCAAAATTTGCCAGTTTACTCTGGTATTTGTTATGGCCTCCTCATTGAGTTCACCCTTCATCCTGGCCAACTCCACAGAAAGCTGCCATACCATAAGCTGACTTCTTGGTGGAAAATAGTAAATTTTATAAATGAAATACCTTTCTGTCTTTCCACAGATGCTAAAAACTAAATACGAAAAGGAATAGTCAATTTGGATGAAGAAAAAATAATTTTACTAAAAATAGAAACCAACAAAACTAAACTTGATGATGATGATGATAAAGCTGAAAAGAAGTTAAGCAAAACAATGTAAAAAAGCAACCAATTAAATGGTTTTAGAAAACAAGTTTGCACCATCTAGTGAAAGATAAGCAATTATGAGACCTACTTATCTTTTTTACTGAGGCAGCTCTACAAAGCAGAATATTCTCCCCTGTACACTGATATTAAAAACTATACTGCAAATAATCAGTGATGTCAGTTTTTTTGGGGGGGGGAATAATTGCAAAACTTATTGTGCAGATTACAGTACTTTGCATCAGAAAAACTCCACATTGCATTGGAAAATTTTCTGGTGTGCGGGGCTAGCCAATGTGGGCAGCACATCCAACAGGTAGATCGTCTGTGGTAGATCCCTGGTAGATCACAGGCTCCCCCCAAAGAAGCTCAAGAACTTTGGCTCCCCTGAAATAAGCTGAATCTTTTTGCCCTGCACCCCCCAAAATTGGGGCTTTTCTCCTCCCTAAAGAAAGCTCAATTATAAGGTCTAAGATATAAAATAAATGTTCATAAATGTACCAGGCAAACACATACATGTACATACCGGTAAGTATATAAACTATGTGTCTGAAATAGTACAGGAGAACAGTCTGTAGGAATTAAGTATTTATCATCACAAAAGAATGGCCAGGCTCTCCAGGTAAACCCATTAACAGCCAGGTAAACCTATCAGCGGGTTTCCTGCCAGACCACCTCCTCTGTTGTAGACCGCCCCTTCTGTCATGTATGTATGATGTATTGAGGGGTGGTCTTGAGCTACACTACAGGGTCTATATAAGGGCTTGCACACCAATGGGTTCCTCCTCCCTCCTGTGTGTGTGGGGGGGGGGTGAGCACCCTGTTGCAACAGTTTAATAAAGATCAGGCTTACTAGCTGCTTTGCTTCTCAATATTCTCTGGTTGGCCTCTGTTATTTTCTCCTACCAATAGGGAACCTACAGAACAACTCTATACAGGCTCTTGAGTACCCCATAAAGGGAAAATGAGCAGTATTTTCTTATAACAAACCCAAGATACTGAGATTAACAGTCTCATGCTCTACCGACTGTGCTCTCCCGGGGGCTTGTATATAGCAAACCTAGCTGAAAACTTTGGAAGTGCCAAGCATGCCCGATACTGTATTTGCAATTGGCACCCATTCATTGTTACTACTTATGGAAAAGGGGGGGGGGATCCATGGAAAAAGTAAGTGGTTCACCAACATCACTGCAACTTACTGAGAAAAACTACCCTTTGCTATACTTTTGTCACAAGGAGTTCAAAGCACAGCAGTGTTTACACAAATTCTGTGTAAACAGAAAGCTTATACAAATTCTGTGCCAAGGTAATTCAGACAAATTCTGCAGTTCAAGACTGCATGCATGCTATCTTATCATGTTATTGTTTTACTTAATTTCCTAGTTATTGGAAGAGGCAAGGATCTGTGCTCTACTCCCTGAAGCTCTGCTCCCAATTGCTAGAAGTTTTGTTCAGCCACCTGTTTGGCTTCTGAGATCACATGCACATTCTTAAGCACCTACTTGTAGTCATAAGGACTAGAAGCTTGCTTTGAAAGAAAAGGAAAAGAGTTTCAAGAAACTGATTCCTCTGCCCATATGGTGTTCTTTTCTCTATCATTTTTGGGCAAAACCTGTGGTACATTCACATCCCTGTTAAAGGCTTTGAACAGTGCAGGTGATAGATAACACTACTTCCAACTCAGTTTATGTGGGCTGCATTTCCTAAACACAGATACACAACCACCACTGCTAATTTTGAAATGAAAAATCTCTCCTGTGGGGGAACATTTGAGCAGCCCATTGGAAACACAAACAGCAGCTCTTCTTTTTAAAATCATATTCCCAGTGCTAAGCATGTAAAAAGCTCAGTTAGCACTGCAGCCACCCAGAGAAAACGGCAAGGAAGGCCACAAGTGTAGTGAGCACAAGACACAGAAGCGACAGAAATTGATAAAACCTTCATCACATGCCTGACACCCCATATATCAAAGCCCTAAATCTCATTCTCTGCTTGCCTCCAATTTCCATCAAAGCCTGCCAGCTGCACATTTATTGAGAAGTTTGTGGTCTGACAGCCACTGTATTACCAACATTAATGATGCATCAGTCTCTAGAATTACTGGGGAAACAGTCCAATTGATTTTATTATTATACACAGTTCCTCGCATTTCATTTTCTGGCGGCTTCCTACCACAATTTTTAGCAATAACCAAAACAGTTAAATAGCCAACATGCAATACATCAGGGCTAAAATTTGGTTACATTGTATTATTTCACTCCCTCATTTCTCAGCATGAAATCACAGGCCCATCCAGGCACCCCTGGGTTGGCGATGAGTTATTGGCCTACCACCGATTTACTTACATACTGCAGTGCAATAAAACAGAGCATGCTGATAGTTACTCTTCCAGACTGGAGGTCCGAAATGGAACCTGTAGCTGTAAAACAGTTTCACGGAGTACAGTGGTACCTCAACTTACGAACGACTCAACAACCAAAATTTTTCGACTTATGAATGGGGCAAATGGCCGCACGCTTACGAATTTCTCGACATCCGAACGGAAACCGTGGCGGTTTTAGACAGGGTTTCTTCGACTTACGAATTTTTAGATGGGATTGCTTCGACTTACGAATTTTTCCGTTTCCAATGCATTCCTATGGGAAATTGCGTTTCCAATGGTGCTTTTCGACTTACAAATTTTTCAACCTATGAAGGTGCCTTCGAAACGGATTAAATTCGTACGTCAAGGCACCACTGTACTTGAAAACAGAGGTGCCAAATATTTTGGGTCAAGATCCCTTGAACATTCAGAGGCCCCACAGAGGTCATCCAATCTCCTACAACAAAACCATAGTCCACTGATATTAGTAGCCCACAACTAATTTTAATAGCCTGCCCTACAAGTTTTTTACTGGCTCATATAACTTGCTAGAGGAGTAACAGAATTAGTGGCAGAGAGAGATGGATGGGTGCCTAGGTAGGGATTCAAACCGAAGCCATTTTACTGCTAGTTGGCTAACAAATCCTGGATAAGAAAGGACTTGGTTAGTGTTAACCACAAGGTCATTACCAACATATATTTAAAACACAATTAAAGGTGAGAGGGAGAATTTTATGAGAAGTGTGTGAACTTGTGGTCCACTTCTTAGCTGCGGGCGGTTCAAAGGTTAAAGCCATCAGATGTACACTATTCAGAGTCAGTTGAAAGGGTCTCAACTATGCAATTCTCAAAAACTGTTTTTGAGTACGGATTGATGCAAATTACATGATTCAACTAGGTCAGACAATTCATTTTTTATTATTGCTATAGATTTGAACAGCAGTTTCAGTAAAACCAAGTTAATAGAATTAGTGCAAGGGGTATTACTCTTAAAGAAAAATGTGGCAAGTGGTTTCAGAAGCTGAATCATATGCAAATACATCATTTCCCTACAAATTTTTCTCCCCCAGTCACAGAAGTGCTAATCACAGCCTCTAGAAGGTAATGTGGGATGAGGGGATCTATTTCATCTCTTGTTTGTTCGATTTAACGGATGTGCTCTTAACTTCTTGGTTGTAAACTGCATCGTTATCGGTCAAGCAGGAAGTACAGATCTTGTTTCTTGTAAAAGCAAGCCAGTATAAATTACAAATGGTAAGAGGTTGCTCTGTGTGGCTTGAAATAAGAACTCACTCTGTAGCGTGTATATGGGAATGGAAGGAAGAGGGACAATAAGGCAGTAGTTGTCTTTAATAATAATGCTTCAGAGCTATGGCGGTATCCTGAAAGATTTCCCTTCCTCCCACACTTAAGCTTTCTCTTCTACAAATCACCAAAGTATAACTCAGGAGTATCAAGTCCCCATTTTAAATCGAGTTTCATTTGGTACCTCTTGAGATTTTTTTTTTAAAAAGTGGTATTGCCTAGACAACAATTAGGCCTGTGTGTGATTTGAACTGATGGAGTCTAGAGACTATGAGTGTAAGCAGCAAGTTGGATAGTTTCTAATCTCACCTTTGCCACAAACCCATCCGATGACCTCAAACAGAGCACTCCCCCATCTGCAATAAAGGATGATAGTTCTAGTCTCCCTCACCTAGTTGTTGTAAAGATTGAGATAATGTATGTGATATGCTTTGAACACTTTAGAGTGCTATACACAATCTACATACAGTCATACCTCAAGTTGCACCCGCTGCGGGTTGTGTTTTTTCATGATACGAACGCGGCAGACCCGGAAGTGTTTACTTCCAGGTTTCGCCGTGCGGGCATGTGCAGAAGCGTTCTGCGCACACCGCGCATGTGCAGAAGCACTCTATCGCGCTTTTGTGCATGCACGAAAGCGCTGCTCAGGTTGTGGATTTTTTGGGGTGCAAACGCCACCCCGGAACGGATAAGGTCCACAACCCAAGGTACCAATGTAAAATCCTACATAGTCCTTCAAAACTGTGGAGGAACCCAATGCTCACTCTAGGGATACTCAGATAAATATCTGTAGTATTTGGCCTTCCCCCCCTGCCCCATGAGATCAGGGCTGGACATGCAATTATTCAATTTTATCCTCAAAATAATATGGAGAGAAACAGCCTTAGATCATATTGATGGGAATACAGGTCTCCCCAGTCCAACACATCTATTTACTGGACCACCACTTGCTTTGAGTGTGATCAAAGGAAAAGACTCTTAACAAATAAACATTATTATGAGTATGGCAGGGTCATTTAGGATAAATATTCAGTTCAGAACAATGTAATCTCACATCCCAAATCACGATGAGACAATTTCAATATGAAATTTGCAATAAATATGTGGCAAGCCAGTCAACGATGAGACAATTTCAATAAGAAATTTGCAATAAATATGTGACAAACCAGTCAATTGTCCTAGTCCATCTTGGACATTTGCAACATCTAACAGCTGCCCACTGTCCAATCTAGAGGTACCAATTCTTAGGCACTACAAATCCTTCTGATGGAAGGTCTTCTCCTGTCGATCAAACACTAGCTGGAACAAATTGATAAAAATCACCCTAAGTCAAATATTTTATCTCTCCTGTACAGCTGGAGTGGTGTTAGCCAGTCACATTATTGTTTTGGATTTTTCTTAAATGGGAAAAAAACATAGAATGAGGCAGCCTAACTGCAAATGTACTTAATATTCATGAGATCCTGCTAAGCATCTGATGAGTTTCTCTCTTCCCCCCTATGTTTGATTTATTGGATCTTTACCTAGTTCAAGAAGCAGCTGTATGGTGCCTTCTGTTATATGTTTAGCACACCGAGTACTATAGACAAAGGAATTTGAAACAACCGTCTAGAAACACAGCACTGAAAGGCACCTGAAGGTTATCTCATCCAATCTGTGTCTTTAATTCTGGGTCCCTCCAAACAATGAGCCCCCTAGAGCCTACAGAAATGGGGAAGACAACAGTGTGCCATGGGAGTGCCCCCAGCGACAGGACAGGTCAGTTGTAAAGATCAAGCAAATGAGCCTAGCAGGGAGGGACAATGCTGCAAACCACATCTCTGGTTTATTACAAAGGTGTGTGTAATCATATTAACCACACCAAAATGTTAATAATAATAATAATAATAATAATAATAATAATAATAATAATAATATTTTAATTAATATCCCACCCATCTGGCTGGGTTTTTCCAGCCACACTGGGTGGCTTACAACATATATAAACACAGTAAAACATCAAACATTAAAAAACAAAATATCCTACACAAACCCCAAAAATCATCAGAAACCAATATTAACAAAAAACAATAACAAAATAATAAACAGTTTATAGTTCCAGTTATACCCAAATTAAAATAACTGGGTGTCATTCCTCTTCTCCTTCTCCGTTAAAATCTACTGCCTAAAATCTACTGCCTACAGCAAAATATACATCAGGAGGCTTAGTTTGGTCAGAATTGAGTATACACTTCCAAAGTTAACACTAAATAATTACTTCTGGTAAATGAGCCACCATAGCTACTAGAGGGCGGTGGAAATTGGTGTCCTGGGCGTTGTGGATTCGTCTACCCATGTACTCACTGAAACCAAAGGGGTGCATTGGTTGCCAGATGTGGGATATATTGGCATTTTTTCAGCTCTCTTACTCCACTACCTAAGAAAAATAAAAACTGTCTTGTGCGATCAGAATGCTTTGTCTCTAGTTCAGCATCCCATTTCCAATTATGACCATCTAGATCAGGGATCGGCAACCTAAGGCCCATGGATCACAAGCAGCCCATGGGGGTCGTTTAACCAGCCCTTGGACCCCCGCCGCCCGCTCAGGGATCCCCCGCCGCCCACTTGGTTGGCTCCCATGCACTGCACTAAACTGGCACGGAGCAGAGCGGGGACCACTTCCGTGATGCTGGCCGGCTTCCCATTGGCTGGAGAAAATAGTGTTTGCGCATGTGTGCATGCACACACACACAGGCCCACCGCAGGGTCTGTGGGACCCTTTTAAAGTTCAGCCAATGGTTGTCACAACAACCTGTGGCAGCCAGTGTTAGAAAGCAGCCAGGAGCCAGGCGCGTTTTGCAGCTGGTGTGGGTCCAATCGCGATCACACAGAGGTCTCTGGATGCCATGTTGGTGACTGGGGAAAGCAAAATGTCACTTAGAGAAGGATCTGAAAAAAATTCATTGAAGCTTGAATTTGTTTTATTTTAGATTGTTTTATTTGATGTTTTAATGTGTTGTAAACTGCTCTGAGATTTGTTCTTTAAAATATAAAGCAGCACAGAAATGAAAAAAATGAAAACAACAATAGATTCCACTGCAAAAAGACAAACAAAAAACAGCACCTAGATAATGCACTGTAGCAACCACTATGTCGCTACATAGTGTTTAAGTGATTGAGCGAGTGGTTGCTGAACAACTCCAGGCACGCCTGGAAGAAGCGGACCATTTGGATCCCTTCCAGTCGGGATTCAGGCCTCATCATGGGACTGAAACTGCCTTGGTTGCACTGGTTGATGATCTCCGGCGGGCTAGGGACAAAGGTGAGAGCTGTTTCCTAGTTCTGCTGGATCTCTCCCCATCGTTCCGCCCGGAGGTCCAGTACCGAGAGCCTTCTGGCGGTTCCCTCGTTGTGAGAAGCCAAGTTGCAGGGAACCAGGCAGAGGGCCTTCTCGGTGGTGGCGCCCGCCCTGTGGAACGCTCTCCCATCAGATGTCAAAGAGAAAAACAGCTACCAGATTTTTAGAAGACATCTGAAGGCAGCCCTGTTTAGGGAGGCTTTTAATGTTTAATAATTATTTTATTTCATTTTTCTGTTGGAAGCCACCCAGAGTGGCTGGAGAAACCCAGCCAGATGGGTGGGGTATAAATAATAATAATAATAATAATAATAATAATAATAATAATAATATTATTATTATTATTATTATTATTATTTAAGGTGCCATTTGGCATATCTGAGTTTCTAAGACTGGTGGCAGTGAATTCTATATGTGAATTCTGCTTTATGTGAAGAAATATTTTCTTTTGGCTGACTGTTCTAAGTTTCCTGTCAATCGATTTCATTGGACAACCTCAAATTCAAGTATTATGAGTGAAAGAGAGAATATTGTCCCTAAATATTGTCCCTAAATCCCTATCGTGTCAATCCTTGATGACAATAATTCTTCAACATTTTATCCAATTCAGCTCTTTGATAAAGATTAAGAGTTTGAAAAAGTTAACCCTGATCCACAGTGAGTGTCCGAGATGAGAGATTCCCCGCTTCATTCTGCTTCAAGCCTCAAAACAACTTTACAATTTACTATGCATTCAAGAAAGTTTGCACAGCCTTAATCTGGTCTGATAATCCGTTATTGCATATAACAATTAGACTCCTGGGAATGGACAGGAAATAAGACTTTGGAGACATATCATAAGGCAGTAAGAGTCCAAGACCCACATCCTCGAAGTTTGCAAGTGCAGAATGCTGTCATGACAACCACATGTGGAAGACACCATGTCAGACAGAAGACATCTTATTAATGACAGCTTATGTCAAACAAACGGCTTCTTAAGAAAAGCAGCTAATTATCTGAAGACATGAATTCTACAAGGACGTAAGAAATGTGCTCAGCACTACTTCCCATCAGTAGATTAATTTAAATCCATGTGACACTCCTATTCTCAATTTAAGTCGTGCAATGCTATAAACACATTACAGCAAACTTGGAAAGCAGGTCTACATTAAAAAAAAAAGGACAAGAAAGGCTGCTGCCACAGGCTGGAAGATTATTGCTGAACATGAACTTGCCATCATGGTGCATTGGGGAAAGTATGGGGCACACAGGGGAAGGATTGGGGGAAGCCCCACTGAGCTAGGAGGCAGCTTCAGTTAGTGCAAGTTGCTTGGATCCGGGTCTAAATCTTAGACCACAGGAAGCTGTCTTTACACCAGCTGAGACCTTTCATCACGCTATCTTTTCTCCTTTATTTTCCAGTATTTTCATGTGTATGACCTTCACACTTCAACTCAGCCCTCCTCAGCTACCCAAAAGTCTCATGCTCTTTTAAATGGTACCATCCATTCTCCCTTTCTGCCGAAAACTCCCTCCTTGGTACACATTTCACATTAGCCACCTCTTTTTTCTTCCATCAGGCATCTGAAAACTCATAAATGCTGCCAACTTTTTGGCTCCATACCAATAATACCTAGGGGGCATTATTGGGTTGCTTTTATTATGTAAACTACCCTGAGATTTACGGGAATAGGGTGATACATAAATTTAATAAATAGTAGTAGCAGCAGCTACTACTACTACTACTACTAGTAGTAGTAGTAGCATGCAAGCCCATATTTCCACCCTTCATGATCTTCACTCTCCAACATTCAAATTGTAGCTCCTTGGGGCAGATGAACGGTATAGTTTGCCAAAACACGTCTAACTGGCTTGATTCAGACACACCATAAAGTCAGATAAACTGTAGTGGTCAGTGACCTCTGGAAGTCCTCTTTGCTCCTTGCCCTTTCCTACTGCTCTCAGGAACCAGAGTTTTGCTTAAGAAACCACAGTATCATTGTCAGTCTCCTGTGATGTCTGCACTTACAAATTAATTTAAAGAGCTCTTCCAAACCAAATTATGAAACCAGGATTGGATCCTGGTTTGGAGGGGACCTTAAACCACAATTTTCTGGTTCAGACATCACAGTTTAAGAAACCAATATAACTTTGCTGAATGAGGGGAGGAGCCAGAGGAATGGGGCAAGTGGACACATGGCTAGTTCCTGGGCCAGAAAATTGTGTGTTATCAAAGGGAGACTATAACATCTGAACTAGCCAATTATTTCCTGTAAATTTCAACATCAGAAAGGTGTCAGTGCTGCTACCTTTCTGCAAATTTAATCACCCTCTCATAAACCTCAGCAGTATCTTGAATAGATTTCAATAACTGATTAGAAATGTGCAAACGTCTGCCAGCCCATACTGACATATTTACATCTTTGGCATAAGTTCCCGCCCTGCTTCCCCCCCAATAGTGCTGATTATCAATTCCTAACTTTGCCCATCACCATTAAACACCACCCATCACATCTTTGGCCATGCAACTTATTTAGAAATATAGAGGGGTGATGTAATGATGATTAACAAATAATCAATTTCTCTGGGCATACACAGAATGCCTTCCAATGAGCAGCTGCAGGCTTTCCCCATTCAGGAGCAGTGCTTCTTTCCAGATCAGATGCAGGGCCCTCAAAAAGGCCTTAGCCCCAGGAAATCTCTAGTTTCTAAAAAAAGAAAAATGCACACACGCACCCCATTTCTTAAAGGCATTAAGAGAACATGGTCCTTTTTATTTTTAAAAAAGCTGTCATCTTAGGACAGTAACTCCCTTTCCACTATTACACTTTGTGAATAGGTGTGTGTCAATCTGAACTTTTTCTAAGGTTTACCACAGCATGGATTAAAAGGTTGGCATAACTTAACATGACAGGAGACCGTTACAAACTTTCTTAACCCTGGTACCAGTCTGATCTCAAAAACATGTCCTAAAAGGCATTCAGGAGATATCCTGAGTTCCTTGCAACTTATATAAGGATCATCTAACTTAAATCTCCTCAATGCCTGAATGGACGCCATCAAGATAATGGTGGGATAACTTTGAAACAGAAGGCAGACAAGGATGGCCAATTTAGTCGCCTTCACTAGCATCATGTTCTTCAATTGTTAATGGGCAAATGGACAAAGTGGGAAATAGATAGTAAACTTTGAAACAAACTCAACAGAACAGTAAAACTATCCTTCCCCTCCCTACTGTATTGGCTGAATTTAGGATTAAAAACCCTAGATTCTAAATGTTTTGTTAATTCTCAAAGCTCCAACAAGAGTTTTACTCAGTGCCCTCAAGAAACCAATACCCACTCCACCTTAAAGACAGGTACAGTATCATACCCCTTCCCCTACCTCCATTTCTGGATTGGCTATTAGTGTGAGTTCTGTGGGGAAATTGTCATGCTCACATCCTATAAGCTTTTGAGAATAGTTGGGCATTCTTTCATTCTTTAGATCAAGCTGCATGTTATAGGATTTGCCGCCTGCTTAAATTGTAATTTGGCTGTCTGAAGCAGCATTTATATATTCCATCACTTTCATTTCATATAATAAACCTATTCCTCTATTCTTTTTGTGTCAGAACTTCTTGCTAAGGCCAAACACATACACATAATTGACACACATTATACTCTATCGAAAGATCTTGGTGGTGTGTGCATGAATACACGTGAGTGAGTGCTGGGCATGCATGCGGATTCAGACCAGTGATATTTCTCTAGAAAAAGAGGTGTCAGAACTCTCCACGAACACCTCTCTTGTTGTCTTAAAATGGCAATGGCACCCACCTGAGAGGTGCTGGAACTGAGTTCCAGCAAGTTCCGGCTGAAAATAAAAGCCCTGGTTCAGACACATACTTTGTAACAACTTTGTGCCGTTTTTCTGCACCTGAATGTAGGCATTCACTTTCACTGCTGTTTTGTAGGGAGGGCAGAAGAGTGAGCAAGCTGCACTTTCAAAACTTGAACTTCTAAGTGGTGATAAATAAGGTTTGTTGGCAAAGTTAACTGCAGTCCTGGGACACGAGCCAAATCTCCCTTAACAATAGGAAAAACACTACAACTCTTAACATTCAAAATATTATTTAACTTGTAAAGCCTCCTTTGTTGCAGTCTCTGCTCCTGAATGTCAGCCGTATTCTGAAGACAAACTATTTCCTCTTAAGCACGTACAATATTGTCAAGAGTTGTAAAGGAACAGTAATAGGAGAACCAGGCACTTGAACCAGGCTTGGGGGTGGGGTGGGGAGGTGCTTAAAATGATTGCAGAATTCTTAAAAGCTGGTAAAAGGCTTAATACTGTATAATGATTTACAAAGTGACAAGTAAAATAGATTTACAGTGACAGCTTGAAATGAGACCAACATAAATAAAATTACCGCTCACCCTTTTTATGGCTGGAAACATACACCAATAGGAAGAGCGCTACAGGACCAATGTAACCATGTCTACCCACACTCCCCACAAGCTGGATCAACATGGGGCAAGGGAAGTGGGGCCAGAGGTGGGGGGGAGAGGGAGAGGGGACAGAGGAGAGAGGAGAAATCTGCCAATGCATGAAAGCTATTTCTGTGGGCAAAACACACAGCCATATGCCTGTAGAAAACAAAAATCTGGAATTTAGCAATCTCTGCACAGCACATTTAGATAAAAATGCATACTACAGCGTACTTACAATTAACCTGCTGCAGTGATTTGTGTTTACTGATCTGGTAACACTGCATACCTTGTATCCAAGATCAGCCCTCCTGGATCAGACCAGCTGGTCCCTGCATCCTTTTCCTGATAGAGACCAGTGATGTGCCTCTGCCATGATTTCAAGGAGGACATGACGACAACCAACCTTCCTTCCCCATCGTTTCTCCCTGGCTTCTGGTATGCTGTCTCCGAACATGCAAATGCTCTTCAGCTACCTTGACTAATAGCCATTTACACAGTGGCTATTGTATAAATGCAGCAGAAAAGCAGAGCACCAATAAGATCACTAATTATTACTTGGGCTGCAAGCTGTAATTAATACAGCAATCAATCAACTAAAGCGCTAATTGCAGATTTAAGTTCCCCCCACTTAAATCAGTGGGGATGACAACAAAACACCCAGAACTCTTGAAGTGCCCACCATTTTGCAAACCAGATATACATGCCAGCTGCCTACTCTCCAGGACAGTTGTTGTTGCTGTTGTTGTTGTTGTTGTTTGGCGGGGGGGGGGGAGAATGGACCCTGCTTTCCCTTCCTTTTGTTATGTACCCAAAGCTAGCGACTAAACATTTTTTAAATGAGATATTTAAAGGTGCGAAAAGCAAGGCTCAGAATTGACAATGTTTTATCCTCTGGGCCCCATAAGCTCAGGGCCCCTTTCCATGACAATTGCATTTGCTGCTGCTACCATGCAAAGCATGGAAAGTGTAAAAAGTCTGTGCACGTTCGGAACATGCAATGGGCATGTGTGAGGCAGCCCAAATGGGGCTCCCAGGCATAGGTATATGCTTATTTAATGATTAAGCAGAGGGCAACTTCACTGTAGCCAAACATGATGCACTGGTGCACACATCACTTTAACCACGTCTAAGCTCAAAAATAGATTAAAAGTGAATGAGCAGCATGGAAGTCCATTGGGCTAAAATGGTGACTGTTTTGCTCCTCTACCACTCATCTAAGCTAAGCCATGGTTTGGCATCCAAATCTGGGTTTATGGATTGCTTCCCCTAAAGAAGCCTGGAACAAACCTTGATTACAGCTCGTGGTTTGTTTGGAGAGTCAGAGACCATGAATGCAAGTTCAGACATAACACCAAGCTAGAATACGACAGGTTTCCCAGCAGGAGGTGTGAAGCAATTGCAATTTAAGCCCCATGAACCAGCAAGCTGCATGCTTCCCTTTAAACCATAGCTAGGCTTAGCTATGGTTTAAATATATGCATACTGTGAAGCAGCACACATTTTGAGAAATCTAGCTAGTGACTGCAGCCTCAACACCACCCAGTTCTTCTGTCGTGATCATCATCTTCATCTAAAAGACCCAAGCTGAGAACTGATACAAGAGCCAAGTGTCCATTTTTTTACCCCGGTTCTACTCCAGGGTGATGGCCAACATCTGTAAAAAGAAAACCTGGCAACCCAACTTGTGTATATCAGGCATCATGTGCTCCATGTTCCTGCCTTGCAAGATACATTTGCAGTTCCTTTGTTGAGGTCGCTGTCTCTCAAACTGTGTTTACACAAGTGCCAAGGGTGAGTTTTCTTCCATTGAAGCAAGCTCAATTCAGCTTCCAGCTGTGCGGCAAAAAAGCATTTAAAGGCACACTGGCTAAGAACCAGCTGCTCTTCTTTGCCCGCATTGAATTTCTGTAGATGTACTGTGTGCACAACCAACCTCTCTGCATCGCTCTGAATTCCTTCCTCTGGAGCCCTGGTCCTTCTGGGGGAGCTGACTAGAGAGGAGATGCTGCATTTCGGCAAGAAGGCCATTTCTCCAGATTAATCCCTCCACTTTTACCCAGCGCAGAACAAGTAGATTTTCTCCCTCTTGCTCCCTAAACAATCTCTACCCTCCCAAGAATCTCTCCTACCCTCTCATTTCTGTTTTGGATTGCTACACTGTTAAGGTACATTGAACCCACTATTGCTAGAAAAGAGCAAGGGGAAGTCACTGTTCAACAGGTTCCCTTTCCACTCTCTTTTCCAACCCTGGAAAACAAATGTGGAGGGTAAGAAATGAATGAGAAAGCATATGCGCACGTGCACACACACCACACTCTCAAGTCAGTAGCTCCAAATCCATGCATGCTTAGAACTATGGATCAGACCAAGCGTATATATAGTCTAGGGTTGTGTAGTTTTGAAGAGCATTTGGCTGGGACTGAAGTGGTCCCAAGTTCAACTCCCACTCAGCCATGACCTTGGACCAGGTCATTCCCTTTCACCCTCAAAGGGTTGTTGTGAGTATAGATTTTGGCAAGGTGGGCAAGAACCATGTATTATTATTTACTATCAATAATAACAAGAACAATATTTCAATTTATTACTTACTCTTCACGATAAGGTCACCCTGAGAATCTCAGAGGAAGAGCAGGCTATAAATGTAATAAATAAATGCATAAATAGTTCAGCAATTTTCAGCCAAAAAGATGACCCTGGAAAGCTCACAAGGAGAATAAGACGAGAGAAAGCCATTCCTTCTTGCTTGTGCTCAGCATTTGATAAAAGTATAGCACCTCCAAATATGAAGGCTGCAGTAAGCAGTCATTACTAATAGCTGTGGTTCAATCTATCCTCCACAAATTTGCCTAATCCTTGTTTAAAGCAATCTCAGCTAGGTGGTCATCACCATCTCTTGTGGCAATAAACTTAATATTTAAAATATGCATTATGTGATAACCAGATGCCGTCTCCTCCTAAGCACCCCTTAATTTCCTTCCACCTCTCCCAGATTTATAGTCCAGTGAAGAGTGTGGGAGGGCTGAGTTTGCAGAAAAAATAAAGGATAAGAGCCCCTGGATAATCAGTGGCTTTGACTCATTTATGTTACAGGTTAGGAGACAGACCTATTCAAGCAATTACATTACTCAATATCCAAAAGCGCTTTTAAAAAAATCACAACAACTAACAATGACCAAGCAATTTGAACAAAAATACATGTTTGTTAATTGAGAAAAGCTTCAACTCGAGGTATTTTATCATCAGTACTGTATATGACACACTAATGTGCCTTACGTTTTGAGTGCGAGGTTATTAGTATGCCTGTGCCTATGAATGGAAAACTCAGGCTTCGGAAATGGTAACTTGCCCCCATGAGATAACTCGCTGGCAGGGAATGGTAGAATTTGAATCCAGGGGTACCTGATCTAATGCACTGTCTACTAGACCTCCTTCGACCATAGAAAAACCACCACCACCATGGGTAATCCTGTTCATGTCAAACACTGCATCCTTTAATTCATATGTGCGCATCCATACATAATGACTGTGTGAAGCAACTCCATGAGACAATATGGAAATTCTGTGGTATTTGACCTGTGATGACTCATTCACACATGGAAGCTGTTGAGTGATGATCAGGGATGTGTCAACAGACCCCTAACAGGACTATACTGCAGACATTCGAAACCATAGTGAGTACCTCCAGGCAGCCAGCACTGCTTGCAGACCTTCAAGCAGAGATTGGGCAGCCATTGATCTCTTGGGGATGCTCTAGCTCAGGCATCCCCAAACTTTGGCCCTCCAGATGTTTTGGACTACAATTCCCATCTTCCCCGACCACTGGTCCTGTTAGCTAGGGATCATGGGATTATAGGCCAAAACATCTGGAGGGCCGCAGTTTGGGGATGCCTGCTCTAGCTCCTGCATCAAAGCTTCCTGGTTATGTTTATTTGAGGAAAAATAAACTACTATCCCCATTTTGGACATAAACACTAAGCTGGAGAACATGGTCCCATTGCTCCTTTGCTGTCGCCATCACCTTGTTCGTGACAATTTTTTTAAATGGACATCAACGTAATACTAAGTGTTAAATATGACAAAGTCATGTTGCACATATCTATATTGTAAGGTACACTTCTCCTGGAGTCATGGTGGGATGCATCTTTTTGATGGATGGTTGTATACATAGGAAGAAATCCAGGTTTGCCTCTGTGGAATCTCTGAAATGGACCTCTGCTGGATAATATTTCAAAATTCCTAGCACCTAAAGATTTTCAGTATCTGCTTACTCCACAAACCAAGTGTTGTTGCAGCAATTACATTACAGCAGATGTTAGTAGCAACTCCCCTGGTTTTAAAAAAAACCCAAAAACCCAAACTTTGATATATAAAAAGGTTTTAATCACACATTGTGAGAACAAAAATAACACCCTCCTTTTAAACAACAGTGAGATTTGACTTCATTCAATCCATGTTTTCAATTCAAGAATTTCTGAAACATCTTAAATGAAATATTTGCCAAGAGCAAGTTCTTTCTATTTCTTCAGCCAAGACAGGTGCATCTGAAAGTTAGGTGCTTATCTAAAAAGCATTCTTTGTCTTTTAAGAATATATCTGAAGCCACTTAACAATCCCTGTTGGGGAGGGGGAACAGAAAAAAATAAAATCCTTCCAAAAGTGAACGTTTAAATGTAAGCAATAAAGTTGTGCACCTGAAAAATTGCATCCCACACTCATCCCCAAAAGGTGCTCTCAATTTCTCACACTGTATCACAACAGAATAATTAAGATGTGCAACAAAAATTCAGCAATAGATTCAGCAAGCTTTCTGACCATACTTATAAGAATGTCAATCACATCTCTCTCTCTCTCTCTCTCTCTCTCTCTCTCTCTCTCTCTCTCTCTCTCTCTCTCTCTCACACACACACACACACACACACACACACACACACACACACACACTGGAGAAGCATAAAACCTGGGGAACAAACAGTGTTAGAAACTCAAGATATATAAGCTAGGCACCAAATGTCTCCTTAAACCAAGATTACAGTCGCCAAAACAGAATGCCTAGTTGCCATTTTTGGGCAAGACAGTTCTAAAGTCTTGTTTTTCAAATGATGGACTGGCTGTGATTGATTCTCAGTTAAACATCTGGCTAGTTCAGATGTCAGCCTTAAGCTAGGTTAAGAACATTGTGAACTTAAAAGAAGAAAGTTCCCTTTATCCAGGGACAGTTCACCTATATACTGGCCTATTCCTACAGGATGTGATATGAGTGTGTGAAAACAGTCCAGATCCAATGATCCTCAGGCATGCACCTCCAAATGGTGGAGATGTCAGGCACCATCCTGGCACCCAGGCATCTTCACTTGGTTGCAAGTGGCCAATAGCCAGGTACAAAATGCGCCTGGCAAATTTCAAACACTGGGAACAAAACACTGCACTGTGTTAACCACTCCACTCCATAGGTGGCTCTCTTGCTTCCTTCCTCGCTCCTCGCTGCCTAAGCTCCAGAGCATCACAGTCATGAGCCCCAATGTGGTAAGTCACGTGACAGAAAAGGAGGCTGGGCATAGTGGGGAAAACAATTCCCTAATCAACTTTGTCACACCCTGATTTTGATGCCTTGATCTTCAGCTCCCATGCTGTCTGGCTGAAAAATGGATAGAAGGAAGTCATTAACTCTGCTTCCTTGTACAATGGCCCTTTACTCACCCTTCAGAACAACTAGGGTGAACCCAATACCCATCCTTATCTACTTGTGTCACTTCCCCTAAGTCTGACCCTCTAGCAGCCCCTCCCTCAAAAATTAGCATTCAGCTCTCTGTTACTTCTTTTCACAAAGATCAAGGCTATGTGCAGGTTGCAATTCTGGAGTAGTGCAGAAGTTGGCACACAGCGCAAAACTGAACATAGATTTCAGCTTCCTGGGAATCTTAGCTGTCATTTCTTTTCAGAAAAAGAGCAAGTTTCTGAACTTTATGGTAGTTAAGTTATGCGTCTCTTGAAAATTTGTGTGAGTAGCGCCTGCTGAAATCTCAGAAGCCAGAATAATGGCTATCCCCCCACTCCAGTGGTTGGGAGAGGGCTTTCAGGGCCCTTGATGTTCCCCCCACGACTGGCAAAGTCAGAACTAACCTGGATGCAAAACAGCAGAAATGGAGGAATGCATTATGCAAAGTTAAGAGACATTATACAAAATGTGCTTGATTTGTATAATTTATACAGGGCACAGAGTTCAGGTTAAGTTTATATTGCCTGGAATTAGAATTTTAAATTTATAGCGCAGACTACACACAGCCCATGACTAAGATGGAGCCAGGGATGCAGAGCCCTCTCCATCTGCAGCAGGAGGGCTGCCCCAGGCACGTACCTAGGCAATGTCAAGGCCATGTTCATTCCCTGCTTAGCATTTAAGCACTGACATTTCTTCTTTACTCTTGACGTTTCTGTTTCAGGAGCAATAAGGGGAGGGCACCAATATTATTTGCTCTTTCCCAGCCACAACTGCACCCTGACCAAATAATTGAAATGCTGGGACAGGGGGACCTGTGGCCTTCAAGATGCTGTTTGGCTTCTTCACCCATCATTCTTTGCTCATTGGCCATGCTGGCTGGGGCTGATGCAAGCTGAAGTCCAGCGACATCTCAAAGGCCGCAGGTTTCCCACCCCTACAACGGAGCTTGCTTAGATGTTCCTGGTGGTTTGTGCCCAGACAGCAGAACAAAACACCAATACACACACACAGAGAGGGGGGGGAGCTGTTTTAAAGGCAGCTGAAAACAATCCATAATTGCCCCAACTGCTGAGAACTGTTTTCTCCCAACTTCCTGGACAATAACCTGAAATAAGTTTTCAAATGAAAAAGAGCCTCGATTTAGTCAATGCACCTAATAGAAAGGAAACGCCACCATTAAATGCACCATGAGTAAAAATGAAAGTCCATAATCCTGTAGGCACACCACATCGAGCCCCAAAGCGACTGCACTTCTCTTAATTGCCTAGCCGTGACTGGCTGTGCGATGGGGAAAGTCACCTACATGCGCAGGGAAAGGTGGTTTCTGAACAGATCAGAAGCTGGAGCAATAATTCTTACCTGGAAAGTGCTGTTTGCAGCTGCTCCACGATTTGTCAGCACACACACCGCTCTCTCCTCATGATTTATGATGTTCTATCCAGCACTGAACCTTCTATTACTATTCTCATTTATTGCCTGCAGCTGTCACTCTTATCGGCAATTCCACAGTTGGTTTTGTAGGTGGAAAATCAAAAAGGTATTTAGAGCACACACCCAGAGACACCGTTTTAATCAAACCAAATCGGCAGGCTGCATTAAGTGGTGTGAAGGACTTGGAGAGTGCAGCCACAAATTTGGGCAGACATTAAATGCAAGCACAGCAGCCAAGACTGTGCAGCCTCGGCCTGGAAGTGCCCAATTCAAAACTTGTTAGGCGGCCTTAGGCAAGCCACAACAACCACTCCACCAAGGGATCCATCAGAAAGGAAACAATGCTGGTCTGGGCTTACAGAGCTGTTTTAATGATTACTGGGGAAATGCTATATAAATACAGCTAAAGATCTCCATCAAACAACACTATACACACTTCAATGTGCAAAAAGAGCAAGAGCTTTTCCTGTGTCATGTAGATCTAAAAGGAAGTGCTTTACTCATCTGAAGTCTATTAATATTGATAATAAAATTTCAATAGCTTCTCCTGTAACTATCGTTGCACTGAGATTCTCTCTAGCTATAAAAAAGCACAGTGCATTTGCAACTGTTTCCATATCCCTAAAACGGCTACAGAAAAGCAGGTTGCTAAGAACTGCCATTTCCCCAAGCCTAACAGCAGCATCAAAAAGCAACTTAAACAAGCCCACCTGGGGAACAGGCCACCCAAGAAAATCACAGCAGCCAATAAGGATTTGAGCCTATGATTCCCTGGCTTTGGTGTTGTGGGTGGGCAAGCGACGTTCCACAAGGAATGCATGCAAAGAGATATCGTGGCACACCTGGGGAGGAGGAGGAGGAGGAGGAGGAGGAGGAGGAGGAGGAGGAGGAGGAGGAGGAGGAGGAGGAGGAGGAGGAGGAGGAGCCCATGACTGCCCTCAGCATGGAGTCAGGCCTAGGGCTGCCATACATCTGGATTTTCTGGTGCTTAGCCCAAGCATCCTTGCTTCTTCTGTGGGACATCAATCCTTGCTCCCTGGAGGCAAACACTTTATACCAGGCATCCCCAAACTGCGGCCCTCCAGATGTTTTCGCCTACAACTCCCATGATCCCTAGCTAACAGGACCAGTGGTCGGGGAAGATGGGAATTGTAGTCCAAAACACCTGGAGGGCCGAAGTTTGGGGGTGCCTGCCTTATACTGTATTACTTTAATGGCCTCACAATCTTATTCAAGATATACTAAGCGCTGTAATCAGTGGCTTGGTCCATGCATAAAGTTTAACCATTGCTTAGCATTCTGCACAGGAGCTGAAAGGAGCCACCACAAAACTGGTCATGCAGAAGGAGGAGAGGGGAATGAGGAACATGTGAGGAGAGCTTTGGCAAAGTTTAGTTTCATTTCCCCGGAAGCCCAGCTTGTCGTTTGGTTTCAAACAAACTCTGGTTACTTAAACAAGCCCACTTCATAAACCATGGTTTGACGATGGCTTGCTGAGAAGCAAAACAGAGTGCCTTTTAAACCAGAATTTCTGGTTTGTATGCACCAACAAGCCAAGTTTCATGGAAAGTGAAATTTAACTCTGCTGAAGTTATCCTTCCAGCTGCGTGACGAGAAGGGAAGGGGGAGCATCTGAGCCCAAGACTCACAGTGGCTCCTTTGCACACGAAACACTAAACCATTAGCTTTACATGCTAACAGTCAGTGTGTCTTCATTTCCTCTTAATTACTAATCTTTGCTATAC
This sequence comes from Zootoca vivipara, assembly GCF_963506605.1. Lineage (NCBI taxonomy): Eukaryota > Metazoa > Chordata > Lepidosauria > Squamata > Lacertidae > Zootoca > Zootoca vivipara. Next base: position 81,995,780 of record NC_083280.1, read on the forward strand.
TATCATATGCATTCCTCCTGTTTGTTGCCTGCATCTTCATTTCAAAAATAACGTTTTGTGATAAATATTTTGCCACAGTGAAATCCTAAGCATGTTCACTCAGAAATCAGTCTTGCTGTGTTCAGTGCATCTTACTCTCAAGGACACACACATAGGATTACATGGCCTTCTGCTTAAATGTTGACCAAAAGTTGTTTTAAAATAAATAATGTAAATTAACACAGCACTAGAATGTGCTTGGCGAGTTTCTTGTGCTCCTTACTCTAGTTACTTAAAAACAACAAAAAGAGAATCACAAACACCTGCCAATCATTACATTAAACTAATATGGGTGTAGGAGGACTTCAATATTGCCAATTTGACGGCAGGGAAAAAAAATCATATTTCAAACTAGACTCAGAGAGAAATACAATTTAACCCGTGAGTACAACAAATTCTAACTTTATTCCCTACTTTGCAGCCTATTGCATTTACAGTTTAAATTGACACAATTTTGCTATACTTCTCGAGTGTGTGCATGGCAAAAGACCAGGCTACTAGCCACATTCATTATGAATCCAAAGCAATTATTAATTTTTTAAGGCATTTAATCTAATATTCCATATTAAAGTTAAAATATTACAAATTGTTACATCACTAAGGGTGAACAAGAGAGATGAAGGGACAGAAAAATCCAGGCTGGTGTGGGTGTTCCCCAGCAACAACACCATCTGCCACCCAAGCCCTCACGTCTCTGCAACTAAATAAAACTAAAATGCACCACATTCATGAATGCACTGCTAAGCAAAATGGGCTTCTGAAATCAGGTTTACTCCACAGCCAAATGCACAAACAGAAGCCAAGTAAACTCCCTATATTTGAGGCCATGTGAAAATTCTGCTTGTGGCAGCCCATTAATGCAGGATGGCCATCTCTGGAACATAATTTGTGAAATGGCCCTTAGTTTCATACTGAGGGGTTTCAGGGTTAACTTAGGAACATGACAGAGGGGACCCTTGAGGTGGGAGCAAGGGAGTTCCAAGCATTTTGGCTTCTGGGGTGAGAGCAAATAAGGCTGCTTTAGCCAGTCGCATTAACAAAGAGACAGGTCCTTGCCCCAAGAAGCTCACAATCTCTCAAGCAGAAGCAAGACAGGGCTAAAGCCTTGAAATGAAGGGCACCCATTCATTCTGGCCCAACCGTATTGTGGAGAACCTCACACAAGACAACGTTTTAGTCTCAAAATAAGCACTAAACATGGAGATTTCATTAGAGCATCATGGGGAATTCATTTAGAATGTGTCACATCACAGTAAAGATCAATCTTCATTAGACAATTAACACACTTATTAGGTTGCAAGTGGAGTGATGATATCGTCACAAGCTAGACGAAGAACTGCAGAGCAGTCAAAAGACAAAATGGAAAGCAGCTGCTGCCGCAGCCAAAGTTACTAACGGCTAAATTCTGAGTTCACTTTGTATTTCGAGAAGGGAAGTGGTCACAAAATGGCTGGAGAGTCATAACTCGGAAATTTTATTTATTTATTGTAATTTATCACATAGGCCTATGTGTGGACTTCAAGCCCATTTTTGCAGGAACTGCTTTCCATAAAAATGATGTCAGAACTGAAATGGCCTTCAGAAGCTTATCGCTGACTTTTTGAACCATACCCATGCTTTGCTGTTCTGCTTCTTATGTAATATAGTAAGCTATCTGTTGTTGTTCTTTTGTTTGTTTTTTAAGCTTTATTCATTATTCTATTTAGTTCTGATGTCATACACATAAGAATTAAGATTACCCAAGCAATAGAAACCATCTTTCTATAAGAAACTATCCTTCATCATTCTGAAGGATAGCACATTTGACAGCAAAGCAAGATCATGGCAGTGCATCTTAAACTCAGCAAGTTCACAGGCCTCTCTGAAATATGGTACAGTATTGTGTATACTAACGCTACACATGTATGTGGTCAGGGACTGTGCTTTCACAGAACTGGCTGCTTCAGATACAGTGCCAAACCATATTTTAGCATTACAGGAATGGGCCTGCTCTATCCTCAGCGTTTCCCCTCTGCCTGCAACACACACTAGGAGGAAGAGAAGACTGAAAGCATCATTCCAAGGTCTAAACTAAACTAGGTTCGTTGCTATATCCAACAAGTACAAAATGCATTTAAACTACTGTTCACTCAAACAAGCCAAGATCAACCTGTGGTTTCTAACACTGGTTTGTTCTTATTTTAATAAGCCACCATAAACCAGTCAGCTCCCAAGTTAAGACACAACAACAAATAGCAGTTAAATTAAAAGAGGAAGCAGGTGCTTCCAATCTCCTCCTCTAGCACATGCCATAGTTTAGCATTACATCTGAACAGGGTCATGCAAGCCTGTCCATTTAGATATTATGCAGGTGTGCATATGGCAGGTCTTGCCACCGTGATTCTATGAGCATTGGATTGTGTGAAAAGATGGTCAAAAATCTAGGAACATGCATGTTCAATCATCATTAATTAATTCAGTATATCACTCATTCACCTCAAAGTTAAAAAAATAAGCAGTGAACAATAAATTTGCATATTTCCTCCTCTCCACATCAGCAGCTCATTTGTGCCACTTAACTGAGCTCAGTTGGCATATCTGACTGTTATTTTTTTTTAATGAGACGGGATATACATGAGAAATGGGAAATCAGAAAACAACAGAATAGCCGAGTGTCCTGGTGGTTAAGTAAGTGTACCAGCAGCCAGGTATACAGTCAAAGCACTCTTTTAAAAAATCAATTCCAATTTTTATTCTCACATTATTTCTCATCACAGCAGGGAATGCAACCTCTGTTGCCCCTTTCTGTTTCATGAACTGTTGAGTAATTTTAAAACCAGGATCAGTGTAGGGTACAGAATAGGCCTGTTTTTCACAGAGGATCATAGCTGCCAAGTTTTCACTTTTCTCGCGAGGAAGCCTATTCAGCATAAGGGAAAATCCCTGTAAAAAAGGGATAACTTGGCAGCTATGCAGAGGATGCATTGGCAATGCATTACTAAGCTATGGTTTAGTGTTGTGGGCCTGAACAGAGCCTTGGACTCACATACACTCTGCTCCCCCAGTGCTGAAGAGGACTTTGCCAGAGTTTAGTTTCACATCCCACTAATCCTGTCTTGGCATATCAGAAGAACCGATCTCCTGGTTTAAGACCAACCACTGACCGTTTCAAAGCATGCCAATTTTAAACTATGGTTTATGAAGTCAACTTCTTCAGCTGTTCTGTATCAGTAAAAAAAGGTAAAGGTAAAGGACCCCTGACAGTTAAGTCCAGTCGCAAACAACTCTGGGGTTGCGGCGCTCATCTCACTTTACTGGCTGAGGGAGCCAATGTTTGTCCGCAGTTTTTCCAAGTCATGTAGCCAGCATGACTAAGCAGCTTCTGGCGAAACCAAACCAGAGCAGTGCACGGAACCGCTGTTTACCTTCCCACCAGAGTGGTACCTTGCACTTTGACGTGCTTTTGAACTGCTAGGTTGGCAGGAGCAGGGACCGAGCAATGGGAGCTCACCCCGTCACCGGGATTCAAACTTTCAATCGGCAAGCCCTAGGCTCAGTGGTTTAGAGTCCACAGCACCACCCGTGTCCCACTCTGTATCAGTACATGAGGCCAAAAGGTGAGGAGGAACAGAAGTGTGTGTGTAGAAGCATAGGCCCCACCCACAATCTTCATGTTTTGAACAAGATGAGATTCCTAAGTTCGTGAGTTGAATCCCCATGCTGGGCAAAAGATCCTGCATTGCAAGTGGTTGGACTAGATGGTCCTCGGGGACTCTACCATTCTATGATTCTAAGGTGGCTTTGGGGCATGTTAGAAACTTTACCACAACCGGAAAATGACTAAAAGTAGTCGACAGGCCCACTTTTCACAAATGTGTCTACCCCATTCCCTTTTAAAGCAGTCTAGATTTGCTGCCTTATCCGCCATATTTGTCTAATCCTATTTTAAAGCCATCCAAATTGGTGGCCATCATTGCATCACCTGGGAGTGAACTCTGTAGTTTCCCTATGTGTTGAGTGAACAAGCGCCTTCTTTTCTCTTTCCTGAATCTTCCGACATTCAGCTTCATTAATGTCTCCAAGTTCTGCTATTATGAGAGAGTGAAACCTCTCCCTAACCAGTTTTTCCACACTGTATATAATTTGATACACCTCTGTCAGGTCCCTTCTTATTCACCTTTTGTCTAAACCGAAAAGCCTCAAATGTTGCAACCTTTCCACATAGGGAAGTTGCTCCAACTCCTTGTCATTTTGGTTGCCTTTTGCGGAATATTTTCCAGCTCTACAACAATGCAAGGCAACCAGAACAGCACACAATATTTGAAGTGCATTTGCGCCCTCAATTAGTATAATGGCATTACAAAGTTTTATTTTCAACTCCTTTCCTAAGGGGGCCTCCGTTACTGCACAGCTCTATAATGTCTCTATTTTTCTCTGAAATCTCTCCCCATTCTAGCCCAAGGAAAGCAGAGGTGCTGCTATGTTGGCTCATAAATGATAAATTTGCACGTTGTTTCTGAACCAGCTAGGCAGGATTCTCAGCCTTCCCTGGGCTATGCAGTGGTGCAGAGGCTTAGCAGTATCTCAGCACTGAGGCGGCTGAAGATAGCCTGCAGATAGTTGTTGGGGCCAAAAGTACCGTTTCCCCACACAAGCTCTCAGGAAGGAGCACTGCGAGCCAGTAGTCAAGATGTCCTGGCCTGTCTTTTTCCAGGAGCCTTTCAACAAGGGTAAGCCATACGTAAGCCTACCTTTGTAAAGCTGAAAGCAAGATTATTTTAACTAGCTGCTTGAACTTACAACCAGCATCTACTCACAAGGCTGTGTGGGAAGTTTTAGACAGGTGGGACAGACAGATCAAAGCCAATATCAGAGGCAACAGTGCAAAGGGATCTGTACAGTGTGCATTGGGTTATCCCAATCCTTGGAGCTTAACTTAAAAGTCACAGAAGCCTTCAGAAAGAAGTAAGCAGCAATCAATGTGCACCAGAATAGAGAGATTATATTTTAAGAGGCAGCAGCAAATGGAGGAACATTAAGGGACCTATCACTCAGGCATTATCTGAAAAGAGCTCCTTTGTCAAACCTTGCATAGACCCATCACATGACCAAGGTCTTATAACTTATGACCCCCGTCATAAATTATTGCAACTGTGTTAGCAACTGGCATCCTTGGGCAGCTGTCAGGGCCTTGGTACATTGGCAGCGTCCACTGCTAATTCCTGCCCTGGTTGTCCTTTAATTTTTCTTTTCGGGAGGTGGGGAGCACAATGGGCAGTGCTAGGCAACCACAGCTAGCCCCCATTTAGTTTCCTCAATGTGGCATTAACTCTGGGGTATTGTCGGAGATTTAATTGGCACCTCGAATTGGCTGCCTGGTGCACTGCTGTCAATAAAATACACAAGGCCCACTAAAAAGGGGGACAACAACTAGGAAGTACTTTGCACAGAGCTCTCTAGGACCTAGGGCTACCAGCCAATTAAGTAATTTCTATTGAGTGCCTGCATTTTAACCAATTAAGCTTTGAACTCTAAGTGTATTGGCTTATATCTCGCATTTTGTTCAGTAAGTTAGCTATCTTCAGATTCTAAGTACAACAGTACATGTCAGTAACGAAGTCAACCTCAAAAAACAAGTATACACTTAATGCAATGCCCCCACTGTTCAAAATGTATTCTCAGCACATGGAAATGCCGTTTACCTTCCCACTGTAGCGGTACCTATTTATCTACTGGCACTTTGATGTGCTTTTGAACTGCTAGGTTGGCAGGAGCTGGGACCGAGCAACGGGAGCTCACCCCGTCACGGGGATTCGAACCGCCGACCTTCTGATCGGCAAGCCCTAGGCTCTGTGGTTTAACCCACAGTGCCACCCGCATCCCATTGATTATGATAATCTAAAGTTAATTAATCTATCACTTCAGCCCAAGCTAAATATCAATAAATTCCACTCTAAAACTACCTTAAGGTATTAAAAAAATAAAGAGAAATTTGTACACCAGGGATTGGGTTGCCAACCTTTTGAGGGGGAACATGGGCATATTTGCAACCTGGAGAATTGGCAGTAAAGAATATATTCTATTAGCTGCAGTGCAATGCTTTGTACAGGCTCAGAGCTATACCTGCCTACCCAACTTTCACCCCCACAGCTTCACATGTGGCTTCAAGTGTTAACCCAAGCATTAACCCTTGTTTTGTGATGTCATTGTTGCTAGGGTGCCAGTGTAGGTCACAAATGGCCTATAAGCCAACATGACATCAGCCAAGAACAGCTAGAAACCACTACTCCTTAGGTGGGTGAAGAGAAAGGCAGAGACTTAAAAATGAGAGAGAGGAGTTAACACTTCAGGAAGGGAGGGATTGTTCAGCTTGCTCGGGAAGGAAACAGAGAAGGCAGCCTAGTTCTCACTTAAGGTAGTGAACTTGTTTTTAACTTTTCCCAATTTGGACTGTAGTCTAAGCTAAATTTACCCCTCAGTAAGAACTTGGTGGAGCAATTAGGCAGAACAGCAGGTCGGACTGCAGAATGAATTAGGGGGAGGAAGTTGGGAGCATTGCTTGATCTTAAGGGCCCTGGCTGGCAACTTGTTTTTAAAAATAGGAGATATATTTTCAATTGTGCATTCAGTCAATTGAGCATGAGATAAAGGGACAGCAATATTGGCTACATTTACACTTCACTGCATGCCAAACACAGGCAAACTTCTGGACCACCCACCCTGCAGCAAGCAGTGACACATCACATTCTGAAATGCAGGCGCTCTTCATGGCAATTCCCACAGCCACATCCCTTCTCATACAACAAAAAGGGAAGTTTTGAGCAATGTAAAGTTTGAGCAATAAGGAAGAGCAGCAGGATTGCTGGGAAGAACTAGTCATGAAGACACGGGAACATCTGCAAACTAGAGGCTATCCTTACCCGACGTAGCACTTTAAAGATTTTTTCTTTAGAAATCCTGTGAACCGGTAAGATAAAGGATTTTTCACCCTTTCTCCCCACTGTGTGGATACGTCATAAGAAAGATTCTAAGAACTGCTTCCATGGGGATTAATTTAGACCATTTCCACTCTGCTAAGTGTCAGCTGATCTGCTCAGCTTACGGTAGTTGGTGGGTTTCTCTCCAAGAAAGATTGGCAAATAGTGCTCAGGGACATGACATCATAAACCACACTGTGAAATTAAGTGGTGACACTCAGTCCCTGCTCTCCCACACCACTGAGTGTGAGCTGCAGCAGAGTCATTCCATCTCTCAAGTATTCATTATCTGGCATTGCCCAAGGCTTGGCTCATACAGGAGAGAGAATAGCTGAGGTATGCTAAAGAGACATTGACAATGCTTCTTGCCACTCATGCCCCAGCCCTTGATTTGGGCCTTGGAGGCTGGGGGGGGGGGATAAGTCAAATTGTTTTGAGTCTGTGTCATGACTTTCAGAGCTTCTTGGACTTGGAAGGTGCCTGCTGCCTAGTCCCCTCCCAATCGGGTTCTTTTGCTGGGAGCACGCAATCCTGCCACATTTCTGCATCAAGTATAATGAGATACTGTAATTCAATTACTCCCAGTGCCTCATATGAGATGACCATTGATTCTCCGCATATGTCACTCCTCTGGGGTGCCTCCCCCCCCAAGATGGGCAACACATCTTGAACAGTGCAGAAGCTCCATGGGACAGGCTCTTCTGAAAGTGTGCAAAATCCACACCATTACACACTCTAAATTCAAACATTTTTTCAGGTATGAAAATAAAGTGTGCCTCCTGTATTAATTAACATCCCCCATGGGGAAAACTATCTGCATCAGTGTTTGTGGCCAAAATGTTTAATAGATTCAAGCATCTTCTACATCAAAAGAACAATGTCAAAGAGGTTACAATGGATATAATAACTAATGACACTAATGACAAAATAAAAACAAATAAGCTACCAAAGCCAGATGGCATTCACTCCCAAAGCTTTTCCGAAGGAACTCAAATGCTGTACTAAAGTGTGGATATTGTAACACAACAAAAATCATTAGTCTCTCTTTTTTAAAAAAAACCCAACAACCTTCAACCTTTCTCAAAAGGAGCCAAAGCACGTTTGTTGTGTTCAAAGTAATACATTTCGTAGGGATCCTGGAAACAGCATGAAATAAAGTGCGAAAGGATACAACCTAGGATACAGAAAGTTGCTGGTGGGGCTTATACCATCTTTCATTACCCCGGGGAGGAGATTTTGGGTTGGGTTCAGATATGAGAAACCAGGTACAAATCTCTACTCAGTTATGAAACTTAAGGGTAGACAGGAACAAGTCACCCTCACAAATAGAAATTGCTAAAGTTGAAATACAGTGAAACACAGTATGGGGGGATATGAGGAAGTCACCCCAAAATTATTAGAAAGGATGAAAAATTGTGAAAGGTCTATTTTCTTTTATATGCTCTTGTTTTTGTTTGTAATGTTGTGTTTTCTTTTGTTGTTGTTGTTGTGTTATTTGTTGTTTATATATTTGTTTTCATAAAATAAAAATATTTGAAGGAAATTTGAATATTTGAAGGGGAAAAAACAAATCACCCTCACAATGGAGTTCAAGGCATTGCTTCTCAGAATTAAGTCCCCATGGTATCAATGGAGCTTGCACCCAGCTAAGTGAGTGCAGAATTGCAGCCTTCGTCCACCTGTCACGTGTGTTGAGTAGATGAAAAGAAGTAGCTTCATACAAACGGCCCCAAGTTCCATGGACAATGAATGTATAAAAATATAAGATCGTGTAAAGCTCACAGGAAATAAAAACCAAGAACTGCATGGCCTGCCACAGTGAAAAGGGCAAATTCAGTGTCAGGGATTATTACGTAACAAGCATCATAATGAATTCAATAAGTGGGTATAGTGTTGCAGCCTAAAATTGTCAAGATCTTCCCTAAAAAAGAAAACCCACAACAATTTACTTTCAGTTTAGAGATTTAGTCAACTCAGATGGCTTTCAAAAAGTATTAGACAGATTCGTGGAAGATAGGCCTGGCAATAGTCATTAGCCCTGAGAATTAAATGCAACTTCTGTGTTCAGAGACAAGTGTATATCTGAATAATTGCTGCTGCTTTATAGACGGTCTTGACCAGGCGTAGGCAAATTCGGCCCTCCAGATGTTTTGATACTACAATTCCCATCATCCCTGTCCACTGGTCCTGTTAGCTAGGGATGATGGGAGTTGTAGTCCCAAAACATCTGGAGGGCTGCATTTGCCTATGCCTGGTCTTGAACCTTTTAGACCACAAACCTATAACTCGCGTACCTTGGACCAAAGCCTCATTGTGGGCTCCCTCAAAACATTTGACTGGCGAGTGCTGAAAACATGATGGTGAACCTTTGGTCTGATCCAGTAAAGCAATCAAAAGGATAAATGCCAGGTTTAAACAGCTTTCCAGATAAATATATTTAGGGCTTAGTTTAAGATGTTATGCCAAACCATGGTGTTTACTAACCACAATTTATTTTCCCCTATTCAATGATCCAGCTTCTAGGTTCAGATACCTCTGAATCAGAGTAGTGGTTGTAACTATGGTTTGTCAATTTAAGCAGCATAAAAATCCATAGTTAGCACAAACCCTAGTTTACTATTCTGGTTTGTCCACTGAATGAAATCGAATCATCATACTAAACTATTAAGCTCCCTTAACCTTAGCTTGACATGTTTTCTCAACTGAGCTGTTGTGACTCCTAAAACAGTCTGAAATTTCTTGAAAAATTGACACCATCTCCTGCTTTGGAGCAAGGGTATTCCTTGGCTGCTGTGCTGATGGGGCTCTCAGAAAAGAGGAAGAGCAAGGATGGTGCTCTCCAGACAGTGGAGAAGCAGGGTCTTTGTAACTACCAATTTTAGATTGGCTACTAAGGCCAACCAAAAATTGTGGAGTCCTCATTTTAGCAATAAAGGTGGACAAAATGTAGCCGTAGAAAACCTGAATGTGACTGGAAAAGTGGAAGAAGAGGCAGCTGGTTATGTAGAGAACAAAATGAATAGCAATCCCTTCCCCTAAACCTGCTCTTTAAGGGGGGGAAAACTACCGGTACCAGGTTTATGTGCATCTCATAATATAAGATTGGAATGACGGGGCAGCAGTCAATACCACAAGTCTTGGGGCATTTAACCCACTCAGGCTGTAACTGGTAGGGAGGAAAAAGTGTCCACCTGTCCCAAGATCCTATCCTGCTCTGGAATTTTCTCCACCACCTCTCAATTTAAGGCACCTGCATCTTCAAAGGGGGACCATCCCCATAGTTTAAGAACCATTAGATGAAGGCACACACACACACAAAAGTGTTACATGTAAGGAAGAATAATGAAACGTGCAACCTTGATTTTGTTACTTTCTGGGCAAGAGGTATTATATTAAAAAATCCTCACAAACAAAAAACTCAGCAGCAGCTTTGACAGTGAAATACTTTTTATCAAAATAAGAAGCCATACAAATCTTTGTACACTTATTCTTATCAGCAGAAACCAACCAGCAAGCAGCTCTTAATCTTTAAACGTTTCTGAAATCAAGTGTCTGTTTCTGACCAAAAGCAAACTGTACTCGTCTTACATAAGTCATTAACGACATGGTAACATTATCTTTGTCATACATAAATTATAGTGCATCTTCAAGGTAAGACAAGCTCCTTTAATTTGATTGCTCTTATTCCATCTTTACACACATGCTAAACGTTTCCTAAAATTATCGCAAGATAAAAATGTCTGCCAACATCCATCTTTCTGAGCTTAAAAGAAACAAACAAACATTCACAATTCATTATGTTTGGCAGAACTACCACACACCCAACCAAAATCATGTTGTCAGACCTATTTCCCAAACAGTGGATGACAGGGGTAAAAACAGGTAACAGGAGCATGTATTGGTTTCAGAGCCCAAATACCAAGCCACTGGGAAATATTCCTGACATGACCTGGTTTATTGGAGGAAGGAGAGCAGAATTGGGACACAGGCTCAATCTCTGCTCAGGTCACCAGTTCAAGTCGATGTTGGAAAATCAGCACATGAGAACATGTGCAGAGGTTGCTGCACACTGCCTGGTCTCCAGGCGATGTTCAAGAATGAGTATAAGAGTATCAGGTAGCATATTTGTAACCCAGTCAGCGTATACATCCTCACATCTTAGGAGACATGAATTTTGCCCAGGCAGTACGGAATCTATGCATATCATTTAGGCCAAAGGAAGCTAAGCTGTGATGCTGTTGTACTCCCATGAGCCCTGCCATCATAATCAATGGTCAAGAACAATGGGAGTGTTGGTCCACCCACAGGTCAAGACGCTCCCAATCTAGGGAATGTACAAAATACATCTGATTCGTGTACATTCGTGTCCACCATCCACTAGTGCATTTAACTTCAACCTTTTCAGACCCAAGACCTACTTTTAACTCAAACATGCATGTGGGAACCCATTTCTTAATCTTTTACCATATATTTGCATGGTGGTAGTGCTCCTGTTGCGACCCACCAACTGAAGACCAGTGCATTAGTGGTTTTCCATACTGTCTGGACAATTTGGAACATTTCTTGTCCACATTTTAGTCTATATACTGTATTAATATTAGTCTATATACTGTATTAATATTCCTTAATATGCCTATTTATATTTCGTTACTAAAATACTAATCAAAAAGACAAATGCATAAGGATAAATTTTGCCTGTCTCATACTACACATTATTGCCTGCTTCATGGGAAACATTGTTTCATGCCCAGGAGGAGAAGAGAAGTATCTGCTTCTGATTTTAAACTAACCACAGAGTGTTAGTGAAAACAAGACAGAATCTGAATATCAGGACACCCTCTTCCATCCCATAGGTCTGTGGAGTGGATGGTGGATGGTGATCCCATGGTTTTGGAACTTCCAGTGGTTCAGATCTGTAAAACATGAGGGTTTGGGGAAGGTCCTAAAGACTTTCCATGTTTTTAGCATTTCTTGTTTTTATCTGTAAGCTGTCTTGAGTCCCATCAAGGAAAAAGGCATCATATAAAGTTGCTGTTGCTGTTGTTGTTTGAACAGCAGGAAACCATGATTTCCTGCAACAACAGAACTGAGTCTCTGTGTTTGTGCTTAACCAGTATTTTGGTACTTTTAACAATATTAATGGGATACTTCATTAATGTGCAATTATATGGTGTTTTGCAGCCGGCTTGTTTCCAAACTATGATTTGCTAAAAAATAGTTATGGTAGAGTCAGTTTTAGGATTGCAAAAATAAATCAGTGTAGGATCACTTCTTAGTCCCTACTTTATGTTAGCCTTTCAGGGAGCATTGAGTGTCATGGACAATGGAAAGACAAAATGTATACCCTTCCCATTTCAAAATGAAGACAGTGTATGAAAGACTGGTTGTGATTCCCACAAGGTGGCTAGGCTGGCAAAAGTGAGTGCTACCTGAATGCTTCCCTACTCCAGCAAAGCAGGCTTGGAGCAAACAGTAATGTCTCTGACCTTGTAACAGATATCAAGTGGGGAGGAACTGAATGCTGCCTCTGAAAGGGAGATAAGATTCCAGTGCCAAGCAGGGAGCAAATCACAGAATGGGTGGTGTGTGATTTCAGCGAGCCAGGCTATAAAGGACTGCAGAAAAGATGTCCTCGTATGAGGACATCTGTTTTATAAATCAGCTTTCCACCAACCCCCGACATAAATGTTTAGCTGGAGGAAAATCAAATTCCTTATGCAGACAAACTGTCAGGATTGTCAGCCATGATCAAGCATCGACCACAAGCCCTCCTCACAAAGACTGCATATCTGCAGAAAACCATACAGGTCTTCTAAAGCCCAAGAACCTTTGCCCCATGTACCGTCACCACCCTTTCTGGTCCCGGTATAAACTTCTCCTTCCTGTGGGCAGACTTTAGCCTGATCTATGCATGCAACGGAAGTGAGGAACTATAAACCTAAGGTGATAGAGTGGACTGTGCCACTTCAGACTGCAGTGTGTTTTCTCTCTTTTTTATTGCAGCATTTTTATATTATATTATTATTATTATTATTATTATTATTATTATTATTATTATTACTGCCTGTCCAGAAGAATTCCCTGAAAGCAAAATTAACAAGCTCAAATCTCCCAAGACAGCAAGGAGTACTCTAACACAGCTATCCCTCTGCTATGCTAGTCCTCCACCCCACCCCACACTTTAAAATCTTTCATTCTTAAAGTCAGCAGAGGCAGCAAACATTTAAAAGTAACAAAATCATTCTGATTCTTACTACAAAAAAGCCCAAGCTGGCCAGCACTGTGTCCATGGATTACAGCTCCTGAGGGTATCGCTGATCCTCTTCAAAGAAACCATGGAGAAAGAAAGTGAGAACTCTCTATTGTTTGTGTGTGTGGCTGCTGTGCTAGTTTCCTGCTTGGAAGAAGATACTGGAGTATTGAATAGCAACATTGCAATTATTATTTCATTTACGGCATCCACTTCCAATCTAAAGTGGCATAGTCTGTCCTACCCTGCATTCTGCTGCTTGTGTAACGGGAGCAAGGCCATTGTCAGCACAACTACACACCCACTTGCAGGCCACCAAGCTGACCACAACACCATAGTCTTGCTTGGCCTGTTCATGAAAACCTACCCCCGTTTCCCCCCTGTTCTATGAAATAGCAAAATAAGATTTATTAAGGTGTTCTGTGGGGAAGCATGCAGCTTAGTGGGGCACAAGATGTGCAGGCATGACCTACAATCTTTCATTTGCATATTCCTATAATATCTATGCAAATTTAGGTTATTCCCATTTTACAAACTACAAACTACAGGAGGTTTTCAAATGGACCAAGCCTTCCTAGTGGTGCAGCAACAAAACCAATAGCACATATGGTTCAAATTGGATGGGGGACCCCGTGTTGAGATTGCTGCACTGCAGGGCATTGAACTAGATGACCCTTGAGATCCCTTACAATTGTACTATTCTATTATTCTATGTGGACCTCATTCATATAGAATTATTATTATTATTAATTAATTTGTATACCTCCCTATACCCGCAGGTCTCAGGGCAGTTCACAAGATGGCAAACCATCCACTTCCGATCACAAACACAAGCTCAGGCTTGAATGCAAGGAGAAGAGATTAGCAACTTCTGGTGCTGGGTTGTGGCAAATCATAGTGTCCCATTTTGCCTAAACCTGACAAACTATGATGCAAGCAAAAACAGCATCAAAACATGCTTTGGGTTTCTGCTTTCTCGGCAAATTATGATTTCCCACAAATCAGCATTGGAAGCTTCTGTTCTCCTTTTGGGGAAGGAGGAGAGAAGAGCTTAGGGCACAACACCTCCAAATCTCACAGGCTCTGAATTCACTGCTGCTCATTTGAACAGATTCAACAGCATCACTATTAGGAAGGCAAGTTTATCAGTTACTGTTAAGGAATAATGGTGAGGAGGGCATTGCCTGCAGAAGGGGGAATCAAACATACTGTGTTTGTGTGTGTGGCATCGGTTCCTACACAGTATGTTTGATTCCCCCTTCTGCAGTAAACAGAGCAGTCTTGGGGGCGGGGTCAAAGTTGATAAAGTGGACAAATGCAGGGAGAACTGTCTACAGTATATATTAATCATGAGAGTCAGGACACATGCAAGCACCTACACTTCTCATTCTTGTGCAAGGTAGCCAATAAGATGCCCTCCTGATGCAGGAAAGCAATTCCCATCAGCCGAAGAATGATGGGAGATGCAGCTCTAGACATCTGGAGGATACCTCAGTGGCTATCCCTGTCCTAGGGTCTAAGAACATCAGAAGAGCACCAAATTTCTCCTGTTGGGAAAAGGACAAATTCTACTGTTTGGAGCAGGATCATTCTAGTAGTGGCACTGCAGCTGTGGAATTTCCTCCCCAGGGAAACCCACCAGGCTTTCACACACTGTACTGTTTTAGGCAGCTTGGAAAAATATTTTTGTTCACTTAGATCTTTAGTTCATGAATGCTTTTATTAGGCTATGTTTTTTTGCTATCTGGGCACCTGTATTTGTTGATTTTATATTCATCTTCGTGTTTAACCAGTTATTGGTTTAATCTGCAAACCCTCTTAAGAAGGCACAAGTAAAAAAAATGGATTGGGGGAAAATAAACAGCTGATTAGTGTTCAGTACTGCTCTTGCAGTTACTTGGACACATGTTTTATTTATTCCGTGCTGTAAAACACTTATTTGCTTGTTGGGGTTTTTAGGGGGGGGGTACAAGACCATATTTCAGAATCCACCCCTACTACACCCAGTGTTCCTTGCGGAAAACATTGCCTAAAGTTGTATTCACAGTTAGGAAGCATTTTTACCATACAACTTAACTCCGATCTGAAACCATTTCCCCCACTGCTTTTTTCTCCTTCACTTGATGACAGCAGTAAACAAATCTGCAGACTGAACAGTGGTCTGGTGAGCTTCCTGAAACCCAAACAGGAGGAACTCTCTCATGAAAAGGAGTACAGTACTGCAGCAAACTTCAAAGATTTCTCTCTGCATTCTTGGCCACTCACCTCAGGACCCCTTCATGTAACTAGAACAGCTAAAGGAAGATGTAGGGTGCTCATGCTAACTTCTAGCCATGCCATCTCATTGCCATGCCCTTTCACATACAAGAACAGCCATGGCTTGATTTCCCTTTTTTGGCATGTCACTGGAAGGTTCACAATGCCATGCGAAAAAGCTGATCCAGCTTGTATTCAATGGCAGTTGTGTGCACACAATTGCCTCACCACAAGCTGATGCCACTGGGAGTCAGTGTGAGTAGACAGGAAATCATTGCAGCGAGAGGATGAACCAATCATGTGAACACCATGCAGTTGTTAAGAACATGAAATCCCAAACCCAAAGCAGCTTTGGATAACCAGTACTGCCTGCATTGCTGTCTCACTATAGATGGTGCTGGAGGAGACTCTTGAGAGTCCCATGGACTGCAAGAAGATCAAACCTATCCATTCTGAAGGAAATCAGCCCTGAGTGCTCACTGGAAGGACAGATCCCGAAGCTGAGGCTCCAATACTTTGGCCACCTCATGAGAAGAGAAGACTCCCTGGAAAAGACACTGATGTTGGGAAAGATTGAGGGCACAAGGAGAAGGGGACGACAGAGGACGAGATGGTTGGACAATGTTCTCGAAGCTACAAACATGAGTTTGACCAAGCTGCAGGAGGCAGTGGAAGACAGGAGTGCCTGGCGTGCTCTGGTCCATGGGGGTCACAAAGAGTCGGACACGACTAAACAACTGAAGAACAACAACATAGATGTGACTAGATACAAAGGAGACGAGAGCTCCTGTACCATTAACAACTAAGTAGAGGAGTATTTCATCAGGTGCCTCTCTCTGCCCACACCTGCATTAGAAGGCACACCTTCCCACCCCAACTTCTTTTTCATCTACTATTTCTCCATGTTCCTTGCAGCATATATGATGTGACCCACAAATGATCCTGCAAGGTATGTCAGGCTGAGCAATAGCAACTGGCACAAGGTGAGTTTCATGGCTGAGAAAGGAATCTGAGCCAGGTCTCCTTGGGCTGACACTAAAGTCACATCCACACCATACATTTAAAGCACTGTTATACCACTTTTAGCAGTCATAGAGAATCCTGGGCACTGTAGTTAGTTTAGGGTGCTACCCTCACAAAGCTACAATTCCCAGCACCTTTAACAAACTACAGTTCCTAGGATTCTCCATGAAAGTTAAAAGTGGTATAATAGTGTTTTAAATGTATGGTGTGACATAACTCTTAAAAGGGACAATAGCATCCAATCACCCAATATGGGGAGGGGGGGAGACTGGGCATTTTTCCCTTCAAAGCCAGAGCTATGACCAAATCTCATTTTAATAATCTAAAGCAAAACTCACCTCTACAGATTTTCCCCAATGAAATTATCTTTGACAGTCCCAGGGAAACCATAGATTCATATGTCAATACATTAATACAGTCATTTTCTGCTGTCCTTTGACCCATATATTTTCACCTAAACTGAAAACAAAGCCAAGTACTTTTTTAGTCATTGCACTCACTCAATTCATAAATTGTATATATACATCAAAGTATATACATTTCTTTATGTGGTAAAGTTACGTCTTGCACCTCCAACTCCCAAGAGTTCCTAGGGTGCCACTCAAAACAAATGAAATGCAATCTTCCACTGGTGGGCCTTTAACAGAGATGGCAACATGTTTTATAACAGTTGTTGTTCTGCCTCTGCTCGCAAATTCTAATTAACTAAACTGTTGCAAACTTATCTTAATGAACCATTTAAGATGCCAAAAATGTATGTGGGGTGGTGGGTCCATGGAAAAGTAGCTTGGGTGTAGCAGCTACAAATACACCTAAGGAGACTTTTCAAAACCTCCTGACAACAGAGGCCCAAGCTTAGGAATAATAAAATCCAAAGAACCCATGTTTGAGACCTATGATCTTTCTGGTCATCAACTGTCAAGAGCTCAAAACCCCAAAGGATTATAAAATCTGACAGTGGAGAATCATTCAGTAAAAATAAAGCAGGTGTGGCAAGACCAGTAGTGCCTCATCCCATTATTGTACTGAGAGAGTGAAAGTATATATGGTACCAGGTTTGCATCAACGTAGCTATCCTGTCATTTGAAACACATACTAAAACTGCACAAGACCTTACAGTCTCACTCCACAGGGCTTCCACTGATGCAATCCCCCTCCTCCCCTCTCAGAGACTTGGAGAAGGGGGAGGTGCAAGTGGTATCACAAAAATCTTTGAGAACTCTGGCAGTGGAAGAAGCATTACATCAAGAGCAAATGTAACACACGGGGGGGGGGGGAATTCTGAGTAGAAACATATGTAGCAGAATTTTACTACTTAGAATTCCCTAGTAACCCCTATTTGGAAGGGTGGGGGGTGGGGAGATGATCGACAGAAGACACTTGTACATATCTTGCATTTCAGCAAGATACACAGCATTATTCATTTTGGCTTGCCCAGCGTGATCTTAAAAGTGTGCACAGGCATAAATCTTGCACAGCAACAAACTCAACACACTTTTGTTGCTTATGCAGCAACAAACTCCTTTTGGAGAAAAAATTCTTTCACAGATGCATATTGGACACACTAAGCAATACTGAGTTAATACTAAGCTCAGTAATATTATTAAAGGTTTTTTTGTGTTGCTTTTTACAAATGTCAAGTGTTAGGGACCAAAAGCACTGCAAATCAATGGGATACTCTCCTAAGTTTCCCCATCAAGTAAGATATTAAAGTCAATTGCCCTTTTACAATGATAGCAAAATCTTCCCTTTGAGTTAAAACCATTTAAAAGACTTTCTTTCTTTATGACAGATATCCAGATCTGGCAACTACACTGTGGTTTCCACAGAACTTTGGTGTTTCTGGTGGTGTTGCTTTCTGCCATTTATTTATTTATTTATTTATTTATTTATTTATTTTGCTAGGTTTTTTTGGGGGGGGGGAGAGAAAACCTGAACAAAGACGACTTGAAAGAACCCAAGCTAATTTCTAGGTTTGAAATCAGCAAAGGATCCAGCAAAGCAAATGAAAACCGCTCTTAGTGACTTGTGGTGGCTGGAAATTGTTTTTAAAAGTTTTGGGCCCAATCTCTAAATGTAGTAATTATTACACTCATGATAGCCCATTCCTGTTTAAGATCCCTCCCCACAAGAAGACTCAAACCTTACACAGCTTTTTTAAGTGCCCTGCACCCCCTCCCCCAATAGCCTCCATACTCTGAAAACACAGAGGAAATCAGCATCAAGCAAATGCTTGCAACCAGTCTGAAAGTCACACGTGCTCCATTGCAAGACCTTGCTTTCAATGTGTCTTTTGTTTGATGGCTGGTGTTTCAACATCCTCAATCTGAACAGAAAAAGGTCAGCCCTAGTCTTCTGGCATTCATAAACCTGAATCAGGCCCTGCCAAAGGAAGATTGATGTTGTAGTAAATTTGCCTTGATCAAAAGCAGGGACAGTTGGAGGCAGAAACCAACTTTGCAAGATGAATCTCAATTCTCTCCTAAAGTGAGAGACAACAATGCTTGGAAGCATGTGGTTTAGCTAGACCCTTCAACAAAACCTTTCCCTCAGTGTATGTGGATTTGGAATACAAAAAATTTACAGCAGACTTGCAAATAGGTCTACATTTTTATTTATAAGCCAAACACACAGACCTGTGTCAATCACTTATAGCTTTAAAGGAAAGTAGGGGGAGGAGACCTTTCTCAAAACTTTCCTGCATGGTCACAGCCACATTGTTTTTATAATATAAATAAGAAGCTTCTCCTGTAGAACTTTAATTTTTTTAAAGACGCAGTAACAAATACTTCACAGCAGCCTTGCAAACATCCACTGAAGTTACCAGCTTGTCTATAAACATTCCTGCCTTAGACGTTTGTGGCCAAAGAAGAATGAGAGCCAATCTTTACAAAGCTTCCCTGTCTGATCGCTTGGAGGCATTTCTTACTCACCAGAGGCATTTAGGCAAGTGGCTATTTACAAGCCTGGGTACACTAACTGGGGAAATAAAATAACTTAAACCACTCATAAGTCAAGCCGCTAGTCCTCATTTTTGATGGTTTGTTTGTTGCATAATTCCCAAGGCAGGCTATATTTCCTTTTATGATATACATCCTCACAAGTACTCTTTGAGAAAAGGTAACACTTTGAGGGGAAAGCAGCAGAAGCCAAGAGACAGCAACCGAATCCAGCAAGTCCACGGCTGACCTTCCACTTGAACCTTGGTCCAACTCTAACCCTTTTACGGCTAGCACCAGGCTGGGCTTCCATTCACCCAATAATCCTCCCTTGTAAACTCCCACCCCCCAAATATCTAAAAAGTAATCATTACAACTTGGTGGAGGTGACTCCATCATTAACCTTTCCAATTCCAAAGGCCAAGTCCCATATTGCAGTTTAAAGGCGAGCTATGAGTTGCTAAACATGCTTAAAAGAAAAAAGAACTGGCAGCTGGAAGTCCCACTTATCTAGAACTTGGGGCGCCAGAGCTTTGAACAGGCTTTTTGCCCTTTCAAATTTGATAAGCCCATTGCCTCACTGAGGCACACACTTGTATTCACAGTGCCTAAATAGCCATTTCATATTTGAAAGAAAGCACAGCTAGGTAGCACCCTAAAGACTATACCCAGGCATTCATCTCTTCCCCCATCCCTCTACTCCTATTCCTGCTCTCTTACTGTCTCCTGGAAACCTTTGAGAGGGCATTTGTTCAAGCTGCCAAGTTAAATCCTCCACTCTCATGTCAGTCTGGGTGGGGGGAGCAGTCAGAACACCCAGCGTCTCTTAGGCCTGTTGAAGTAAATGCACAGATACACACTATTACTTTGGCCCTGGAGAATCATTAAACCCTTTCAGATCAGTAACTAAAGACCAACATGTATATACAGTGCAGAAAAGCAGGCTGTGGTGATGACAGGGGTCTGAGACTTTAAAAACTGGCTACCGTCTCAATTCCCTCTGTGACTGCAGGCTTACACATTTCCCAGCTGCACAGGCTGTAGAAGCACAATCAGGCAAAGAAAAGAAAAGATCTAAACATCATATTGTGTGCGGTTGTTCTCTTCCTCCTCCTCGTCATCATTCCTCAGTTTTTAACGATGCTCATAATTATTAAGACAGAAGAAGGCAACAGGCATCTCAGAAGGTCTCACTCCTACAACCAAAGTCAGCTACCAAATTAGAACCTTCACACGTGCGCCCAACACACCCATATATCCAAAAAGTTTTCAGGGCAGGCGAAGAAACCCGACCAAGGAACTTTTATATCCCCTCCCATTATCTTCCTTTGGAAGTCGGCCTAGGAGACCTGCCCAAAAAGTTCGTGGCCAGGAATCCAAGACTCAACTCAGATGGCTCCTATTTTTAATGTTTACATTCCTCAAGTGCCTTTTAACTGCCATGTTACTTTTCGGGTTTTTTTCTTCCTTGCAGCCAGCTATAGCTCAAACTTGTCTCCCCTGGAAAACGATTCCCTCGGTCCCTCTCCGCGCGCCCACCCTCGGTTCAGAGTACCAAGAAAGCAGGGGCTAGACTCTTCTCTCTCCCCCCCCCCCCGCCCGCCACCTTCTTTCACTGGCTTCCTGGACAGATGAAATGGGAGAGGGAGGGAGAGACGGGGGAGGGAGAGAGAGGGAGGGAGAGGTGGGGGGAGACCCTCCCCGCGCGCCCCTCCTGGCCGGCGAGAGAGGCCCCAAGTCCCAACTGGCTTTCAGAATCCAGACACAAGGAATTTGCACTCGCTCCGGCTTCCCACCGCCCGGAAAAGAAGCTCGGCGCCCCCTCCTCCACCTCTCCCCCTCCCACCCACCTTTCTTACATCTTCCCCTGCAAACCCTCCTCCGGATCGATCGATTAGGCTCTCGTCGGGGAGGATCTTAAAGGAATCGCCTTTTCTCAAAACCAGTTAGCAAAAGTATATGAATTTTTTTAAAAAAAGCCGGCCAGGAGGGGAGGAGGGAGGCAGGAGGGCAGGGAGAAAGGACAACAAAACAAAACCCCGAACCAGAAGCTCTCCGGATTATTTGAAACCTTCCTTTGTTTTTAGGGCGCAAAATCGCGGCTCCTGCCGGCAGCCTGCCCCCCAACCCCTGCCAGTCAAGGGTGCAAAAATAGGCACGTTGTTTGGGCTCTTCAAACTTGAGACGCGCGCACATAAAAAACACCTTTTGCCGATCTATATGTATATAATCGTGTATGTCTCCTTTCTTTTCCACTCATTCCGACCCACCCACGTTCTAACATGCGCACCGCTTTTCGATTCTTTTTCTTTAAATAAAAGCGATCCCCAGTAAACGTCTGGCTTCTTCATGCCCCCCCCCGCTATCGTAAAATAAAGCAATATATTAATACAGCAAACTAAGATTCAAGTCCATCCGCCTTTCCCCCAGGATCTCCCGGGTTTTGCCTCTGTCTTCGCGAACCCCCCACATTGCCAAACGTAGAAACACAAGCTGCCCCTTTAAGAAGTCTTCACACTGTTTTCCTGGATTTCTTCTTTTCTCTCTCTCCCCCCCCCCCCCCCGCGTCGCCGCCGCTTCCAATCTTCACACCAAACATAAAACAACATATCTATGGATTTCGGTGCATTTCCTTATCTCGCTTTTACTTCCATTGTTTCTACAAACCTTGGCCGGAGTACCCCCCCCCCCTCCAAAAACACACACACAAGGAGATGTAAATGAACAGAGACGAAACTTACCTACAGGCTGGGGAGAATGAGCAAGGCTTGCAAGAAGGGGGAAAAATCATACGGAAGAAAGCAGGCAAAGCAAAATATTCCCTCTTTCCAGTGGATCTGCTGCAGGTCTGGTTCAGGTGGCTTTTAAAATTTTACTTTAAAAAAATCTCTTATTTCTTGCCTTTAATAGATGTATATATATATATAATCTAAATTAAAAAAACCTCTCACAGACAGTGAAAAGGAGCTCAGTGTTAGTGGGAGAATAAGTGAATCAACTAGCAGAGAGCAGAGCAAGTTGAAGTGTCAAATTACATTGGCTATTTTATTACCAAAGGGCCCTGCTTCTGGCTGTTGGCAAAATCTGTCCCAGATTCCTATCTGAAAGGGAGCTGTCTCTCCTGGAAGGAAGCTTTTTCTCCCTGCATGTGCCTGTCTCCTCTTCCCCCCCTCCCCGCCACCCCGCTTTCCACCGCACCTCCTGACCACCTAAAGTTAAAATCTTTAAGAGCCAAGTTGAACAACGCAAATAATTGTCTTTCGAGATTTCCCCCTCCCCTCCCCGCCACCCTCATCAAAGGGAAGAACTTCCTGTCGAGAGAAACGGAGCGCGGCGCGCACACCATTGCCCGACTGTTTATAAAAATTAATGAAGGGGGGGGAGGGACACACACACACACACCCCCTTTTGCAATTTCCACACACACACACACACCCCACATAGAAAGACGTCCATAATCCAGTGCACTTTTAAACTGGCAACGCTTCCCAGTCTACACGGCCATTTAAGACCATTGTTTTAGGCTACTCTCTGCGTGTGAATGGAAACCAGTCCACTCTAAACATTTTGTATTTTGACACGGTCCTTGCGCGCGCGCGGTATGTGTGTGTGTGTATGTGCTTTATATTATAGGGGGGAGTTTTGTGGGTTTTTTTTTTAATTACTAGAAAACCAGTAGCTTTATCCACGAGCCGCGCACGGTAATGTGCAGCCTGGACCTGCTTCCTAGGAGGTAAATCTAATTTAGGTGTAATAGGGCTTCCTCCCAGGTAAGACGGGGCAACCCGTGTCTCCCACACACCCACTTTTATCCAGGAATTTAACCCACTTGAACCCAGCCGTGATTTACTTCTGAGTAAGCGCCAATAAAATCGGAAGGCGAGGTAGCCAATGGCAGGAAACGCGTTGACTTTAAATATATTTTTTCCTCTTTAGGAAAAGTCCGATCGTTTAAGGGGGATTCGCAAGACGCCCAGCACAGCGAGGCGGAAGGAGGCGGCGAGGATGTTCCTAACTCTGCACAACACCCGGATCTTCCTCTGAGAAGAACCGGGAACGGGGAGATGAGGGGAGTGGAAACCAGATCCCGGGAGGAGGAGCTGCGTGTGTGTGTGTTTGTGTGTGTGTTTTAATAGCAGAGCCCCGGTAGCGAGGAGGCTGCTGGGTCTCGATGTTAATTGAAAGAGAGGTTTGTGTATGTGCGCCTTTTTTGTGAAAATTTCCCGACTACACAGAGCTCTCACCGGATCTATCTCCTCCTCTCTGCCTTTAAATTCGCAGCCCGATCCAATGCCCCGTTAGGCGGCGGGGGCATAGCTGCCAAGTTCTCTTTTTTTTAAGGGAAATTCCCTTATGCTGAATAGGCTTCCTCGTGAGAAAAGGGAAAACTTGGCAGCTATGGGCGGGGGAGCAGGCACACCGGCTCTTCTCTTCTCCCCCTGATTTTTAAAAGTATTTTTGGCGCGAGTTCCTTTTTTTTGCAGCAGCAGCAGCCCGATCCCAGCGCACGTTTTCCTCGAAAATCAGCGCCAGGTTTTTTGTTTTTTAAAAAAGTGGTGCTTGCTCTCTGCCCCCCTTTACGCGTTTCACACACAGGGCTTGCATACATGCTTAGGCGCACAATACCACCATCAGGCTGTCTTGAAAAGCTGGCGGATTCGGATCAACGGAAGAGTTCATGAGCTCCAAATGGGGGGATTCCAGCCGGGTCTCCAATAGATAGATTGATTTAGATTACCACGCTAAATCGTCCTTGTCTTCTAAGAGCCCCGACCCTCGTTACCATCCCTTCTCTCCCTGACAAAATATTTGCAGGCCTAGCAATGTTTTACGACGAGCTGTTAAGAAGTCGAATATATATTCCACGCCCGTCGAGTCCAACAGGGCTTGTTAGATTATGCAACTGAAGAGAAGCGATTTAAAGAGCGCCCAGGCTCCGCCCCGTTTCTCTTGGGGAAAGGAGGGAGGAATTGATTTTGAAGCAAGTGGGGGGGGGGTGGAACCTAATACACCCAGCTATCCCTGTTAACAGACCCAAGGCCCGATGCATCCTTTACTCGAAAGTCACAGAGTCCTATTGAACACAAGGGGTCTTACTCCCAAACGTGGGTCTCACGGTGGGTGGGCTTACTCCGAGGTTCAGATTCGCAGCGTTCACACTTGGAAGGAGGCCCAGAGCTGCGGAGTTTTATAGTGCTCTTTATATGATCCG
This sequence comes from Zootoca vivipara, assembly GCF_963506605.1. Lineage (NCBI taxonomy): Eukaryota > Metazoa > Chordata > Lepidosauria > Squamata > Lacertidae > Zootoca > Zootoca vivipara. Next base: position 82,020,455 of record NC_083280.1, read on the forward strand.
GCGGGACTTCTGCATTTAGAGTACATTTTACCAGCGCTGCGCTTTAATTTCCAAGGATGGATCAAAGAAATCTCGAGGCGTGTTTCAATCCTCTTGCAGGAGGTACTTTAGAGCAGCCGTCGCAAACCTAGCGCCCCCCTCCGCCCGCTGTCGCGGACGGAAGTTGTAGTCCCCAACATTTGGAGGGCGCCAGGTTGGCGACGCCCGGATTTCCCCGTGCTCTCTGACACCGCATCCCTTTCCCCTCAATTAAAGACTCATTTAACCGATTTCATCTGACTTCTCTTCCTTGGCAGCCCCATCCCCCCACCTAAATCCTCTGCACCCCTCCAAAATAATGTCCATTTGAAGCGTTGGATGCCATGCCACCCGAACCTAAGGAGAGCGCCTGTTGATTTTGTTTTTGTAAGACCCAAGCAACAATCTGATGTGCAGCCCGATCCGGTATTTATTCGGAAGGAGGTCCCAGTGAGTTTAAAGAGATTTCCAAGTAAAAAGGCGTAGCGTTATCTTTAGGTAAAGGTAAAGGGACCCCTGACCATTAGGTCCAGTCGTGACCAACTCTGGGGTTGCGCGCTCATCTCGCATTATTGGCCGAGGGGGCCGGCGTACAGCTTCCAGGTCATGTGGCCAGCATGACAAAGCCGCTTCTGGCAGACCAGAGCAGCACATGGAAACGCCGTTTACCTTCCCGCTGTAGAGGTTCCTATTTATCTGCATTTTGACGTGCTTTCGAACTGCTAGGTTGGCAGGAGCTGGGACCAAGCAACGGGAGCTCACCCCGTCACAGGGATTCGAACCGCCAACCTTCTGATCAGCAAGCCCTAGGCTCAGTGGTTTAACCCACAGAGCCACCTGGGTCAGCGTTATCTTTACTTGGCAATAAAATTAATGTCACTCGGTGGAACCTCCGGGCAAACAGCAGGTTGCATATTGTGCTCTGAAGGGCTTGAATCTAGGTCCTGAGTTCTGGTTACAGGTAGGTAGCCGTGTTGGTCTGGATCGAAGTAAAATAAAAAAATTCCTTCAGTAGCACCTTAAAGACCAACTAAGTTTTTATTTTGGTATGAGCTTTCGTGTGCATGCACACTTCTTCAGATACAGTGAAATGGAAGTTTCCAGGCACTTATGTAGAGAAGGGGTGGGGAGGGGTGGGGAGGGGGAGGGGGGATCACTCAGAAGGGTGGTGGAAATGGGTGATTGACTGACTGATAGCTGTTGATGACCGCAAACGACTGCAAATGGTTTTGCATGAAAAAGCAAGGGTTGAGATGGCTGAAGATCGCTTATCATGTATAATGAGATAAGAACCCGATATCTCTGTTCAAACCAGGTCCCTCCATGGTTTTGAGCTTGGTGATAAGTTGCAATTCAGCAACTTCTCTTTCCAGTCTATTTCTGAAATTCTTTTGTAGTAAGACAGCTACTTTGAGATCTTGTATAGAATGTCCTGGGAGATTGAAGTGTTCTCCTACTGGTTTTTCTGTCTTCTGGTTCCTGATGTCAGATTTATGTCCATTTAGGTCCTGAGTAACACCGAGATCCTGATTATTGTTAGTACCCCATTGAGTAGATTAATATGCTTATGATCAGAGTAGAAAACTACTTAAATTCAAATATTGAGATCTATGGAGGAAGCACGGTATGCAAATTTAAATAACAACATTTCAGGAAAACTGGGTAGTGGTTCTATATTTTCTCTTCACCTCCCTAATATTCATTCACCCCAACAGCCCTACGGTGCAGATTCCTATGTTCCTAATTAACCCTAATCCTGAATTCCTAAGACCCACGCCAGTATTTCTGCCTCCCCTTTGCTTTTGTGAAGGGGTGTCTGAAAAGCCATACACCAGAAAAGAGGGCTGTGTGTCTCTGTGTGATAAGCTGTGAGCTCTTGCAGGACCAGTGGCTGAGTTAGGACTACACAGGTCTCCTGGTCTACACAAATAAAGAATAAACACTGCCAGCAACTCAGATTATTCACCAACAGCCCCCATCCTGTGTGAGTGATACAGTAGGGCCTTGGCTCAGTGGAAGAACATCTGCTATGCATGCAGAAGGAGGTCCCAGGTTCAGTCTTTAGCATCTCCAGGGAGAGACCCCATCTGAAACCCTGAAGAGCCACTGAAAATAAAAATCTAGAAAAAAAATCTAGATGGAGCAGTGGCCCGACTCTGAGGACAGATTCCTAGGTTCCTACCCTGTGTCTGTTTACTCCACAGTAAGTTTTGCGGTACTCAGTGGGGCTTACTCATCACTAAATAGGCATTGACTTGCGTGCACTCAGGAGTGCCATCTTGAATAAAATATTGGGGGGGGGCAGGAAGCCCCGCCCCTCATAATTGATCATATGATGAGGTGCACACACACTATTTGAATGGCAATGTCCATTAACGGGGAGGGGGGAGCTTGCTCAAAGATTTTTTGGGGGGTGCCGAAGGGGAATGGTGTCAGGGGTTCTTGCCTCCAAGTAAGCGTGTAAGGAGCTGGGCTGCAATCCTACAGATTTACTTAAGGGCAACCCCCCCCCATTGCTCTTACTTTCAGGCAAACATGAACAGGATCGCTTTGGGGAGGGTTGTTTGGGGTCAACAGGCTTGCCCCGTTCGGTATTAACGCGTTCAGAGTGTGCGCGTGTGTCCTTTCCACCCACGAGGAAGGATAAGTGTCTTTCCCTTGCCCTGTTCCATCCTTAAAGCAAGGGAAAGTTCCCCGATACTAACTGCAGCCTGCCACGGCTCCGATCCGAAGCTTGAGCCGCTGTCCCGGGCTCCGCGTTTTGCAGGCAACCGCCGTGTCAGATGGAGAGCTCTGAATAACAAAGACAAGTTTGAGAGCAGCCGCAGCCGCAGCAGCAGCAGAGCTGGCTGAGTGACGTCAGGGAACAATGCCTGTGCCAACAGCTTTCCCTCTTCGCCACACTCGCACACGCACACACACAGCAGCTCCTCCTCGGTTACACAAACAGGGCTCTGCTCTCGGAGATGCAGATCCTTAAAGGGACACTGGCCCTTTATGCCCCTCGGCTCTCCAAAGAAGAGCTTTTTTTTTTTTTTGCAAGCTCTTCCCACCTCCTTCCCTTTATTTAGTCAGCCAGTTCAGCCTGGCTGCTGCTGTTCTTGCTTTTAAGGCGGAGGCAATCTTTTGAATCGCCACCTCGCTTGCCACTAGTAATGCATGCGAAGTTGTGTGTTAAGTGGGGGCATGCCCCCCCCAAAGGAAAATACAGTAGGATATTGTTTTCGTCTGGGTGTGTGTGTGTGTGTGTGTGTGTGTGTGGACAGCTGCTTTTTCATATGCCTAGTTAAGATGCTGTATTAAGACATAATTACAGATTGGTTGTTTTCACCATTAAATAGATATTTAAAAGTTCTCAGTCCTGCAACTTTCCCGAGACTCAATGGCTGAGATTTAGAGAGTAAATTCCTTCCAAAGAACTTTGTGAGCATAAAAGTAATGCTTAAGTAATTGATTTCCAGGAGGGCCAGCCCTGTCAGTCTCTCGCAACAAAAGCAACAAAGAGTCCTGTGAGACCTTAAAAGACGTTAGCAAATGTTATTCTGACATAAAGCTTTCAGGGACTGGAGTCCACTAGTCCACAAGAATTTAGGCAGTAATAGCATTTGCTACTCTTTAAGGTGCCACAGAACTCTTGCCTTTGCCAACTAATTAAGTAATTAATTGTTTAATTAAAAAGTAGCCTGAAACCAAATAATTAGCTGGGTACTTCAAATTCATATGTGACATCTGCCCCCACTGCTCATTTTGATAAACTGCTTTGAGGTTTTATTGCAATCGTAGAGTCATAGAATTGTAGAGTTGGAAGGGACCCAGAGGGTCATCTAGTCCAACCCCCTGCAATAGGAATCTAAATACCTTTTGTCAAATAAATAAAGTTTGGACCTCATCACCCCATACAGCTGGCGGTGCACAAAGATGACAGAAGCCACATTGGGCAGAATCCAATAATAATAATAATAATATTTTATATGAGCTGCTTTTGATTACTAAGTGAAAAGGTGGGATCTAAATGTATTAAATAAATAAATGAAACCTCCCTGTTAGGGTCTGAACTCTAGAGCAGCCTCCCCCAATGTGAATGACCTCCAGCTGTTTTGCACTACAGCTCTTATCCCCCCTGGCCATGAGACACACTGGCTGGTGCTGATGGGAGTTGTAGTCTAAAAAACCAGGTTCAGAAAGGCTGCTCTAGAACAGGCATCCCCAAACTGGCCCTCCAGATGCTTTGGCCAACAACTCCCATGATCCCTAGCTAACAGGTCCAGTGGTCAGGGATGATGGGAATTGTAGTCCAAAATAGCTGGAGGGCCGAAGTTTGGTGATGCCTGCTCTAGAACTATGTAATGGTGGCCCTCTGGTCTGCAACCCTTCTAAACAGGCCTTCCAAGCATCCCTTGCCTACTCACTTCCTGCCAGCAATGCAAAACCTCTCCTGGCCCCTAGAACCTGTGTTGCATTTTTTGACTGAGTCCTGCTTTCAACTTGGCACCACCTTTCCTCAGCACCATGCTTCCACCACCCATTGTCCTCAGACCACTGAGGACTCTGCCCCGCTTCCTTCAGCCACCCTGTCTCTGAAGCAGCCCACCGGGAGTTTCATTTCCCTCCACACATAACATAGACTCAGCGGTGGACTTTGGGCTTTCAAATTTCAGCAGCGCCCTGTGCGACACTATAATTTGGTCCCCCCTGCCTCTTGCGCTTCATTCTGCATCATTGTTGTGGTGTCAGCACCCAGTGTGGCCAAACCAGATGCGCTGACAATTTTCACTATGTGGCCGTTTTAAATTGTTCTTAATGTTTTGTTTTGGTTTTTTTTTAAAAAAAGATTTCTACTTATTTTATTTTTACTTGTATCATTTTGCTGCATTGTTTGTCTGCCCGGCTCCCTGCAAAGGGTTGGATGGAAATTTAATAAGTAAATAATAAAGCCCCATCCTGGTCTCGAGTGCTATGAGAATTCTTCATTCATTCATTCATTCATTCATTAGCATCAATTCTCTTCCTGCCTCAGTTTCCTCCTTTTGCCCTCTACTGGCTCCTTCTTTTAAGGCACTCTCAGCAAAATACTTTCCGGAGGCCCCTTCATAGGTGCTGCCACCTGTGGAGAGGAGGTGCCTCCTACCTCCTCCTCCTCCTCCTCCTCCTCCTCCTCCTCCTCCTCCTCCTCCTCCTCCACCTCCTCCTCCTCCTCCTCCTTGCTGTTTGTTGCATGCCCAGAAAGGTGGTGGGTGAACAAAGCCAGTGGACTGCAAGGTGGTGGTGGAGGAGGAGGAGGAGGAGGAACCATCGCTGCCTTCCAAAAACATTGGAGGAAACTTTTGCCCAATGTAAGCAGCGTACAGAAAATCAGTGTCTAAAATAAGCAATGCCCAGATGCTAACCTTTTTACCATCTCTGTATGGAAGACATATTCTTTTCCTCAGATATAATCAGTTTTTAATGGTAAATGCAAATGGCATTGTGTGCCATATGACCATTTTCAAAGCATTTGTCAGTGCCACAAGTTTACAAGGTGATTATTTAACAAGCATAGTGCTTAGCAACAAGTTCCAATCTAAGAACAAAACTGATACGGTTAAGTGCCTATTTCCCCCTACCCATCATGTTTCACCTCCAGCATCAAGCACTCTTGTTGATTAGTGTGGCAGACTGTGCGCCCTGCTGCTGGGGTACACACATCTCTAATGGCACAGATAGATGTAACTCTTATTCTGGGTTAATTAATCTGGAATGCCTATCTTGATTATTTTTTCTCACCTTACTCATATGACCTAGCACAGGGGTTTTCAAACTGCTCCTGGAAGCCCTTGGGTTTCTCAGAAGTTAATCAGGGGTTCCTCAAAGAGAAGATCAGTGATGGTGGTGATTGGATTGACTGACTGACTACTAGTTCCATCCAGCGTGAATTACAATTCTTAATAGGATTCTGGGCACGGTATGTTCTATGTTGGTCCCTATCTAACTGGCATGCTATATACCATTTAATGATGATAATAATAAGGATTGATCTGAATACAGCAGGTCAGTCATTTTAGTGAAATGGCCTATTGGTACATTCAAAAGTTTTTAAGCACTAGTTAAATGAGCAAGTTTTGATCATTTTCCTTCCTAGTATAGTTCTTAATAGCACTATTACAGAAATTTAGTTATTTGGAGGTGTCAATCTCTAATTTTAGGTGATTTGTCACCTGTCTTCTTAACTATTTAATAAATTAACTGATTTAATTTAAATAAATCTGCATATTAAGAAAGCTTCAGCATAAATGCCCTATTGAGATATTTGAGGAAGTGTGAAACAATGTACAATTGGCTAATCAATGCTGCTACTCATTGTTAAAAGGAATTTTTAAAGTATTTTGTTCCCTATTGAAAAAACACACCAGAATCACAACAGCCTCCAAAATGACTATTAATCTAAGCTCCATTAGTTTATACTGAAAGAATTGCACTGGCTGCCAGGTGCTGTTTTTGCGGATAAAGCTTTATACAGTTTTGGACCAGGATATCTGAAATGTCATCTCATCCCTTATTTATCCCAAATTGATCACTGCACTCTTCAGATGTGGGCCTTCTGCATATACCATCTTATCAGGAAGGCTGTTCCACACAATGGAGGAATTGGGCCTTTAGTGGTGGCACCTATCCTTCCATTAAACCTCTCGCAGAAGGGGCAACAAAAGAAGGGTTTCAGATGATGAATCCAGGGTCCAGATATATTCAATCTGCAAAAGGTGTTCCATTAGATGCTGGGGTCCTGAGCCATATAGGGCTTTGCAGGTTAAAACCAACATTTGTAATTAGGCTTGGAAACATATGGGCAGCCAGCACAGTTGCGCTAGAACTGGTGTTAGTCAATCCATTAATTGATTAGAACTTTAGAGGTACAATCCTGCTGGGCTCACACATTGAAAGTGTATGATGCTGTCCTACATATATCAGTCAAGATTGGTTCTTCCTGCACTCAATCGGAAGCCGCGTCAGACGTTTGGCTTCCAAAAAACGTTCACAAAATGGAACACTCATTTCTGGGAGCTGATTTGTTCAGGAGCCAAGCCGTTCGACTACCAAGGTACCACTGTACTCCTAGGTTCATTCTCACACAGGAGAAATCTACTCTCAGGCAGAGAAGATGTACACCCATGTTCAGAAGCATGAGGGAGCATGAGCTTGCAGAGGTTTGTAGGTGAAGATTGCAAGGTTCTACCTCAACCTTGGAATGAGGAGCCAACCAGTGATGCTCCATGCCTTCTTCATAGCTGTGACCTGGAAGGGGAGGGCCCTACTGTTCCTATGGGGTAGTTCCACACTATACAAGATTTTACTTCATCTGCTAATAAGGATGCCCAGGTTCAAGACGAGAGGGTTCTTGTACCTTTGACAGTTGTGTAGAAGAAAGAGGATGACAGGAAGGGAGGGAAGCAAAACTTTGCTCACTACCAAGAGCTCAGAAATAAATCCTATGCTTACTTGATCTAAAGAAGTGGTTGCCAAACTTGGCCCTCCAGCTGTTTTTGGCCTACGACTCCCATCATCCCTAGCTAACAGGACCAGTGGTCAGGGATAATGGGAATTATTATTAATCCAGGTGCCCTGTCGTTTTTTGAATTCAACCACCTTACTACTGCTTAAAGTTTGCAATCCTACTCATATGCTGGATGGTTCTGCAAAGTTTGTAACCTTGTGACAGCATGCCAGTAATTTATGGATAGACCATATCTGACTCAGGTTCTCCATCAATGTTTTCAAGAAGCCCCAGGAGTACTGGGATAACACTATCACAGCAGCCAGATCTTACTGAAGTATAGTGGCTCCTTCCCTTTTATTTTTTACACTTCATTGCCCTTCCTTTGAGATGAATATAAACCCCAATAATTTTACCCAGCAGTCCAGAGATTATAAAGATGGATACTGTTTAGTCAACGTGAGCCATAAATCACTGCCTTTGGTGCCCATTATTAAAGCGTGGGATGAATAAACCGAGCCTTCTTAAGTAAGTGATGATGACATTGTACCCATGCAGTCATTTCATTATAATAACACAGATGATATGCCATTAGCATCTCACCTTAATAGCATATTAATTTGCAATTAATTTTCTTTTCTTATTGAACAATCAACTTGCTAACGAGTCACAACTTTAAGGGAATGGCTCAACAATTCTGCAAAGACTTCAACTGGGGAACTTGCAGGTCTGATAAATAAATGGTCGTTTCTTAGATGTGTTTATAAGACTAGATTGCACACTTTCACTTGGTATTTAGCAGGAATGGGTGACTGTCCATTTTGTTTTCTCTCTGTTTCTCACTTTTCTAGTCCTAGGTTCAGTTTGCCACATTTCCACATCTGTTTATGATTTTTTCTTTTTGAAGTCCTTATGAAAATTCAACTGCATTTTAGTATAAGTATCTTCTAATTTACACATTTTATATGCAATTTTGCCTAATAAACATTAGGAGAAATTGCTTTCCATAAATATGTGTAACATTCTGGAATGTTATTTTGTTAATATGTGCATTGTTATGAACACGTTGCCCCAGTAATCACATTTTTCTATACACTACATGGCTGAAAAACAGCACTGCAAAATTTGGAGAAGTGCAGATTTTGATGGATAGATATGGGGTTGTTGTTGTTATTCTCATATTCTTTTGGAAAGTACGAATTAGGTACGTAGTTTGCTTTTAAATACACACTGAATCAAATTACTCCCCTATCCCCAGTACACAGTCTAGGAAAAATTCGTCATGAATGGCTGCAATCATATGTACACTTACTCAGGCTCAAGTCTCAATGAAACTGTAAGAATTGCCATGTAGGTTCACACCAAGGAATCATCCAGTCCTTCATTCTGTATCTGACAGTAGCCAGCAAGGTGTGTCTTGGTGTTCATAAGCGGATCATGAAGCTGGTGGTCATTTTCAAGAGATATACTGCCTTTGTGCCTGGAGGTTCCATTTAGCTGTCATGGTTGGCAGCTATTGATTGCCTCCATACCCAATCCTTTGAAAAACAAAAACAAAAAACCTATGTAAGTTATTGGTTATCATCATGTCTTGTGGCAGGAGTACGTTCTGTAAGTTAGGAATCCCATGTTAATTAAATCTCATTCCACTGTCTTCAATGGGAGACAAAACACAAACTTAAGCATATCTACTCAGAAGTGAGTTGCACTCGGCTGGAATTTAAAGATGATGATAAGGGCAATGAAGCTGAATGTTGGAAAACGCAGGACAGGAAAAAAGGAGGCATTTCTTTTCTCAGTACGGTGGGATTTAAGATGAAGTGATGGCCACCAATTTGGACAGCTTTAAAAGAGGATTTGACAAATTCATTGATGGTAAGGCTACCACTAACTACTAGGCATGATGGCTCAGCTCTGCTTCCATGGTCAGTGGCAGTTTATCTGATACAGCATGGCTCTTCTTATGTTCTTAAGGCAAAGCAAACATTTTATTGGTTATTTTATTGCCTGTCTTGATTCTCATTAAATGTTTCTCTCCCCCCCCCCAACCCCTGGCCCTGTATTCTGAGTAGTATGAAGCAGCTGGATCTACCCACCGTTTTAATATTCCATAATACAGTGTTGCTTTGGTGCATTGTGGGAAATTAAAATGTTGGCTCAAAGCAGCCACATGGTGCTGCTGCAAGTGCTGTTGGCGCCTGCTGCTGTTCAGTGGTGGCATGTTAACCCGCCAGGGCTCAGCGATGGAGAAGAGAGCTCCCTAGAGGACCCCTTACCCCTGACGACCCCCTTCCCCCCAAAAACTAGATCCAGCCTTGTTTATATTGGAGCAGCAGATGATAGCCACAAGGGATAATAAAACCTGTAACCAGGGACAGACACATCAGAACAGCTTTCCTGAAACAACACTTTTAGGGAGAGGGGCAATTTCGGAGTCAATGTAGTTACAAAGGCAAATCAAAGGTTTTCCCATGCAAGGGGAATCCTTGCTGGGCCAGATCAACTGGCTTTTACAAGGATCAGAGGTCATCTCCACAAACCAATCCTGTCTGAAAGATTGTAACCGATAGCAGTGTCTGCAGCCAGCCTTTAGCCAGTGTGCAGACTTCAAATGCACCGCACTACTAGTGGTTCAGTAGTGTTCTACTGGTGTGGTACGACTGAGGCCCTCTTGAGTAAGCAGCGACAGACAACGGTGCCAAGTCAAGCTGCACTCTGCGGTGGGTCTAGCCACAAGGGGACCCGGCTGATTCTGCTAAACTCATTTCTCTCATATAACAGAAGACAGATTGGAATCCTTCTCCCGAGAGAACGGTGCATTAAACCAGAGCTTCCCTTTTACTCCCACCCCCCAGCCACCCCCTCTAACCAGCTGCAGTCTTAAGTTATTAGTTTGGCTGTGCATTCTCATTATAATGAATTCTGGGCTTGTAGTAACAGTGAGTAAAGTCAACTGCACAATATTATAGCTTCGTTGCAATGGCTATTGCTGCAAGCCAAAAAAACATTTGCTAGGGAGGACGTCTCACTGCATTCAGTAGTGGGACTTATGGAAGAGTAGCCATGCTCAGGATCACATGTCAACCATTCCTGAGGATACCCTCACCAGGACTTGAGGAGGACACTAATTTCTTGGCGCTCATGTGCATAGATGCTGATTTTCCATGCATGCTTGACTGCATTACAAATATACTTGGGTGGGGATGGGGGAGAAAGTTGATTCAGTTCACATTTAAAGGTGTAGTTCACGCTCTCCAAAATAATATGTGCACTGAAACACAGTCATCCTTTGAAATGTGCACATCTCTAAATTCTGTAGTTCTTCGGTCAAATAATGTGCATAAATGCATATAGAAGGGTAAAGAGTGCATAACAATGTACATATTAATGACAATAACCTGCATTACATTATGGGAAATTGCTTTGCAAAAATTATGTATAATGGGCAAAATTGCGTATTTGTGTGTGTGTGTGTGTGTGAATATATATATCACCCATCTGACTGGGTGAGCCCTGCCCTAATATCTGGTATCTGACCCTGGAAAATCATTGTTTCTATTTCATTTTTTGGGAAGATTTTTGGGGTGCATTTTTAAAGCTTCAGCTCATATTATTATTATTATTATTATTATTATTATTATTATTATTATTATTATTATTATTTAGATTTCAGTCTTCTCCCTCTCAATCTCATGCACATGTATGGCTATAAAGGCATATGTTGTTGTTGTTTAGTCGTTTAGTCATGTCCGACTCTTCGTGACCCCATGGACCAGAGCACGCCAGGCACGCCTGTCTTCCACTGCCTCCCACAGTTTGGTCAGACTCATGTTGGTAGCTTCAAGAACACTGTCCAACCACCTCGTCCTCTGTCGTCCCCTTCTCCTAGTGCCCTCCACTTTTCCCAGCATCAGGGTCTTTTCCAGGGTCTTCTTTTCTCATGAGGTGGCCAAAGTATTGGAGCCTCAGCTTCACGATCTGTCCTTCCAGGGAGCACTCAGGGCTGATTTCCTTCAGAATGGATAGGTTTGATCTTCTTGCAGTCCATGGGATTCTCAAGAGTCTCCTCCAGCACCATAATTCAAAGGAATCAATTCTTCAGTGATCAGCCTTCTTTATGGTCCAGCTCTCACTTCCATACATCACTACTGGGAAAACCATAGCTTTAACTATACGGACCTTTGTTGGCAAGGTGATGTCTCTGCTTTTTAAGATGCTGTCTAGGTTTGTCATTGCTTTTCTCCCAAGAATCAGGCATCTTTTAATTCCGTGACTACTGTCACCATCTGCAGTGATCATGGAACCCAAGAAAGTAAAATCTCTTCCCCTTCTATTTGCCAGGAGGTGATGGGACCAGTGGCCATGATCTTAGTTTATTTGATGTTGAGCTTCAGACCATATTTTGCCCTCTCCTCTTCCACCCTCATTAAAAGGTTCTTTAATTCCTCCTCACTTTCTGCCATCAAGGTTGTGTCATCAGCATATCTGAGGTTGTTGGTATTTCTTCCAGCAATCTTAATTCCAATTTGGGATTCATCCAGTCCAGCCTTTCACATGATGAATTCTGCATATGTTAAATAAGCAGGGAGACAATATACAGCCTTGCCGTACTCCTTTCCCAATTTTGAACCAATCAGTTATTCCCTGTCCAGTTCTAACTGTAGTTTATGCAGATACAAAATGCTGGTGCACCGCTTCCTCCCCCCCGCCCCCAAATAAGTGCTGATCAGTCAGTAAACATTGCAGTAAATGCAGGCAGAAAAGTTTCAGCAACATTGTGACAGTGGGAGGAAGGGAGCTCAGCCTGTGATCCTTGGTGTATGAATACAAGCACATCCCTATTTCCATCTGTTAAATGTGGGAGGGCATGTATGTAACAACATTAAGCAACAGTTCAGGACAAAAAGAACAGGCAAGTGCAGTATCTGTTACATTTACAGGAGAACTTTCAGAGCCTGACTAACCTAATCTGAAAATACTCTTTGTTAACAAGCCTGTTCTTGTGCACACACCAAAGTGTCAGGTGAGCTTGAGTGACCTCAAGAGTCAGAATTTTCCTTTTAATCTCTTCCAAATTATGCAATCCAACCCTACATGTGACACCAAACCAAGCAGGCCCAGCCCAATCTGGCATGTGATTATTAAGAGTATAGACAGTGGAAGTGAATTACAGCTAAAGAGGCTTTATGGTGAAGATCATCTCATTCCAGATAACCACACACACACATACACACATTATGATTCAGCAGCAGCAGCAAGAAAACCAAGGAAAATATTAAAACAATTTGACATGTTACTTTTTTTGAACTACAGATTTAGTTCACAATGAAGGTGTCTGTGGCTGTGTTTTCAAATGCATGCCACAATAAGCATCATGATTCAATTACTTTTTAGATTAAATAACGGTCCAAAATATGAATAAACTAGGGTTGCCATTCCCCCCCCCCTGAGAATACCCCTGTGTGTTTTCATAGGTGCAGGTCGGTCAGAAGCTCTACAGGTGAAGCACTTCTTATCCCTGCATATCTCTTATGGAGGAAAGGCATATCTCTTTAATTTCTGCATATCATGCGGCTTTTAAAAGCACAAGGTCCCTGGCTGGAATAACGTGAGACAGTGTGGTGTATTGGTTAAAACAGGAGTCTCTAACCTTTTCAGACCCAGCACCCACTTTTAACTCAAACATGCATTTGAGGACCCATTTCTTAATCTTTTAACATATATTTGCATGGGGAGAGTGGTGGAGCAAATAGAATATGGATGAGCCCTTGACTGAGATCTTGCCTTCCTCCATGTTCCTCCTTACTTTCTAATCTAAAACCCTCTGAATATCGCAGTATTTCCTTATAAGGCAGTTGCTCCATCTCCTCAACCATGTTGGTTAACCTTTTCTGGACCTGTTCCAGCCCCACAATATCCTTTCTCAGGTGAGGCAACCAGACCTGTACACAGCATTCAAAGTGTGGTCTCACCATAGATTTGTATAATGGCATTATGATATTGGCAGTTTTCTTTTCATTCCCTTTCTTGCTGCTCCCTAACAGGAAATTAGTCTTTGTCCTAGCTTCTGCTCACTGCGTTGACATTTTCATCGAGCTATCCAGCATGACCCCAAGATCTTTGTCCTGGTCAGTTCATAACCTATGAAGTTAGGAAATGTTTTTGCCTCAATGCCCATCACTTTTCTCACCCTGAATTCCATTTGCCATTTTGCTACCCATTTCCCCCACTCTGGAGATATTCTTTTGTAGTTCCTTGCAATCCCACACCTTCAATTCACAGTAATTTTTGATATACTAGCATATATATATGGGGCAACCATTTGGCTTGATAAGGATGATTACAATTATTCTAATTGGGTGAGGTTTTTAAATAAAAGATAAACACATTGATATCCCCCCACCAATTCATATTATTCTAAATTATTATGATTAAATTGGGTTGCTACTTCTGATTTCTCCACTGTCTTCCAACAACAACAAATGCCAACAACAACAAAATTCAGCTACTGTATTTTAAATAATGTCGCTTTATTGTTGGAAATATTTTTGCATTACATATGTATATGCCAAACACCTGATGTTCATGACCACTGAATAAGACCTTTTGATCAAGACACATTTAGTTTTTATAAAAATAATATATGTTTGGGGGTTTTATGTTTATATTTGTATTATAAACCTTCTTTTTCATATTGGCAGTAAAGCATTTCATTTTTTTCTGATCCCAGTTTGCTTGTTATCACTATGTTTTGCTTAACCAGTTTTGCTTAAATCATGGTTATTGGGCATAAATTCATCCCAGCAAATCAGCTGTGGGTAAAGCAGGCACAAAGGACCATTGTACCAATGTATTTGATACCCAACTCATGATGAGGGTTGATTTTTCTTATTATCTGCGAGGCCAATCTATGTTAGCAAATTGCCAACCGGGTGAGTGCTTTAAATATTATTTATGAAAGGACATGTTCAATCCCCTCCCTGCCATAAAGTTTACTAAAGGATTATTAGGACTCTATTGTAGCTGGTAATTGTGTAGGCACACATGATAATTGCATGTATTTGCACTAATTATGTAAATGCACAATAATTACTTAAGGGCTTTCCATGGTAAATTTCTGGAATATGTATGGATTTGTCACTGGAGGGGAGGGGATTGTCATGGAATGCTGGCAAAAAAATAAATCCAAAAATTGGGATGAGGGATGGGTGGACATTTAAGATGTTAAAACAGTTTTAAAGAGATAGCTCTGTACTAATGAAACATTTGGCTCTATAGATACAGACTACTCAGTTCTCTTTCTCTAGCAAGTTGACTACAGTTTTCAACTAAGGCTGATTCACATGTCTGCCACTTTTGAATCTTATCAGTCTCCATGTGGTTTGCTTTCATTCTGGCCAGTTTCATCCGAGCTACTGCCAATGATTTTTTTTTTCCACTGCCACTTTAAAAATCATAATTGTTGGTTACTAAATGACATTGCTGAGGCTCTGCTACACAGCCATAGCTGAGTCTAGAGTTGGTGCAGTGCTGGGGCTAAGAGAGGTCTGTGGTGGAAACCTTGCCCCACACTAGCTGGTGATGGTATATCTGAAATATGGGGACAGTAATGCTGACCTACCTTACAAGGTTGTTGTGAAGATGGCTGAGAATGTACGTGAAGTGCTTTGAACACTAAAAATGCTATGTAAACAACAGTGTCATTGAGATCGGGTGCTAGAGGGGAAATTTCCTGGAAGATGGTGCTTCTTCTTATGCTGGGGCCACTGTTCTTTTAGCACCCAGACAACACCCCTATATTGTATGGAAGAAATGTGCAAAAGATGGGGATGGGGCAGAGCACACATACAAGTTCATTTGTCTCATTTGCACATTATATTTCAGTGTACACCTATGTCTGAATGTGCACACTGAACATCTTGGGTATACCTTAAATTAATGTATTGCGTGAAATTTCCTTTGCGTTGGCCCTTGCACACCTGTCATTTATGGATGCTACAATATTCTTTTTGGAGGGGAAAAACATATTTTAATGCGGAAAATGTCAAAGTCATTTTACACTGAGCGTATCTGTTCTTCAAATGAGTTATGTAAGGAAATGCTTATTGGCCAGAATTCATTGGAAGTGTGGTTTGCGGTTAAGCCTAAAACTGGGAGTTAAGTGATGTGGGCACTGGGCTTTTCTCTGTAACATGCTTCTTTTCGGACCATGGGCAAGACCCTTTAGATAACCACAGATGTGCCACATATGAGCTTAGTAGCTCTTCCTGGGGCGATAAACATATGATTAGTTTCCACCTTTCACCACAATCTGAGTGCTGCAAGGGTAGGAGACCTATTTAGATGGCCCAGCCCTCAAAGCTTATGGATTTAGATAGATCCCTGACATCTTTGGGGCATTTTCCTTCTGACATGTCTGCTGGTTCTGTTGATGCCAAGGTCAAATTCGGGAATAGGGAAACAGCCTAGGGGTGGTAGTTACAATGCTTATAATGAAGTTTTACTCAGAGTAGACCTGTTGAAATTAATGGACCTAATTTCATTCATGTTCATTCATTTCAATGGATCTCCTCTGAGCAAAATGTAGCTGGATACCACTCAGTAACTCCTACACTGACCTGAAAAGCCCAGGGGGATGCAAAGTGGCTGTCATCTTAGGAACCAGTATGTTTCCGTGTTTGGCTTGGTTTAGTGGGGTGTGCCAACACAGCCACAGAGTTCAATCAGTTCTCTAGTTTTCTAAGGATAGTGACTCGGGTGCAAGTGGCAAAAAAACCCTTGAGATTAAAGCCCTTTTTAGAGCCTACTCTGTGACAAAAAGTCTATTTTTCTACCAACGTTTTACCTAACAATTGGGCTCATCCAGACTTGGGCTTGAGTCCTGTGCCCCACCACTTTCCCTTGGAAAACCCACTCTTTAGCAATAAATGGGGAGCAAACGTCAGTCCAGAGAAAACCTAATTGATGTTTGCTCCAAATCAGTGGTAAAGATTGGGTTTCCCCGGGGGAAAGTGGCAGGGCAAGAGCAAGTATGGAAGAGCCCAAGTACCAGCTAGCATGTACAGTGGACCCTTGAGTTATGTACCGCACTGGGTACCGGGTACATAACTTTCGGGTTGCAAACGTGGCAACCCCAGAAGTGTATACTTCCGGGTTTCGCCCCCCCCACATGTGTAGAAGCACTCTATCATGCCACATGTGTGCACAGAAGTGGCACCTCCAGTTACAGACTTTTCAGGTTAAGTACGGACCCCCAGAACAAATTTTATTCATATCCGGAGGGTCCACTGTATAGCTTTTCTAGGCAGTAAAAGTCTTATTATGCTCTGGCCTGCAGAGGGAGTTGGTGGAACCTCCAGAACAGGCTTCCTCAACCTCAGCCCTCCAGATGTTTTGAGACTACAATTCCCATTATCCCTGACCACTGATCCTGCTAGCTAGGGATCATGGGAGTTGCAGGCCAAAAACATCTGGAGGGACGAGTTTGAGGAAACCTGCTCCAGAAGTTTGCACTGATCAATTTGCAAAATATTGTGCAGAGATGGTTGTAGCTATAGTGGTATCTGACAACTTTATTACGGAAACCTTTCCATTTGTTATCCCTGGTGATATAGACTGGTTTCACGGGGGCTGTGAGTTCAATTTTGTGCATGGTACATTCAAATCTTGTCCATCGTAACTAGTTAAAGGTGCTGCAAAGATACAGAGGTGGTGGGGGCTGCAAAGCTGGCTGCAGCTGTGCCCTTTGGGGTGCAAGTGATTAACCTTTTCACCAAGGGACATTTCTTTCTTTCTTTCTTTCTTTTTGATGTTTGTGTTTCTGATACATTTCAGTACTAGCAAAACTAATACAAAAAACCTTGTAAATAATAAAAGTAGAATTTTTTTAAAAAAGAAAACAGTCATTGACAGACTCCCTCTTCTTTCATGGTTGCTTTTTTCTTCTACTTCTCCTGTTTTCTTGGTTTCTCTAGTCTATCTCTACTCCTCACTTTAATTATTACTTAATACTGATGAGTGCATTACCATCCTGCTAGGTTGATTATCTGTCCATAATACTTTTTCATATACTTAATAAATAATATTCAGTCCTCCTGATATCTTTTATCATTTTGGTTTCTTATTCTAATGGTCATCCCTGCCGACTCCGCATATTCCAACAGTTTAATATGCCATTCTTCTTTTGTTGATAGCCACCTCTCTCTTTTGTATCAATCAGAATCTTACGTTTTATCCTGGGCTTCTTCCCCTGCCATGTAAACTTAGATAGATCTTATTGCCACTCTTTAAAATTTCGGATGTCATTAACTATAGGTACTGTCTGAAACAGGAATAGCATCTTTGGGAGTATATTCATTTTTATAACTGAAATTTTACCCAACAGTGATACAATTGCATTGCTGTCTTCTTAGGGAAAGCTGTTGCTTCCCCTCAACCTTTGCAGAAAGAGAATCGGAGAAGAAAGACCAAGGAGAAATTTTGCATTTCATTTTCTTCCTTAAGAACTGTCACAACACATAAATAAGTGAAATCAAATCATAATAACTCTTTCACTGATTTTTATTTTTTAGTTATGCTGAAACAAGGTAACAAAACAAGCCAAACATTATTTGGCAAGCTGCGTTGTAACGTAGGAGACCATTTTATTTCTTGCTATTTTTGATGCTATTGCTTCTTGCAATAGCAAGAATAAAAAGAAAGAAAACCAGGCAGCTCCCTTGAGTGTAATTGATGACTTCCTGAGTTTTTGCACTTCTTCTCCACTCCGCCTTCTCTAAAATTCTTTTGAGGGAGCTTTCTTTTTTAAAGCTGTCACATGGTATATGTGGAACAACATATCCAATAAACATGGATGAGCCTATTAAATGAATACTGTATATCTTTAAAAAAAATTAAATTTTTTTTAAAAAACCTCTTCTGAAATAAGGGGCAAGGGTCATATTCCAACAACATAGTGGAGATTGATGTAACATTTGTAGAGCATTTGGGGGGGTTTGAAAATGTTCTCATTGGTAAGTGTACGTGCAACTTATATTATTATTAGTAACAATACAATGGAGCAGGCAAACCTGCCTAAAACATTGGGTGAGGAAGGATAACAGCCAACATAGCATTCAACTTTCTAGAATGGAAGTGTGAAGACAGCTATATATTCTGAGTGTGTCAGGACTGGTTTGTACGCTGCATTCTGAGGCATTTGCTTCCTGGGCAAAGAAAGTGTGTTCAAGCCATTTCCATCCCATTTAGAAATTTGTATCTGTCTTCACCCGAAGCTTGTAATGAAAACTGTAGAGCCAGAAGGAAACCAGGCTCACCATGGGTGAAGAATATGCAGAGAGTTCTCTTTAAATGCCACATCAGACCTCAACCCACGGAGCTAAGCATGGTTAAGGAGTCAATTGAAATCAATGGGTTTAACCATGCATAAATCTTTCCTGGTATGTTTATGTATTGCATATACATTTAGTTTCTGCCTTTTGTGCCTCCTTGAAGTCTGTAATGATTTTATTGCCGGCTGTTATTTTGTGTGTTTTCTTCCATGTAGTTCACAAAACCAAGGTGCACACTTCATGCTATCTAATCCAATTTGACCTTTGTCCTCTACTCCCAAAGGAAAAACACCAACCTAAGCAAGCTTTAATATGCTTGCAAGAAAGAAAGAAAGAAAGAAAGAAAGAAAGAGGGTGCTGAAGAAATGAAAAGCTCTTTGATATTATGAGATGGAACTTCATTACTGTGGATTCTTTGAAAGCAGCCACTGAAAAGGCTAGGTGTACATGATCTTCAGCTTAGAACGTGAAGTCTGAAGGATCTACACTTACTTTGAGACAGGCTGTATGGTCCGTCAGACAAGTACTGGGGTTGGTATAAGTATACCTAGGTTTGGTGCAAATCCTGGCTCAATCTGGAGCTCATTGAATCACATCTCCTTCAATTCTCTTTCCCATCTGCAACTGGAAATAACAACTACAAACCTCAACTAGTTCCAGTGGGAAGCCAGCAAGTTAGGGCTGGCCACATGAGTTCCTGCAAAGAATATTGGGAACTGTAGTTTAAGGGTGCTTGGAACTGTGAGGGCTAAACTACAATTCCCAAGGTGGGGGGGGGGAAGGAGTCATGTGCACTAAAGACATGGTGAGTACACAGCCCAAGTCTCCTTGCTTTCCAGGCATGGTCTGCGCTTTAAAGCTCTGTATCCAAGCGCCCCCTTTCCTCCCCCTGGAGCTTTCCCTGTGATGAAAGCCCACTCTTTAAAGCTGACTTGGAGCAAACAGCAACCCGCAGAAAACCTGAATTGATCTTTGCTCCAATTCTGCTTTACAGAGCAAGTTTTTGCAGGGAAAGCTCTGGAGCAAAAGAAAAAGGAGGCACTTGGACCCAGAACTTTAAAGTGTGGACCTGTGCCTGGAAAGAGTGAGGCAAAAGGTAAGTGTTGATAAGCCTTCATATCTTCATGTTTGCTGTTCAACTCACACTTCGCTGCCAGGTCACATGGCCAAGATGAATGGGCTTAGGATCCAGCCTAAGCACCCCCTGCCCAGTCCCACCCACCCCCGCCCCTTGGAGCACTCATTTTCTAGGGCTTATGCCAGCTCTGCCTACCTTGGCTCAGCTGGCTGTCTTGGCTGAGCTAGGATGAAGGAGTTACACCATAGTATTACTAGCCAACCAGGGATGTGAGGCCTTATGCCGGTCTAGCTCAGCTGCACCAGAAATCGGCTGGATCCTAACTTGCTCATGCTGGCAGATACTGTCTTGAGTCTGGATGTCTAGAGACTTATATGTGGAGTGGTGGCAGTACTACCTAAAGTTTGGAGCCGAGGTTGACACTTTACCCCCTTGCAGGCTGGAAGCACACAGCAGGCTCCGACATATACCTTTTAAACGAGTTGCCAACATCAATCTCCTCAAGAATGTTTTTTTTATAACTAACATGTTTTAAAGCTTGTGCTCTGTTTTTATTGTTGTACTGTGTTAATTTTATTGATACTTTGTTTTGTTGAAAAAAGGGCTGAAAACCAGACTATAAATTCTCCAAGTAAACACAATTAAAAACTGCTATCTACTCCATAGCTAAGAGATATTGTGTATCTACTTTTTGTCCTTGCAGTAATACGTACTACACAGTATCAGGTTAATTATCAGCAACGTGAAACCACTGAATTATACTACATCAAGAGTTTAAACACTATCACTATAAACACTATCCCAGAACATTACATGTGTGAGTTGCCCTGCCAATGCCAGGATAGCAATATAATCAAGACCTGTTCTGTGAATTACCACTGTTAATTATATAATTATCACTGTCCATATGATTCTGAATTTCAAACCAAGTATACATATACCTATAACTCTGGATTGCACATCACACATTTGATTACTATGGTCCACAAAAGCTTATGCCATAATGAATTTGTCAGCCTTTAGGGTGCCACAAGGCTCTCTGTTTTGTTTTGTTTATCAGGTTGCTCACCTTTATTCCCATTTTACGAAAACAGAGGTTAAGAGACATTGATTTGCCTAAGGTCAGTAGGAAAGTCTATGGCTGTTGAAATATGTATGTTTCTTCCCAAATTCCACACTCCAGCCACTGATTACACCTCACCTTTCAAATCCAGGAGATATCTCCTGTTTCACTTATAGATGTGTGATCACTGCTGGTCTGGAAGCTGACCTCTGGAGCTGGCCTCTTGAGGCAGCAATTTCTCAAATGACTTCTACAAAACCACAAATTAAGAAACACAAAATAGCTCTTGTTATAGAAAAGCTAAGGCGTGATCATATGAGTACTACATAGA
This sequence comes from Zootoca vivipara, assembly GCF_963506605.1. NCBI lineage: Eukaryota > Metazoa > Chordata > Lepidosauria > Squamata > Lacertidae > Zootoca > Zootoca vivipara. Next base: position 82,041,743 of record NC_083280.1, read on the forward strand.
GGCCATTGCAACATTTTAATTGGTAGCACGAAGAATAGAATTTTAAACCCTGTCTCTAATGATATAATGTTCTCTTTTTTTGTAGCTACTGATGTTGCCTTTCTTTAGAAGCATCTAGGATGCAGAAAAGTAATGATTTCAGTGATAATTTTTAAAATTATCACCATCACCAAAACAAGAACCCCAAGTCATGATTCTCAAACAGTACTGAAATATCCAGTCTAAATATAAAGGTAAAGGTAAAGGTACCCCTGACCATTAGGTCCAGTCGCGGATGACTCTGGGGTTGCGGTGCTCATCTCGCTCTATAGGCCAAGGGAGCCGGCATTTGGCCGCAGACAGCTTTCGGGTCATGTGGCCAGCATGACTAAGCCACTGCAGGTGAACCACAGCAGCGCACGGAAACACCATTTACCTTCCTGCTGGAGCGGTACCTATTTATCTACTTGCACTTGATGTGCTTTCGAACTGCTAGGTGGGCAGAAGCTGGGACCAAACAACGGGAGCTCACCCCGTTGTGGGGATTCGAACCGCCACCCGTGTTCCTCTCAGTCTAAATATAGCAGATGTTTTATTACCATGCCCCCCCCCACGGAAATTGTTAAGTGAAATAGAAGGGGAAGAAATGGAGGCAGTGAGAGATTTTACTTTCTTGGGCTCCTTGATCACTGCAGATGGTGACAGCAGTCACGAAATTAAAAGACGCCTGCTTCTTGGGAGAAAAGCAATGACAAACCTAGACAGCATCTTAAAAAGCAGAGACATCACCTTGCCGACAAAGGTCCGTATAGTTAAAGCTATGGTTTTCCCAGTAGTGATGTATGGAAGTAAGAACTGGACCATAAAGAAGGCTGATCACTGAAGAATTGATGCTTTTGAATTATGATGCTGGAGGAGACTCTTGAGAGTCCCATGGACTGCAAGAAGATCAAACCTATCCATTCTGAAGGAAATCAGCCCTGAGTGCTCCCTGGAAGGACAGATCGTGAAGCTGAGGCTCCAATACTTTGGCCACCTCATGAGAAGAGAAGAATCATTGGAAAAGACCCTGATGTTGGGAAAGATGGAGGGCACTAGGAGAAGGGGACGACAGAGGACAAGATGGTTGGACAGTGTTCTCGAAGCTACGAACATGAGTTTGACCAAACTGCGGGAGGCAGTGCAAGACAGGAGTGCCTGGTGTGCTCTGGTCCATGGGGTCACGAAGGGTCGGACACGACTGAACGACTAAACAACAACAACATAACAATACATCCTCCTTTGCAAAATGCACAGAACTTACACTGCTTGATTTCTGCCATTTCCTACATGAACAAATTATTCCACACCCCAATTGTGCCTTGACTCATACCACCCAAAAATCTCCTCCAAGGAAGTCTACCAATTCTTGAGTCGGACTCAAGACCATGTAGTATGATCAGACACTGTTCATTTTCTGCTACACCTCCCCACAAATTTATATGAGGCACTGAGCTGCTTGGGGCAAGCTGATACCTCCATGTTATGACTGACCACACCTAAAGTGAATACCGTATGGCTGGAAGTGGTGCCAGGGTGTTAGCACCAGGCCTAAATCTGAGGAAGGTGCAGGAGAGAGGAGGTGGTCTGCCCACCACAGACCAGCCAAAGCACCTCTTCTTATAGGTAGCAATTCCATGCCCAATTTTGGAAGATACCCTTGTCCTACCTTCCCATGGGCCTGGAATTCTTGCTGTACTGCAGCAGCAGCAGCAACAAAAGCAATGGACTGAAGTAACCTTGCTCTCAGTGAGTCATCTGGGGTAGATTTATAGCCAGCCATTACAGAGCAACTTTCCACCTGTGATTGCACAGATGAAAACAGTGACATTCTTTTGTGCTTGTTCCAACCTAATTTCACCCCACCCCCTTGCACATACTATCAAATATTGCTGAAGGCTCATGGTTGTATTTATTTATCTTGCAAAACCCTGTTCCGCACTGATTTAAAAGCAAACACAGCAATTATAAGATCAAGCAGTAGCATAAATAGTGATGTTCCAAGCAACCCACTTCCTTATTCTTCCTTAACCTGAATTCCTTGCCCTATATTTTATTTCCCCCTCTCTCACCTGTAGTACAAACTCACCTTTCCAAGTTTTAGGTTAGCACAGTCAGTGGTTCTCAAGCTCCCCACCCCACCACTTGAAAATTGCTAGGGATCCTGGTGGGCCACGTAATTAATATGTTTTGTTCTACAAATCAAGTCACATACATAGCTCGTGTTTTAATAACCATATGACTAGGTACAAATATCCTTTAGAGTTCCACAATGTGTCTCTAGACCACTTGAGCAAAGCTTGCAAACGCCCTGTGGTTTGCAGACTGCAGTTTGAGAATATTCTAGTTAGAGGTTTGAGAATATTCTAGTAAGTTAGAGGTTAAGTTGTTATAAAGAAGTCCATATTATTTGGAAAGCTGAGAATATATGCATGAGAAGATATATATTTTTAGTATGCATTGTTAAAAATTATAACCCCAGTAAAATATTTAGAAAGACAGAGGGTGTTTAACCCAAAGAACAGAAATATGGCTGAAATCTGAGACACTGTCCTATTTTTTTCTACAGTTCAAAATGTGCCTTCCCTGTTGCAGTATGTGAAATAGCAGACTGGGGTCTGAATGGTGAGCTAGTTGTGTTCAAGAAGGTGCAGTTCCATGCATGTGAACAAGCAATAAATGTATACTCGGCACTCAACTTGGTGAATTATTCTAGATTCCACAGGGAAGGGGCTGAAATTAGAAGAAAGGCAACACTAGAAGCTCTTATTTGCAAAAATAAATAAATAAAATAAAATAAAATAAAATAAGGCAAAAGAGAGAGAAAAGAGGAATAGTAATTTACCAAGGAGAGGTACCAGGAAGCAGTGGCAGAGTTTCAGGTGGGGGCGGGGCTGGCGTGCGTCCTGGGGGCGTGGTGTGCCACCCACCCCCAGCGTTGGGGGGGGGAGTCACGATGGCACCCCACCTGGATCGTGCTGCCGGGGGGCGGTGCACTCCTTTTCCTCCACCAGTGCCAGGAAGTTCCTGATTATGGGCCCACTTGGAACAGGTCTTAGAGCTGACAACAAAACAGAATTGCAATATTCCATGTACTGTTTCATGAGAGTGCCAGCCCCACAGCAGCTGTTGGGAAATACAGTCCATGAAGACAGCACTTCACACATTTCCATAACTACATGTTATGGTGACAAGATGGCAAACATGATCTGGGAGACGTGCTTTTCACACCAACCCTATGTTCCCTCTGAGGCACATGGAGAGCTGTGGTTCAAACACGGAGACACTGGATTTCACAGCTCTTTCCAGACTAATTTGCTCCCTCTTAAAGATGCAATTAGGGAAAACAATGGAACCAGACCTAATGTGACCACTCTTTACTCACTGTGTATCATCTAACATCTTTAAGCAAAATTAAATTCATTCATGCAGGCAGTAAGAATAGACCATACTTGCTCTCTCTGTGTGTGCTCCTGTATTTAAATGAGGCCACACCTACCCCAGCTATGCAGGCAATTAGTAAGAACTTCACACATTATCCTGGCATTTCCTTGGAAAACATCATGTACCATGAATATTTGCACTATGACTCAGAGACATACCCTGAAATATTCGGAAGTACCGTATTTGTAACAATTAGCTATTTCTTTTCCCTTCTAGAAAACAAGAAGATATATGATAGATAGCACTGAAGTCCCTTTGCCTTTTTAATTCTAGATTTTTCTCTCAGCTTTTGTTTCAAGAAAGGGAAAAAGCCAATTCTGCAAAAGAGAAATGAAGGCAGAAAATAAATGGATTTTGCTTTTTTTTTGTTGGAAAATTAAACATTTACAAAAGAACACCCCAGGTTTCAATAATGGAAACAAAAGATGTGTAACTGTGGGCTAAACTGTTGTTGTTTAGTCGTTTAGTCGTGTCCGACTCTTCGTGACCCCATGGACCAGAGCACGCCAGGCACTCCTGTCTTCCACTGCCTCCCGCAGTTTGGTCAAACTCATGTTCGTAGCTTCGAGAACACTGTCCAACCATCTCGTCCTCTGTCGTCCCCTTCTCCTACTGTAGGGCTAAACTGTATGTGCTACTAAATGTGTTGCTTGAAAATCAGGTGACCAGATACCAAGGAGGACAGAAGTACCATGAGCATATGCAAAGCAAGATGCCTCAAAGACATTTGCCCCATTAAATTGAATTGAGTTTGCCTCTGCGTAGACATGTATAGGATTGCACTGTAAGACAACCTAGGTAAAAGGGACCCCTGATCGTTAGGTCCAGTTGCGGATAACTCTGGGGTTGCAGCGCTCATCTCGCTTTACTGGCCGAGAGAGCTGGCATTTGCTGGCAGACAGCTTCCGGGTCATGTGGCCAGCATGACTAAGCCGCTTTCTGGCGAACCAGAGCAGCACACGGAAACACTGTTTAGCTTCCCACCGGAGCGGTACCTATTTATCTATTTGCACTTTGACGTGCTTTCGAACTGCTAGCTTGGCAGGAGCAGGGACCGACCAATGGGAGCTCACTCCGTTGCGGGGATTCAAACCGCCAATCTTCTGATCCAAGAGCCCGTATAGAGTCCTTAAGTGGGTTCCCTATTTGTAGGAGAAAACGACAGAGTCCAGCCAGAGAATATTGAGAAGCAAAGCAGCTAGTAAGCCTGATCTTTATTAAACTGTTGCAACAGCGTTCTCACTCACCACGTGCAGGAGGGAGGAGGAACCCAGAACCATGGTGTGCAAGCCCTTATATACTTTTGAAATTGCCCACCCTGTCACTCAAGACTACCACCCCCCAAACATCATACATACATCACAGAAGGAGGCGGTCTACAACAGAAATCCTGTCTGCCAGGATGCCTGACAATGGCCAGTGATTGAATCCAGGTCACAGGCTCACCCTATTAGTACACAAAGATGCCCTAAAGACAGGTAAGCAAAAGACAATGGAGAGGCTTTCCCATTTCCTTCCTCCTTGCAGAGAAAAATTTGAGGTCAATTTGGGAGAGTAAAAATAGTTTCAGGATTGCTCTTCCGTACTATTTCAGACACGTGGTTTATATACTTATGTATGTTTTTGCCTTGTAAATTTATGAACACTTATTATATATATATATATATATATATATATATATATATATATATATATATGAGACCTTAAATTCTTATAACACTAGTAATGAAAAAGGCATGACTGTTAAAATCTGATTCAACCGCAGACTCTCCCTTTGTGACACCCAAAGACTCTTCTGCTTTTATTGCTATGGCGATGTAAGGGCAAATCATTTCTGACTGCACTGGGAACCTAAGATCTGTTGCGACAGAAAGAACCAAGGAATTTACAGGTTCTGACTAAGCACACTGGTTTTCTAATCCACCGTTAATTCCTGTGAGTATTTGTGTACCAAAATCTGTGAGAGTTCATGTGTGTAGAAATAGGCAGCACCACAGGATTCTTTCGTTATTTGGATACTCCCTCTTAAGTCAATAAGAAAATCTTCCCTGCAGTTTCACACAAGGACATTTTTTGGGGGTTGGTTGCTAGTGGGAAACACTCATTTTAAAAGAGGAAATATTAAGCAGACTTGAATCATTTTGACCATACAACATTATGGCTGTCAATCATTTAAAAGTTTTTTATCTGATTAATCATCTGTCCAACCAAGCAATTAAGTGTAAACAAATGTGCATATTACCATATTTTAATATTAATTCTGGTTTGAGCTATTGAAAGAAATGCAAGGTAACTTATAATTTAACAAAAAAGAAGCTATATTATATTTCTTCCCCATTTATTTTCTATTACAATAGCACATGAAGAAAATGGCTTCCAAAAAGAACAGTCTTTAAATCATAAGCGCACTGATTAAAAGTTGCCCTTGATGATTAAAATAACCTCAACCAATTAATCAACTAAAACTTTGGTTGCTTAATCTACCAATTAACTGTACTAATCTTATCCATTAATTTTATCTACTAAGGTTCACACCTTGTAAATAACACTTTTGATTTTAGAACTGATAGATGAATCAGGTGGTTACTGTGTTTTCCCAAAAAGGATAATGTAAATGTAAGTTGAATGGCAGCCAGTACCTTGAGTTCATTACCCTTTCACATTTTTTTCACAATGTCAGGAACATTCAGTGGGGTCTTGGACTTGGGGGGACACTGGGCAGAGTTTCAGCCACTATCTTGTTCTAGTAAAGGAAGGGCGGGGGACTGCAGGGAGACCAGCCACATAATGAAATCAGACCAAAGTGGGCTAAGTAATACCCCCCCCAAACTCCTCTAATTCAGATTTGCTTACTTAGCTGAACAGAGATCTATTCTTGGTGGCTAAAGATGGTCCTGGCTCCCAATTATGGCAGAGCTAGGTCTGACACAGTCATAAGCTCCCATCCAATCATCCTGTATAGATCTCATATTCTTTTCAGATAAACATTATGGCAGTGTACACCTCACCCATTTCCCCAAAGAATCCTAAGAACTGTACTTTGTTAATATTTCTAGTCAGATATGGGTTGTACTGGGACCTGCCATTTCAGGAATATAGTGAGCTGAGATAAGTTCAAACAACCGATGCCCAGTAAGTTCAGTAAGCCCTCGACTTATGTGCATTTAACTTGTGTGCATTCAGCTTTACGTATGTGCGCCTCCCCAAAAAAGGTGGGGTGAAAAGTGGTGAGGTTTGGGGGAAATGACTTTGGCTATTCCACCAAGTATTGAACCTAGTGTGTTTTGACTATACACAATTTCTGCTTTTGGTGCAATCCCCGCGACGTAACCACCACATAGGTTGTGGACTTACTGTATACATAAGCCCAGCCCAACGACAAGGTGCACTTGTCAGTCATGTGCCAAAGCAATCTAGAGTACAGTGTGTGCTTGAGGTTCCCTGATGACAACTTATTTTGAATTCCAGCCTCAGCATTTGAAGGTAGCCTGGTTGCACAGCCTTCTTTTCTTACTGTAGAATGACATAATAGCAGATTTAATGAGAGGACACTTTCTTTCTAATGACCTTCACAACACTTCACCCCTTTTGTAATGTCAGTGGAACTATGTCGGTGTTCAAATACAGTATTACATAATGCCAACAGGTTGGTAACATTTAGCTAATGGTCAGAAAGGAGGGATTCACAGATATTCCCCACAGTTTTTGACAAGGAGTGTAAGGCATTCACAGAGCATTTAGTTTGCCTATTTTAGCACACTGGTATAAATAATGCATATACTAAGCAAAAAGCACAACTGCATGAGGTAAATTTAGGCCCTCACCGAATGCAGAAGGCTAAAATCTAAGCAAAACCCTTCTGTTCTTTCATAGGTAATAGGATGTAACAAGATTTTTTACAGCTGGAACTCAGTTCTGGCACCTATCAGGTGGGCACCATTACCATTCAAAGAGAATGAGGGAGGTGTTCACAGTGAGTGCTGGCACTTCTTCTAGAAAAATAGAACTGGATGTCACAGTTTTGAGGGAAAGGACTAAAGGCATACTTGGAGATGATTCAAGAAGTGAAACAAGTCACAGATCAAAAAGCTAAAGTTGTGAAGTGACCATCTGAAGCAAACACTTGGTTCAAGCGTGAGGATTTTTGAAAGTCCCTTCTATTCTTTAAAAATTTAAACACATCTTATTTCCTGTTTGCCTTCTCTTTCTGTTTCAGAAAGAACCTGTAGCTCTCCAGATGTTGTTGGACTACAACTTTTATCATCTCTGACCACAGGCCATGCTGGCTGGGGCTGATGGGAGTTGGAGCCCAACATCTGGAGAGCTGTGGATTCCCCAACCCAGAGATTTAACAAATATAACAAATCATTTTTTGTTATATTTATTTGTTATATAACAATAAATTTTCTGCCTTTTAATGGTCTCCTAAAATCTGCTGGGTGTATAAGACGACCCCCAACTTTTCCAGTTAAAATATAGAGTTTGGGATATACTCGCTGTATAAGAAATACAACCCGGCATATAAGACGACCCCCGACTTTTGAGAAGATTTTCCTGGGTTAAAAAGTAGTCTTATACACAGGAATATACAGTACCTCACTCTTCCGGATGCTACAGCTGGCTATGTTTCGCATTTTAGCTTTGTTAAGTTTCTTTTTCTGAGTAAAAACTTCTATAGACAGGAATTACTGTATAGACATCCATATGGAACAGAGAGTCTTCTGTGGCATGAAGTGTGGACGTAACCCTCTGGGGATGAGCGAAAATATTTTGGAGTTATACAAGATAGCATTGTCACGTGGATCCAGCTAGGGCCTAGGCTCTGAGTCTTATTGGATTAATAATGCTTATGTATTGTGGTAAAATATATAGGCTCAAACTCTGAACACAAATCAACAAATAGTATGACCCAGAAATCAACCAAAAGAAAAATCAACAGAATACCTTCCTAAATAGCCATTCCAAAGAAGGCAAAGCTACAACCTCGGGTTATTTTCCCCTGCGAACAAGCGAAACTTGTTCTTATTCCAAGGCAAAGTTCACAAACCAAAACACCTACTTCCGGGTTTGCAGCGTTCTTAATCCAAGTTGTTCATAAACTAAGCTGTTCTTAAAACCAAGGTACCACTGTATATAGGTAGATATTCTAAAGACAACACAAGTCCCCAGTGCTTTCTCATCCAAAGTAAACTAAAACCTGTGGCACGCTTGGTCTTCTTGCTATTCAGGGAAGTAAAGAGACAATAACAATATTCACACCAAGAATATTGGGTCACATAGTATTAGTTGCTGGAATTCTAACAACTTGACATTTCTACTTGATACATATGATGCTGCTCAAAAGGAAGGTTCTAGAAATACTGCCAGCAGCCCCAGGCTCTCTCCATCACAGCTTTTCAATGCATGCAGATAGTAACAACCTCTGGGTGGAAAGACATTTGAAATAAAGTATGAACTGACAAATTTATTGTGTTGCAAAACACAGGCAACCTGTTTCAAGTTTTCTACATTTCATTATTTTTACAGTGTAGTCTGATGCATGTTTACATGGCAGTAAATCTCACTGCATTTAAAGAGGTCCCAGTCAAGTATCCCTAGGACTGCAGCTTTCAATGTCCAATTGAACAAACCACTGCTTCAGTTTGGGCAGGCTCCTTTTTAAGAATTCATCCTACTCTAATCTGTCTTCTTCCCCGCTTTCCTGTGAGGCCACCTTTCCAGTTTTCCAATTTCCATTTCTTTCTGTACAATGACCTGGCTGCTAGCATTTCTGATTGCTAGTATATAGATGAAAAATGCAGGCTAATGGATGTAGTTATTGTGGTGAAAGCATCCCACTTGGATTGAGCCTGTCTTGGTGTTTCACAGTTCATGTTTTATTTGTTGTGTCCTCTGCTGTCTCCCACACAATGGACACCAAGAATGATAATATCTCGCTCTATAGTTTGTTTGCCTGACAGTATAGTGATTTTGTCTTGCAGTGCAATCTCTGAAAATCTAACAGACTACGGCCAAGGTAGGAGTTCTTCTGCTCTCACAATTCTGAAAAGCAGGATGTCTATAATTAAGTTGCAAGTAAGCTCTGTAGAATGGACTGCAGAATGTGCAAGAACCCTGAAGTAAGGCAACATCAATGCTTTTTGCATTGTGGTTTGGAATCACCTTCGTCTTGGGAGTCGCTGGGTGGGACACCGACTGTTACGCCCCCTAGCTCCGCCCCTGATCACCTGAGTTTTGTTACAATCCTTTTGTATGCAACGTGTGTTACTTTGGTTGCAGCTCAGGGTAAGGAGCAGACACTGGCCTTCATTGCACGCTAAGAAAATGATTTATGGTTAATTGAGAATCCTGTAGAGCTGATTTGTTGCATCCTTGAAGCATTCCTGAAAAATTAAAGGACTTGTGTTTCACAGTTTAAGAAAATTTCAAATTCACTGAGTCCCAAATCTCTGGCAAGTTTCTGCTCTTCATAGAAAAAGCCACACACAATGGCCTCTTTTCATCTGCCTTCTCTGGAAGACTCTCTTGGAAACTCTTGCTGCTGCTAAAGAAAGCTGTATGACCAGCCTCAGCTGAGATCTTGCCCTCTCTTTCTGGTGAAAGTTTATCTCCCTTGACCCACTGGCTGGCAATTGCATGTTCAGACCTTTAAACCTCCCCCTTAAATAAATTCACACAAGACTCATAATTTTGGTTTGGCTTTTGGCAGAATTTAGGCCACAACTTTATTGATTACAGCAAGTGAGTGGCTGCATAGGCCACTCAACTAGCTCTCTGCCATGCAGGTAGCGCTGACCCAGGGTTCCAGCATAGGTCAGCCAAGGGTGAACACCCGGATAGGTAGAAAGCCAGGGATATGCTATGTCTGCCACCCAGATGTCTCCCTGGACTCAGGCACGGGCACAACCCCTCACAGGGTTGACCAAACCATTGAGTCCCTGGATTCCTTTAACGGAATACCCCTTCACACAGGGATGGCGAGAGCATTCCCCCATGCCTATTACCTGAACCAGAGCCTATCCGTAACCTTGCAAGTTGTGATGATTTGCTATGCGGCAGGCGAAACCCAAATGGCACCAACCAATTAGCCAAGGGGGAAAATTCCTGCCGTGACCCTGTCCCAACGACAGACGACACATGACGGCATAGCAAGGTGAAGCGCAAAAGCCCTAAAAATAGGAAGTGGTGGGTGGGTGTTCCGATGCACGCACCAAAAGAGGAAGCTCTGGGTCACGTGCACGGGCATATATAGGTCCCTTGCTCCATTTAACTCACGCCTCATTGGCCTGATTGAACCCAGCATCAAGGGTGCTGTGGCTGTCCAATCCTTCCCACCCAAAACACAAGGGTTTGGTTGCCAGGTCTCACCGCAATGTGTGCCTTCTTTAAGGGAGGACACGATTTCTAGGAACCTTAAATTGAAGTGCAGAGGAGGTAAGCTGCATAAAGAACAGCCATAGGCATGGTGGAAGGATCTACTAAGGATCTACCAAAGCGGCCCAGCATGGTGGAAGGATCTACTAAGGATCTACCAAAGCGGCCCAGCCAATTCTGATTTTACTCCATAGTCAGCTGTTTTCCTTCGACTTTTCCTGATAGGGAGTGAAAACCAAGCTCTGCGGAGCAGGCTTGGGCTCCAGGTCTGACTTGGCCTCTGTCTCCTTCCACTGCTGCTTGGCTTCCTCTCCCTTTCCTGCTGAATTTAAAGCTGGCTTCGCATTTCACCCAGGGTGATGACACTGCTCTGGCTTGCACTATTCCTGATACCTCTCTCATGCTGTGCGCCTCAAAAATCAGGAACAGAAGTCCTCTACAGAGAATTAGGGACAAAATGTCTTCAAAGGTTTTCCATAAACAAAAGAAGGAAATGATTATCTTTAAGGGATTAACCAGTCTTTCTGCAATATGTATGTATTCAGAAGATCTGGAGCTTACTTGTGCCATGGAACCAGGATGAATCCAGAAGCAGACAAGTTCAGAAATCATTTCCTAAGATTCCTGCATTTTCTATTTTGCAGGAGTGCCATTATGCTCACGTCCTGCTTGCAGGCTTCTGGTTGGCCACTATGTGAGCAGGATGCTACATGATCCAACAGGGCCTTTCTTGCTTTTGAAAGTTTATGCAATGGATTTTGGTTGAAGAATTAGAAGAGGAGGTGTCTGTTTAAAAGATTTGGGGAGTTGAGGGCCCAATTCTCGACTGAACCTCCCTAAACCACACAAGCCTCCATTCTTGATTTCTGCTCCCTTTCCCACGCTTTCCATGCTGTTTCTGATTTTCTTTATGGAATAAATAAATGATTCAGCAACTGGGGTAGGGCTGAAATGGAAGGGTACAGGGGTAACAACTTGAATAAAATATTGTGAAGCCACAGGTCAGCCCCACCCCACATAATCAATCACATGTTGCAGTGCGCACACACTATTTGAATGGGAATGCCCATCAACTTTGTGGGGGCCTGACTCACTCAAATATTTTATTGTGGGGGCCGAAGCCCCCATCACCCCTAGTACAGTCATACCTTGGTTTAAGTACGCTTCAGTTTGAGTACTTTCAGTTTAAGTACTCCATGGACCCTTCTGGAACGGATTAATCCACTTTCCATTACTTTCAATGGGAAAGTTCGCTTCAGGTTAAGTACGCTTCAGGTTAAGTACAGACTTCCAGAACCAATTACATTCATACTTCGGGTTAAGTACGCTTCAGGTTGAGTACTCCGCAGACCCGTCTGGAACGGATTAATCCACTTTCCATTACTTTCAATGGGAAAGTTCACTTCAGGTTAAGTACGCTTCAGTTTAAGTACTCCGCGGACCGTCTGCAACGGATTAATCCACTTTCCATTACTTTCAATGGCAAAGTTCGCTTCAGGTTAAGTACGCTTCAGATTGAATACAGCCTTCCAGAATTGTGTACTTAAACCAAGGTACCACTGTAGCTTAATCCTATGAAAGGCTATGTCCTATTATATCCTGCACTTTACAAGATTGTCCAACTGGCCCTGGAGTCATTGTATGGAAGTGGAATGAGCAACAGTATCACAATCCTACAAGTGATGACCAGTCAGATCATTTCACACCCTTAGAAATGTTTTCTGTAGCCTTTGTAGCCAATGCTTTCTTTTCTCATGGTTTACTATTCTGCTCAATGCATGTGCCATCTGTGTGCTCATGGAACAATTTAGCAAGCAAGTGAAAGCAAGGAACCTTCTCTTGCATAACCACCACCAACATAAGTTAGAGCTGCATCATGAAACAATCTGACGCATTTCTGAATTTTCCAGCATCTTTTGCCCAAGGTGACTGTTAAATTGGGGACACGGGAACAATTTAGTCTTTTAAAATATTGTTCTGAACTATTCCAGAAGGTTAGTATAGGGACATCTAGGAATGTGCCCTTCTTCCTGTCTCTCCAGCTAAAAGTTCTAAGGGGCCCTTGAAAATTGTTCTTCCTCTCTCTCTTACAGACGACCAGCAGCTGTTCTGAATATTGTTTGTTGTGTTGTTATATCACTTCTGAGTGGCTCCAGCAAATCTTACAAGTTTTCCAAGATCTGAGGCTCCTTCGGATGACCTGTTTATTGAGCATTCGTCCTGATTTGCTTGCACAGAGCTTATACGGAGGGTAAACTATGTCTCATCTTCATTGAGAATTCATTCAGATTTGTTTGCGGAGATGTTATATGGCGATGAGCCTTCATCCTGCATTAATTCTGATTTGCTTGCATGGCATTTATATGTCTCCCCATTAAACATTCATTCATTCAACATTTTTCAGAGCATTTTGCCACTACTTCCCCAATCATAAAAAGTTTATTTAAAAAATAAATAAAAAGTAGATTTGTTGCTCAGGGGAGACAGAACATTTTCATCCACTTTAATAGTGCAAATCTAAATTCCCAGGATAGTGCTCGAATATTTCCTGCAAAATTCTGACTGTCTAGTAGTGACCCTAGACCAGGGGTCAGCAACCTTTCTCAGCTGTGGGCTGGTCCACCGTCCCTCAAACCATGTGGTAGGCCAGAATATAATTTGAAAAAATATATGAATGAATTCCTATGCCCCACAAATAACCCAGAGATGCATTTTAAATAAAAGGACACATTCTACTCATGTAAAAACACACTGATTCCCGGACCGTCCGCAGCCAGATTGAGAAGGCGATTGGGCCGCATCCAGCCCCGGGCCTTAGGTTGCCTACCCCCGCCCTAGACAGTTTGTGCATGTGGGGAAATAAGATAATATAAACAACTTTCAGCACAGTTCAGCCTCCATATTTCCATCATGTTGAAGGGGTTTGCAACTAAGGATCTGCTCAGAGAGAAAGATAAGCTATCGAATGCTTGGGTCCTAGTGTTGATGGTGAATCTGTTTCTTCTTGCTAAATCAGACCTTTTGTTCAAATCCTGATTCTGGAAAAAGGTTCTCCATGTCTTCCGAGTTCTAACATCTGGTGCAAGCAGTACCAGGCACTTACGTCATCAAGATAAATAATTGTGAAGAGCCCTTGGAAGGAAGTTGCAGCATTCATGCTATGCTGGTTGTTGACAGGTTCTGTGACAAATTGGGAGAAAGATAAGTAGAATGATTTATGATGAACAGGTGATGACTGCTTAAGAAATGAACGGACCATTTCTATGGCATGGGCCACTTTTCTGCATGAGAGGCACAGGTAACCGAAGAGGTGAGTTATGTAGCACTAAATCAGACTCAGTTGTGCAACAGATTCAGTACTAGTGATGGTTTGTTATCTGTTTCTTCAAGAAATGATATACCCTGCCTGGCGCAATTACAAATTCCCTAAGCTGCTTACATTTTTTTTAACGACCACAATTTCTAACAAGAAAAAATCCTACTAATACTAAACATCAGAGAACAAAACAACAGCTAGCAACGCTGGAATGGTAAAATCAGAGGCAAAGTCTCAAACCGGTGCTCAAGAAATTAAAATTTATTATGACGGAGGATATGCCGGGGGAGGGCAGATTGCACTGTTTTCTTCTAATGACATAAACTGTGGAAGTTCATGTATATAGCATGTCTGTTCAAAGGTTGTGTCCTTCAAACCCATGTGTTCCGATCAGTGCAAGAGACGAATCCAAATTGTTCCTGTTTTTTAAATACTGCTTTGAGTTTGTGGGGTGCATGGATCCTCTTCTAATTCCTGAACCCTGCTTCTCATTTCTGGGTTCCAGACACTGGATTTAGAATGTTAAACTATAAGCCAGGAGCCAGTCTGGTAATGGCCCACACGGATGTGTGGCTTTATGCCCGAGGGCAAATGGAAGGAGTCCCTCTCTTAACTCAGAATTAGTTACAAAGACAAAAACCTTTGAAGGAGTTTTAGAGTTGGAAGGAGGGCAGTTGTTTTTAGGATTGCAATTGAGGATGCTGTAATCTAGAGAGGAAAAGTGGCAGTCTGTTAAACGCAGCAAGCTGAGCAAGGAGACAAGAGGGCCATGGCTGATTTCTGCTGGCATCCAAGACTGAGGCCATGGGAAAAGCAAGGACCTCCTGGAGTGTAATGCTGTGAGCCCCTCCATCATAGGCTCAGGTTGTATATGTGTGATATAAACCATATATCATAAAGACACCACAGTCTCCTCTGTGCCTTATTTCCAAAGGAAACACAAGCCTTGGGGGTAAGCGCCTAGATCCCTTGGAACCTCACACCGCTTGGAGATTGGGGTAGCATGTAACAATATTTTCAAAGAACAGCCATTGTTTTCCACTCCCAATAATCCTTGGTGCAACCTAAAATCTGTTTTGCACCCAGCACCTGAGGTTAGCCACGTGGCAATGAGGAGGTCCTCTGTCATGGCAGCCCAACTCTGGAACACATTCCTAGTGCCTAGTTTCATCAAGTGTAGGGGCCTGGTAAAGACTTTTTTCCCAAAAGAAACAATCCCCAGGCTTTTTTTTGGGAGGAAGGAGGGATGGTCCCATACAACTCTACAGTTCTTTGAGTCTGTGAAAGTCAGTAAGTAACAAATACATAAATGTCCACATCTGAGCAGGTAACTGGTATGGTACTTTGCAAGAGTATTAAGTTGAACATAGACATATTCCTTTACACCAGGGAGTAAGACCTATGGTAATCACCCAATGAGCAGATGTGCAGAATCACACTGTAAGTCAGTTGAGGGTTGTGCTAATAAATCTGTGTAGTTTGTGTAAAATTCATCAAGGAACCCATTCACCTTTAACAGCACACTTTGAGCCCGATTTCCCTTCTTCCATTTCTGTCACCCACGCTTCACATCCAGTCAGCTCCACTCCATATGTATGGTTTTATAAATAAATATTTATACATGCTAAATAGGCTAGAGAGAGACGATAGGGTTTTGTTTCCCCCAGAGGAAGGGTGTTCTGAAAGTGGGACTGTTGTTTTCCCTGTCCCCCCGGATGCTCCTCCATGCTGCCGGCTGCTCAACTAACTGTGGCTGCAATTCTGTGTACACTTATCTGAGAATAAAACTCACTGAATGCAGTAGACAGACTTACTTACAAGCTGGCAGGCATAGGATTGCATTGACGAGTGAGGCTTTTATAGCTGGAAGGCTGGCTGCTGAATTCTCTTTCCAAATGCTGGAAAGGGAAAAGGCCAGGCTTTGAGCTAACAGGAAGTGGAATCTGGCCCCGCCCCTTCTCAGAGCCTGGGAAATGCTATCAGAAGGCTTTTTACAAGTCCATGTTGACAACTGCAGGTGGGGGGGGGACTTTTTGCAGCAGGCTAGATAGATTTTGCAACTTTAGCATGCTGTAATTATGGGTCAGTTGATAGAGCATCAGACTCTTAATCTCAAAGTTGTGGGTTCAAGCCCCACATTGGCTGAAAGATTCTTGCATTGCAGGAGGTTGAGTCCAAGGAAGGTCCTAGAACAGATAATTAAACAGTCGGTCTGTGAGCATTTAGAAAAGGATGCCAAGATTACTAAGACCCAGCATGGGTTTCTCAAAAATAAGTCATGCCAGACCAATCTGATTTCATTTTTTGATAGAATTGCAAACTTGGTGGATCAGGGAAATGCTGTGGACATAGTGTATCTTGATTTCAGTAAGGCTTTTGACAAAGTCCCCCATCATATTCTCACGAGGAAGCTGGTAAAGTATGTGTTGAAAGAGGTAAGCGTTAGGTAGATTTGTAGCTGGTTAACTGACCAAACCCAAAGAGGACTCATTAATGGTTCCTTGTCATCCTGGAAAAAAGTGACATGTGGGGTGGACCACTGCCATGGATGCTTTAGCTGAGATTCCTGCATTGCAAGGGGTTGGATTAGATAACCCTTCCAACTCTATGATTCTAGATGACCCTCACAGTCCTTTCCAGGTCTACAATTCTATGATTCAATGCTAATGTGATTGTTCTCTCTCTCTCTCTCTCTCTCTCTCACGCGCGCGCACACACACACACACAATTCATAGCTGCCAAGTTTTCCCTTTTCTCGCGAGGAAGCCTATTCAGCATAAGGGAATTTCCCTTAAAAAAAAAGGGAGAACTTGGCAGCTATGACACACACACAATTTTAGTTTGCAATTATTATTTTTTGCTGTCTTTATTGGGCTATTCTGTCCCTTGTAAACAGGTTTTCATGTTATTACAGAGACCCGCAAAACAGGGGCGTAGCCAGAATCAAAACTAGGGGGGGGAAGCCATGGTCGTTCAGGGGTGGGGCCAAGGCATGGGAGGGGAGGGGTCACGAAGTGGGAATGTGGGCAGGGCTACAGGGCCAGCGGGCCTGATGACATCGTGGCAGCGGCGTCGGTGGCCACCTTGTGCTTCTGGGGCTGGCAGCGTCGGCGGCTACCCTGCTTGGCTGGAGAGGACGAGAGGGTCGGGCAGGTGAGAGGGGGTGGCAGGGCGGGCGAGGGAAGGCACGGCCGCAGTCACGACGGCTCCAAGGCGTTGCTGCATATCAGCATAATATTTCAACCATGTCGTAGGTTCAAGCCTCACCTTGGGAAAAAAATTCCTGCATTGCAGGGGGTTGGACTAGATGACCCTTGTGGTCTCTTCCGACTGCAATTCTATGATTCTATTGATATATTACCATAGCATATGCATCATTCTACTTTCTTGAATTGTCCTACTCCCTAGGCATAGCAGCCAACTCCTAGAGGCCTAGGTGCCCCCCCAATTACTGGTAAATACCGTATTTGAAAGAGTCACCCCCCCCCCATGTTGATGGGCTTTTTATGTGGGGCTTATCTGCCCCCCCCAGTATTTTATTAAGGATGGAAGAGGGAGGGAAGGAAGGAAGAAATAGAGAGAGGGATAACTCATATTTGTGGGTGCCTCTGGGTGACGCTGTGATGCTGGAACTCTGCAGCAAGAGGAAGATACCGGTACGCCTGTACAGGAACCTTGTAAGCAGCTTTCTCTCTGCTTGATTTACAGCAGGCATGTCCAAGAGGTAGATTGTGATCTACCAGTAGATCACTGGATGTCTGTGGTAGATCACTGCTAGATCACTGGCACCCCTAAAAAAAGCTCACCCAAAATTTTCCCCCTCCCTAAAAAAAGCTGAACTATGACCTGAAGCCCTAAACAAAAATGGGCCTCCCTCCCTCCTAAAAGAAGCTCAACAAGTTTGACCTAAACCCCCCAAAACAGGGCTTCCCTTCCTTAAAAAAACTTAACAGCTTTGACCTGAACCCCCCAAAAGTGGGTACATCACTCCCAGTTTTTAACTCTGTGAGTAGATCAGAGTCTCTTGGGAGGTGGCCACCCCTGATTTACAGTATACAGATGCAGGAGGAGAGGCAGACTGGAACACCACTGCTTTTTATAAACATCACTGTGTCTATCAAAGCTACAGCCCCCCTTTTCTTATTCACTTTCTTTTAGCCTTGCAGAGCCACCTTAGTCAAATTGAAACCTCTGCACCCTCATTAAATTGTCAATAGAACTCTTAATGCGATCCCCGAATGCTCATTAACAACTCCCACTGAAGAAAAATAGGGTGAAGTGGTGAGCTATCACATATTGCCTGGGGATATCTGCTCCATTGTCTTAACTGCTTAACTACCGGTAGCCACTTTGCTTTATTTATTTGATGTGTTTTTGTTATAGCTGTGTTCTCGCCCCCGCCCCCCCCAGCAAGCGGAGACTGAGCTGCTCTTGCTAAAGCAAAGCCCTTTCCACTTCAGTTTTTGAAGGGGAAAAGTGCTGGTTATGGATTGTAAAATACATTAATTTTTTGCTTCTGGGGGGCAGCTGCCCCCTCCTGCCCCCCTGCCTATGCCCATGCCACAAAAAATTTTTGACCAGAGGTGAAATGGAGCAACAGAAATATGGAGAAGAGGCCCTTTAACAGTTTAAATTGTTTCCTTGCTTTAAGAATTTTCATCCTTTTTCTCCCTTCATATGATTCACTTACATGGCCTTGGTCTTTATTTAGTTTGAGGCCACAGACATTAATCATCCAAACTGAATCTTCCTCACCATCAGCCATTACTTCAATATCATCTGTAAAGATCAACTGAACAGCCATTATCATTTGGTACTTGTAAAATCTACCACAGTTATGAAATAATAAGGGAATAAATGCTTGCCTTTGGGTGGAATCCAACTTTTATCTAAAGCGATCTGCTACACAAGAGAGAATCTGCAATTTTGTCAAAGTCCTTCAAGTGGATTAGGTCTACCAGCATTTTCTGATAAGGTTACTGTCAGGGACTCTGGGGCTTGAAGTGTCTAAGGCTGTGAGTTACTATGAAAAGTCTGTACTAAAAACCCACTTTGAATACAGAAAAGACTAGGGGTGTACAATATTGCCCCTCCTCAAAGTGATTGGCAGCCATTATGAACCCTCTGGATTGGACTATAATATAAACACTAGGAGCCTAATGTTCTGCCTTTGGCCGCACACACATCATACATTTAAAGCACATGATTTCCCCCAAAGAATCCTGGGAACTGTAGTTCACGCAGAAAGAGCTACAAATCCTAGTACACTTAAAAACTATAGTTCCCAGGATTATTTGGGGGAAACCGTATGCTTTAAAATGTATGATGTCTATGCAGCCCTAGTCTGAACAAGAGAACAGTGCTTTCTGCTTGCTTCACATTAAATTCTAGCAGCTAGCTCAAGTCACCTCATGGACCCTGAGTTGGAGACACCCCATGGCTAACAGGTCATACATATATTATTATTGATGCTATCATCATCATCATCATCATCATTTTAGTAAATGCAATAGCTGTAGTAATTATGTAGAGTAACTTCAGCAAATGATAGATCACTGCTCCAAGGAGCTAACAATTTAAATTCAAATGGCCGAAGGGGACAACAGGATGGGGCAACTTGGCGTCCTTTAAGACAAGACTTTTAATGTGCGTTCAGGGCAATTTATGCTCTTGAGGATATTGAGATGGTCATACATGCTTCCGCTTTTAGATTTGTGCCTTCAAATCTTTCTCGATGGTCACACGGCATCTCTTTGCAATCTATGTGTGGTCTGTATTTCCCCCTCAACCACAGCCAAATGTTCCATTTTTAAAAAAATTCTCACTTTTGTTGCACTACGGTGCTAGGGTGTCACAACAATATGATGACTTTTTGGTATTGTTTCCACTCCCACATTCATCCAGTAGATGACGTTTCAGTGGAAATGAATGAAGGCTTAGCAAAACAATCACATCTTTGTGCTTTTTAAATAAAGCGGGGTGGGGAGAGGTTGCACTAGGGTTCTGTGCCACATTGCTGCTAGCAGAGCTGTCTCACTCTCTTTCCTGCTGGATCAGCTGGTGTTTACAGAGGTGGCTTGCAAGTAGAA
The DNA here is from genome assembly GCF_963506605.1 of Zootoca vivipara. Classification (NCBI taxonomy): domain Eukaryota; kingdom Metazoa; phylum Chordata; class Lepidosauria; order Squamata; family Lacertidae; genus Zootoca; species Zootoca vivipara. Next base: position 82,061,984 of record NC_083280.1, read on the forward strand.
AGTAGGAGGAGTGAGGGATGTCATTGGGGTATGGTGGCAAGCTAGTACTGAAAGCCACATTGCTTTCCCCTCCTCCCATCTTTGTTCCTTGCTTTGCTCTTGGGGCTGTGACTGCACCTTTGCCTGTCTGTGGGGTACATGGAGAGAGGAGGAAGAAGACTAGCAATAATGAGGAGTGGCAGCAAGAGTGGAAGGAGGGATCCTCAGTCATTAAAAAAAATAAAATAATCGTGACAGTTTTTAAAGTGGAGTATGCAGTCCAATTCCTGACTGCATTTCCTGCCCCATCCCTAAAGTGAGGATCCCTCTGCAGCCTCCACTTGGTTTATTCCACCTGGAATAACAGCTGTTTTCCTTGATAGAAGGGGGAAGTAAGGAGACAGTTATGGGCAGTTCAGGAAGGCAATATGCATAGGTGCTACGGCTGATGTTTAACATCTGTTAAGCCGTGATGTGCTGAGCACCATTAGGTAACTAAAATTTGCCCATGAAATTAGGGGTTCAGCTGTAGACTGTAGAAAACCCCCAATTACAGAATCAATGATAGAATAAAACTCTAGGATCATGGCTGGCCCAGCTATCTTCATGAATATGTTCATGGCATTTCTGGTTGGGATGAGAGCAAGCTGGTAGTAGCAGTGGGCTTAGGAGGACAGTGGCTTTAATATAACCACCACAGAGCACACCAAAGATGTTCTTCTGACTTTTCACCCTGGCTAAGCTCTACACTATGATTCAATTAGATCTCTTACATTGTTCACTGACTTTTGGTAAATTACACCTTTGATTTCTGGTCCAATGAAAAGGTGCTAATTACCCTTTTAAGTGCCCGTTTAATGTTCTGCAGTGACATAAAGCATTAGTGCAGCAGACTTGCGTGCAGGAACCTTCCAGAGTGTTCCTCCCCCACTGCTTTGTTTAATCAGCCTTTTCCCATTTCTGCTTTCCTTTTCTCCACCCCTTCAAGGCCCCTACACGGCTAGCTCTTCTGCAGATGAATAAATCTACTATATTGTTTGCTGAAATTGGCTGTCTTTTAGTGTAATGAAAACAGAAAGAGATCAGGGTAGCCTGGAAGATTCTCTCTCATTGTCACATTCTGTATTTTACCTCCTGCATTCCCAATTGCCAGTATTTCTGCATCCACCAACTCCACACAAACAGGGTTTTCTTCAGCAAATCTTGCTGAAGTCACAACTTGCAGAGTCTGGGTAACATCCACTAGATAATAATATAGGTTGCATTGTGTTTCCCCTGCTATATTACTCACAGGCATGTCAATAGAATTAGGAAGGCTGCATTTTTCAAAGCTACTAGATAAATAGGCACTCCTAAACTTATTTCCTTTTAAATATCCCGTTTCAACCAACAGGATTTGCTGCTAAGGAAATATGCTTAGAATGGTGCTGCGGCACTTCTATGTAGATTACTTTGTAAAGTGTCTGATTAAGACTGGTCCAGATTTTCTAGCAGGATCTGCAAGTATGGCACAGTGATGTCATGTGCCTTACCAGATAAATCCTTGTTGCAGGAAATACTTATCCTGCGGCCTCATCCGCAAACATATATTTTATTAGCTGGCAAATCTTCCTGCAAAGAATCCTGGGCCTTGTAGTTTGGTAAGGAAATTGGAATTCTGTTAGTAAGCTCTAGCTCCCTGTCACACAAATTTGCTTCTAACCTCAGTGTTACGTATGAAGAATGACCATTGTACTAGCTTACATCTGTAGTATCAACATGCCTAGAGGTACTTTGTGGTGGCTTAAAGCACAGCTAGGTGGTTCTTTTACTCAATTTGGATCAAAGCACTGTTTGCGGGAAAATGCATCAATATGCAGTATTTCACAAGAAACAACAGGACAGATATTGATTGTGGCTAGTGGCACGTGTATGCCACTTCCGAAACCAGCAATGGGAGTGCATTGGATGAGGAGCAAATGGGTGTGTATGCAAAGCCTAACTTCCACTCTCCCTCCACCACATCCTGAATTCTGTCCAGTTTCCCCCTTGTGCTGGTGGAACCCAGTGGTATTGTTAGGCTGCTGTATCTCACCTCCACTCACTACAGGTGTACGTTGAGGACAGAATCACTGTGTTACTAACTGACACCATTTGATAAATGACATGCAATTGTGTTTGGGCGGCTGACAGTTTATGAGATTTCATAGTTGACGCTTGCCAAAATCAAAGCCTTCAAGAGGTTCCAGTTGAAAGCTTTTGAATTTCAGGCTGTCGGGCAAAATGTCACATGCAAAGCCTGGCCACATTCCAAATTTTGCCATTCACATTTTAGGTAAGTTTTCATTATTTTGGAATACTCATTTCAGATTCAGTATCATGCACTAGTGGCATTTTCTCCTTTTGGCAAATGTCTAGTGGCCAGTTTCCCAAAAGCAGGGATCTGACAAAAGAAGAGGTGGGAGAACAGAAGCCAAAATCCTGTTGGAATCATGGTGGTACATAAAGCAGCCTGTAGAAACTCTGGGGCTCCCTTCACTCAACAGACATTCCCAGCACATGACATGGATGTAGTTTAAACACTGGTTTTTTATGCTTTTAAGCACAATAGCCACTTTCATTCATTTCTATGCCATTTAGGACCTGTCTGTTTAAGAGATCATCTTCCTCCATACAAATCTCACAGATCTTCCACCGGTCTGCCTGCCAACAGGGCAAAAATTCTGATAGCTGCAACACACCTTTTTTCTGAATTCAAATTGGAGCTGTACTTCACTCTTCTTGCACCTAAGCCAGCATTCCCAAATCTGGTGCCCTCCAGATGTTTTGGACTACAACTCCCATCAGCCCCAGTAAACACATGCTGGCTAACTGGAGGGCACCAGGTTGGCAAAGGCTGCCCAAAGTTGTACTTTTAATATGCAAGAGCAAGAATTAACTGCCTGTGGAGGGAGCTGCTCTGGTGCTCCTGTATGTGAATTAGTTTCTGGTTCCATATCCTGGTTTTTAAGTGTGAAGAGCCTTGGGAATAATAGTACCCTTTCCTTTAAAATCTACTTTTAACTTAATGACTTCCCCTCTTGTCACATACAAAGCATTCCAGGGTGGAGTTTCCCTCACTAGCCTGATCTGTCAACAGAAGAGGAAAATCTTTTCCATTCACACCTCTTAATTCTACTTACCTGGGCTGTTGGAAGTAACTAATTGTTCAGTTCTTTGTAGGTGATACTGGTCACTTTAGCCTGGTTGATTCTCAACCCTGTTTCTTCACTCTCAGGGCATAAACATGGGGAGTCAGTAGTAGGCCCTGTACCGTGTTTTTATTCATCCAGGGGGTTATGGGGTGGACAGGCAGGGGGACAAGTGGTATACAGTAACAATGAAATAAATAGCATTTTGACTAGCACTGTTAAAGCTGAGCATATGCTCCATTTAGTAACTTGGGAAGGGACCATTCTTCTGCCAACAGTTCTGTGAAGAAAGGCATCTGTAAATCTTTGTTTGACTGGACAAGAGTTCTGTAGAGCTTGTGTATCTACACATATGCATGCTGATGTTCTTTCCATTAAATTTCCTTTTAAAATTTACTCCAGCTTATTTTATTATTGCTTCTAAAGAAGATTACATTTGTCCTGGTTTGAACTTGGAATATTATTTTAGTTTAATTTTTAACTGGGCCACATCCCTCTGCTTTTTTTTTAAAAAAAGAACTGTCAGATTGTTACACAAGAACTGGAATGGCTCCCTTCAAACTTCCTTTGCTTTCATGCCTCCCTTTCCTTCCCATAAATTTCCACTGTGACTTGACACAAGGTTTATTCTGCTGGTGAAGCAGGGGGAATTCCACTGAACTGCGGTGGAATCTTTGAAATATTTTGGTATCTGGGGCATTTTTTTTCCTGGATAAAAATTGGAAGCACACACTACCCCATACTAAAAAAATAAAATAAAGTACACACATATTGTCTTGATTAGCTCTCAAAACTATAGGCGGGACACATCCTTCTTGCAACTGTCCAGATAGCACTGCCTGCTGGTGTTTCACTGTCCTTTTGTCCTGCCACAGCTCAGGGATATTAATTTGCTTTCTGAGCAATGGTGATGCTTCAGGGACACTTCTGTGCCTGTCAGCTGAAGTATTGGCTGCATCAAGGAATCCTGTGTGTCCTTACTGTATTTCTCAGGATGATGTCAATGCTCATATGCTGGCAGAGAAAGAGTAATCAATATGGTGTTGGGCTTCCTTGCACCAGCAGTTAAGAGTAGTTGTGCACCCAGCATAGTGGCTTTCAATGCAATCCTATACGTATCCGCACAGAAAGAAATCCCACTGAGTTCCATAGGACTTACTACTAGGTAGGTGTGTATAAATAACATTGTGGCCTTCATTTTTCAAGGCAGCCTAGTTCCCCTCTCTTGGTACACTAGTATGTCCTAGCACTTAGTTTGGGAATCACTGCTTTAAAACACGAGGGGGAAGAAAGAGGGAACCATGAATTATATAATTGTCCATGGGGTCACGAAGAGTCGGACACGACTAAACAACTAAACAACAACAACAACAGAGTTGGAAGGGACCGGGAGGGCGATCTCATCCAGCCCCCTGCAATGAAGAATATTTTAAATTATGATGTAACTAAGTTAGTTGAATGTTAGTCCCATTGAAATCAACCCCAGAGTCGTCCGCGACTGGACCTAATGGTCAGGGGTACCTTTACCTTTACCTTAAGTTAGTTAAATGTTAGTCCCATTGAAATCAATAGAACTTAGTCATTTCTGTGAGAACTAATTTCAACTAACTTAGCCTGGATCTATCCTAAAGTACTTGGGTCATTTCATTTCCCTCTTTCTTTACTATCCCTCTTCTTGACTTCAGGTGAGTGGGAGGAAAAGCTGTTTGTCTGTTTGTTTTTGTGTGTGAGAGAGATATGTGTAAAACAGGGAAGCATCTTAAGGAAGTGTTAGGGCAATAGGGCATGATTGGGGAACTTGCTGCCCTCCAGATACTGATGGACTACCAACTCCCATCATCCCTGACCATTGGCCATGCTTGGTCAATGAGCAAAGATCAGCAGATCATCAATAATCAGTCAAGTATATAAAGTGAATGACTTATCTTAAGAGTACTGATTTATGCAGAATGACCTGCTTTTTAAGTCTGTACTGGCTAGTTTTAAAAGTTAGAGAGAAGACACCAGGGAGGTGACGAAGGGCCAGGAGGAAGTGCCATAGCCCAGTAACTTAGCATCTGCCTTATATTTAGAAAGTCCCAGGTTCAGTTCCTGGTGTCTCCAGGTATGGTGAGGGAAAGCGCTTGTCTGAAATTCTGGACAATAGCTGCCACCTAGAGTAAACAATATTGAGCTAGATGGAAGAATGGTCTGACTCAATGTATGACAGTTTTTTATGCGCCTGTGTCAAGCCTGTTAAGAAGGGATCTTGAATGGCTCTGATAGACCTGGAGGAAATTCCCCCTGAACAGAACAGAACCACCAGCCTTTCAAATAATAATAATAATAATAATAATAATAATAATAATAATCTGTCTGAGCCTCCCCAGCCACTCTGGGCGGCTTCCAACAGAACACCAGAATGAAATAATCTATTAAACATTAAAAGCTTCCCTAAACAGGGCTGCCTTCAGATGTCTTCTAAAAGTCTGGTAGTTGTTTTTCTCTTTGACATCTGGTGGGAGGGTATTCCACAGGGCGGGTGGCACTACCGAGAAGGCCCTCTGCCTGGTTCCCTGTAACTTGGCTTCTTGCAGCGAGGGAACCGCCAGAAGGCCCTCGGCACTGGACCTCAGTGTCCGGGCAGAACAATCGGGGTGGAGACGCTCCTTCAGTTATACTGGACCGAGGCTGTTTAGGGCTTTAAAGGTCAGCACCAACACTTTGAATTGTGCTCGGAAAGGTACTGGGACCCTACTTGCTCCTTCTGTTATAGTACTTGGATCACTTCTGAACCAGCTTCTTCAATACCATCATTTGGCCACCAGGGATGAGGACATTCTAGAGCAGCACAAACCAAGCCAAGCATTCCCTTGACTTGCAAGGTGCCACGGTGGTGACAGGAGGAGAAGGTGAAGGTAGTTATGATTAGATGGGCTCAGGACATTGGACATACCATCTTGATGAGTGAGTGAGAAACTCTCTGGGAAATAGACATGGACTTTACAGCATGCTACATCATTAAAGAAAACATGTTAAAGATGCAATATAGATGACATCTCACCCCATCAAAACTTTCAGATATATATAAAAACATAGCGAACAACTGTTGGCGGTGCGGGGAAGGTGAAGGAGATACGTATCACATGTGGTGGACAGGCAGAAAGATTAGAGAGTTTTGGAATCTCATTTATGATGAGCTGAAAAACATATTTTAAGTTAACATTCTTAAAAAAATCCAGAAGCCTTTCTGCTTGGAATTTTAGGTAAAGACATTCCAAAAAATATAAGAGAATTTTTTCTATATGTAACGGCTGCAGCCTGAATACTGCTCACAATGAATTGGAAAGGGGGAAAAGTTCCAACCTTATTAGATTGGCAGTGCAAATTACTGGAATATGCAGAAATGGTGCAATTGACTAACAGGCTAAGAGGTAATACAAGAGAATCATTTATTAAAAAATGGGATATGTATAAGAGATATCTACAGAGTAACAGCAGTACAAAATCTATGGCAGCATTTGAATGACCCTTGTCTAAACGAACTGTTAAGAAACTGTTAAGCAAAAAGGTACAAATTGTTGTAAGAAAGTATTAGAAATTACAGAAAGAGTAAGGTAATAATGATAAGTACATTTATCACCAGAAAGGTTATATGCATCGGGAAATGTTAGGAAGTCTATTCTATGTTAGCAAAAAGACAGGAAAAAAGAGATTGCATAAATTTAATTTAAATTTATTTTTTGTAAACATATATAAGATTATTAGTACACAATTGTTTTCATCTTGGTATATTGTGTATATTATCTATGAATTTCAATAAAGTATTTAAATTAGGGGGGTGGGGAGACATCTGGACTTGGCAGTTAGTCTCCAGGTCAACACCTCCAGCCTTACAGGCCCCAAGGAAATGTACTTTGCCGTGGAGGGAGAGCTTATGCTGATTTACGGACCGGCACTGCTTGCCTGGGTGCCTCTCTGCTTCTTTATGCTCAGCATGTCTCTTTATAAATAAACAGTTATCGTAAAAACAGCACACGTCTCCAGTGCTCTTTCCTCACAAGGAAACTAAATTCTGTGTAGCACTGCTTCTGAAACTTCTCACTGCTTGGGGAAGGAGGGAGTGTGTAACACCATTATTGCAAGAGACAATGTGGCCTGTTAGATTTCATTCAATTATTAGTTGAAAGTGGAAGCCTTTTTTAGTTTAGGGTGTGCATTTGCCACAGAAAAGAAGAGAGGAAGGCTGTTTAGACCCTGCAGGAACCAGCAAATATTCCCTTTAATAGCCTATATGATAGCCCCACAAGTGGAGCTTCCTTTTGCCTATATTTAGAAATTGCCAGTGCACAGAAAGAGCGTAAATGCTTGTCCATTGTTTGTTTCGTTAACATAGTTATTTGGATGGATGCTGGATCCATCTGCTGTGCTGCCTGCTGTCTTACTATTTAAAAGGCTGATACACCACACATGGCTCGTAGGAAAGGAGCCCTGAGAGCCGACAAGGCTTCAGTGCTTACGTCCCATTCGATTATCTTCATGTGAATTAAACTATTTCCAGAAGGGAATGCATTTTGCTTTATTTATTTATAGTTTGATTCTGTGCAACAATGAAATCTGTAGCTTGTTGGAGCAAGGGAAGAAGACATTCCACCAGCGAGATCTCCGCCACTCATCTTACATGCAGGACAAATTGATTTTGAGGATGTTGATGCTTGTCAGCGTTACTGTTTTAGATTGGTGGCTATGTGTCCTGCTTTCGAATGCCATCTATCTGTGACTTCTATTGTGTGTTTTCAAAGGTGTCTAGTGCAGTAGAGAAAATGAGCTGCTATGAAAACAAGAATGCTCTGTGAACTGGTTCAAATCTTGCTTCATCCCTAATTTACTGGGAAGCCTCAGACGAACCGCCATCTCAGCCTTAGAGATAATAAAACTAGTCTATTTTACAGGGCCGTTGTAAGGATTATTGAGGGCTTGTGAAGTGATTTGTGTGTGATTTGGTCCCTATGAGTGATGGGGGGGGGATTACCACAGGGACCCTCCTTGCTTTCTGTCACCAGCAGTCATAACCCAGATAAAATAGATTATTAGCCTGGTGAGCTTCCCTTGTGAGGAAGTTGCACAGAATGAGTGCTGCTACAGAGATGACTACTCAGAGCTGCCAGCCTAAATTTAGGTGGTCATGCAGGGCTTTCTACAATGATTTATGGATTGCAGGGGCACTTTATGGGTCAAGAAATTTCTTCTAGCACCCTGGCGGTGGTCCATTTAGGGTAGGCATCCCCAAACTTCGGCCCTCCAGACAGGGCCGTCTTAAGCATCTTTGGTGTCCTGGCGCCGTGGTGCGACGGATCCCTCCGCCGCCCCCGCCCCCTGTTTTCCAGCGCGACGGGTGGGCGCACGGGCTTGCTGCACACAAGACCTGCTCTGACAGTTTACCAAGCATAAGTAAGTCAGGGTCAGAACCTCCTTCCATTAACCTCCCCCTTCCATGCATTCAGTAAACACAGATGGTCTTATGCACAGGGTTATTCTTGATCTACCTTGTTCCAGGACACTGCCTTCAAGCAGCTCACCAAGCTTTGTCCAGACCTTCAACAGATGTAAAACCTCTATAGCACTACTGACTCTCAGGAGCTGTGCCAATTTGCAAGAGCTATAAGCTAGGGTTTGACCCAGGATCTGAGAGCAAACGTGTCTGGCCTGCTGGTTTCAATGATCCTCAAACTGAAGCCACTCCTAAAAATCAATTAGACAGCACTTTGTTTCTTATCGCAGTAGCAGCAACCACAGCACTCTCCTGGTATTGGGAAGAAAGGGCAGAGGGAAATAACCACAGAACAAAAAGACAGGGGAGGGGGAATATAATCTGGGATAATCAGTGGACTTTCTGGGATCCCAACCACAAATCCTTTGACAAAATACAAGGAGACAGAAGGGACTTGGTTTCAGATGGAAAGTCAGCTAAATAGGTGAATGAGTCCCCTTTAAACTGTCATCATTAATTTGAGCCAAACTTAATTTTAAAAAGCTAAACTAAACCAGCTGGATCTAGGAAGTGATGCTGACCTCTGCACTGGCTGTTTCCCTGTTCTCCACTCAGTTGATCATCAGCTTCCACTTAAAGCAGACTAGAGGAGCCGACACGCTAGCTAGAATCTGTTATTTTCTGAATATTATTTTTTGACATTATCAGCTTGAAGCTAACTCCATTTCCTGAAAAGGAAGCTCTCTTGAAGTATCCTCTTTATTGGTTCAGCTGAAATATTTAGGTTCCAATCCAAGAAGCATTATGTCAAAACCAATGGGATGCCGTTTCCCAAATGGCTGGAATGAATATGGAAATGTAGTCATAGTTGGAGAAGAAGCAGTACCTTTATGACATCAGCCACCATTTACCCAATCCCTGCTCTTATCTCAGATATCTTTTCTAGGCATGCAGATTGGCTCTGAGTTGAGGGTGGAGATCCATTAAGGTGGAAACCATCATCACAATGTAACACTCACACTGTGGGTTGTTTACATTTAGCAGAACATATTTTGTAAAGCTGGGCCTGGTTGCAAGGAAGATGCAGAACCCAAACCTTCTGTTAGGCAGGAGACATACAGCCATACAAAAACAACAGCTCTGCCCCAACAGCCTACTACCTCTCCTGCATAGATGGAGACTAACCCTTAGGCTACCACATCCTTTCCTTTGTGATTTGTTTAATACATGGTAACATCCATTTAGGGCTCCAGCTCTCATTCGTGTCATGCTAGCATGCTGCTGCTTTAGCACGGCCTGAATTTGGAGAGGTATTACAACTTGCATACCTCAACTACTCCATCTTTAAAGCTCAGTACACGCCATCAGGTGAAATTAGGCTGCAGTTCAGCCTGGCACCTAGCTGCACATACAGCTAAAAACATCTGTTTTACTATGAATATAATTTTAAATAAACAAGATATAAATAAACAGTTCAAAAAAGAACACCTCCTATTGACTACTCAGGTCCTGTGGTAAGACCCAATCAGTCTTACCCCATTGTGTTAGCACTCAATAAAAGAACTGCTAATTATTTTAGTAAGTGCAAGGGCCAGCATTTTTTAATTGCTTTCTTGATTATAAAGAGAAGCATGACGGCCTATCATTAGAGCAGAGAGGCATTGACTATATCAACACCGAATTTTTATTACATCCCAAGTATATAAAACAAGAGCTTTCTGTTTTGGTACTGTACGCTTTGCACCATATCGACTTACTTTTATTGATCTTTAATAAAAAAATGTATAAGTTGAAAGTGTTTTCCCAAACGGCATAAATTAATCGTTATTGCTCCACAGAAAACAAGAAATTGCACTGCAGTAATTAACATTTCCTGGCACCTAATCTGAAAGAGCGCATTGCAAGAAACAGGCCTCAAGGTGTTGTGGAAGTTTAAGAATGCTGCCAACCCTAGCATATGCCTGTTCACCATTCTTATCCCTTGATGCCAACATCTTTTTATATAAGTGGGCATTTTTGTTTTTGTTTTCAAATGCTAGTACCCTTCTCAGCACAAGCTCATTGTCGGTGTTCATCTCTGTTCAGGTCTGGGAGGCTCACCCCATTGTCCTTAGCCCTGAGGAGTTGGCTAAAGAGCAACAAAGCATTTGACTCAGGAAGCCAAGTTGGCTTTAATAATCAGTTAGACAGCAATAGAAATGTCAATAAGAGTGAGGCATACAAAGGAGAAGGCCATAGGAGTGTTGATTTGAAGACATCTCATACTGCAGGTTTTCATCTCATCTAGGGAGCTGATATAGGGCAGCTGCATCAACTCCATCAAGCTGGGCTGGAAGCCAGTTGGAGCCTGACAAGGGTCTAGCTGGATGATCAGCAAGACTATTTCTTCGCTCTAGGCAACCAGCTTCTAAAATCTAGGCTTTCATAGCAACCTGGAGGTCAATAACTACTAGTTGCAATAGGAACCAACTAATAGTCCTTTAATTATCACCACAAAAACAAATCATATACATTTTCCCTCTTTTCCAGTGGTGACCTTGAGTATGAAATCATTGAGGATGTACAGTATCTCCAGCTTTGATACTTTGCTGCCATTCAAGAAGCTATTCCTCTGATAAGAATACATCCTTTCCTTATTCCTTTTCTACCTCACCTCTCTGGGTTAGTGTGCATGTGTATGTTTGTGTGTGCGCGTGTAATTTCTTTGCTTCAAGCCCTGCTACTTCGCCTGGCTAGGAGGCAGGGCATTTTTTTTGGTTTCCATTAGCAATGTGCAAGCTCTACTCCACTTTACTTCTATCTGGGCTACTAATTATCAGCTTTCTCTGAGAATGATTTTTTTTTTAAAAAAAGATCTTTCCTGAGAAATCTAAATTAGCTCATAATTTTCTGTCACATGCATATTCCTGTAGCGTTGTTAGTAACATCAAAAGGTCTTCTGGCAACTTAGACCAACAGCTTTATTCTGGCATGTTCTTTCAGGGTACATATATGGCTAAACCAGAGATAAGGAACCTTCTAGATGCTGGACTACAGCTCCCATCATTCATGACCTTTGGCCATGCTGACTGGGGTTGATGGGAGTTGGAGTGTAGAACATCTGAAAGGCCACAGGTTCCCCATCCCTAATCTAAACGAAATATAATAAACACTGTGAACACTGTGAACACTGTGCACAATACATTGCATGGGCAATGGTTGGTCTGATGGGACTTGTAGACCACAAAATATAGAGGGTACCAGGTTGGGGAAGTGTGTAAATATCTCAAGAGGAATCAGTGCTAAAGCTGACATCTGTATGACATTCAGTCCTGTCCCAAATATGTTTACTTGGGTATCAAGCCGCACAAATTTCACTGCAGCTTACTTCAGCATATGTGATTTCAGCATCAGAGTAACCATCTATCTCTTCAAAGGCAAATTAAAGACTGTGTATACCTTTACCTTTACCTTTTATACCTTTAAGGCATATCTAAAACGCATTCTTCCTCTCAAAGAATTCTGGACACTGTAGTTTGTTATGGGTTGTTGGGAGTTGTAGCTCTGACAGGTAAACTGAGGTACATTGCTCAAAATTATTTCAGGGAAAGAATGTGCATTAAAGGTCTAATGTGAATGTGGTCCCATTCACAACATGTCTTTAAAAAAGCCCATGGATACATACACAGCCCAACAAGACAATGACAAAAATCCACCAACAACCTGATCCAAAACACCCACCCACTCCACTCACACACGAAACAAAGATCACCACAGCCAATCACAAATGAACAACCATATCCTAGGCCAACCCCAGCATCTCTCACCACCAAAGGAACACAAGTGAACAGCAGAGAACCTACACAAGTGATGCTGACAAAAAAACCCCACATATATTAAGCAAGATAGAAACATTGTCACCCAACCCACCCACCCTCCCCCATCTACCTCTCTCCCCCTTTTCTTCCCAATGTCTCAACAATTGAAACTGATTTGTAAAAATGCTATGAGAGACATTGCACATATATTTGTAAACCAAGAAAACCAATAATAATAATAATAATAATAATAATAATAATAAAGCCCATAGATAATTCCTCTATAGGGATATGGCATAACCATTCTTAGTATAAGCTGTAGGAAAGGAGAAACTGGCACAAACAAGGTTTAGTTACATCAGAATTAGATCACAGTATGTTGTAGGAATGCACATGGGGTCCTAGAAAGGAGGGTTGTATCCACACAAAACCCATGATGTTGTGGGTGGGTGTATTCCCTGATCACAACCACCATTCATTCACCCTGGGTGAATGTGCAAGGAAGAAAAGGCGCAGATAACCTGATCAAGTAGAGAGTGTCCAAACAGGTATGGAGTAACACCCACTCCTGTGGACAGAAGGATCTAGAATCAATCTAAATTGAATGTTGAGGACGAGAACAAACAATTCTGGATTGAGGAAAATAATGACATTTTTGTGCTACAAATGGGTTAGTGTGAGCACCACCCCTGTCATCTATTTCATGAAGAATTCTGCCCAAACTTCAGATTTAGGATTTGAATTGGAGCAATTTGCCAGAGGGTCAAAATCCAACCATACTGTGGTATGTGCGTCTCACTACCCTTCCCCTGCCATATTTTAGTGGATGCACAGCTGCAGAATGACTTACATTATTTCTCACTTCTCTTGTGTCATTAACCAAGAGGAGAGTTTAAGCAGAGGGTGGGTGGGGTGGGGAGATTTCTGTCCCCACAGAAATCTTATTCATATGTTTTATTATATGCTATAGCACGGGCACCACTTTAGTTTAATGGCGTGTTGGATGATGGTACAAATTTATAGCTAAAGGTTTACATCACAGACAGCTGGAATGAATAACAATAAATTAATTTAAAGTGCTAGAAAAGTGCTCCCCATAGTATATGGTGCCTATGTGCTCCAGGCCAATAATTTATAAATGTGTGTCTTTTATAATCCTGATCTAAAGTCTTGAAAGCAGCTAGTTAAAAAGCAGTCACATGACATAAATTATTTTTTATTAATATTTCAGTTGTGTGATAAGGGTGGGCACTGTGGCCATTAGCATGAGGTGGCTTTCATTTATGGACCGAGCACTTGGAAGCTTGTAACCAAAACTCAAAGATATCAGCAATAGCCTTGCTTCAACCACCATTTGCCAATGAGGGATGTAGGTAACATACTAGGCACCCAACCCAGCACAAACCAGTTGTGCTCAAGTCTCCTTGAAATGAATGGGAGCTGCACAAGAGCATAGTGGAATTTTCCTACAGGGCTCTCCCTCACAAAATGTATGCAAATTCAGATGCTGCCAACAGCTCAAGCAGTAAAAAGAAGCAACTTTAAGAGGGAAGTACTGTGGAGAACATGTACAATTTTCTTTCTTGCTTACGGACATAAGAAGAGGCTGCTGGATCAGGCCAATGGCCCATCTAGTTCTTGCCGTGGCCAACCAGTTGTCTCTGGGAAACCAGCAAGCAGGATTCGAGCACAAGAGCACTCTCCCCACCTGTGGTTTCCAGTGACTGGTATTCAGAAACATTTCTGCCTCCAACAGTAGACAATGATTGCAGATTACTGGCTCCCAGTTCCCACATGGTTACACACATTCTGCAAATGCCTGTCTATCCTGTTGTCAATGAGCTATCTATTGTCAATTCCGAATTCAGTGAACTGGTTTGCAGAAGATGAGCAGCTGATAATGGAATCGAAATGACAATTCAGATGGCTTTGCCCATAAAAGAACGGTAGCTCAAGACAGGCTGAGATCCTAAGTCCAATTCTATCCTTATCCTCTTACCAATGTTTACTCCTTAGTAAATACTATTGATTTCACTGGGACTAATTTCCAAGTAAATATGCTGAGGCTTGCAATGTTACCCAGTAACGGGCTTAATTAAAATCAATGGATCTCTTCTTTCCACCTAAATATTTTTGGGACTGCGATAAAAAATTTAACATACAGGCACAGCAAGTAAGCTGAGGAAGATACATCTGAGGGCGATTTTGGCTTCCTTTAAGAGGAGAGCATCATCTCTGGAATGATGTCACAGGATTAGAGAAAAGTCTTGCCTGCAGGCAAACAAATGTGTGTGGAAAAGAGCGGCAGGAATAGAGGCAAGCCAGAAGTTGGCAGCTTTTAGAATGAGGCTGAATTGTTGTTGTTGCTCTTGTTATCATCCTAGCAACCGAATGCTTTCATTTAAAAGTCTAGAGAAAGGATGACTCTCCTAGTGCTTGCTATTGTGATGTGGTTAGAGCATCAGACTGGGCCTGGGAAGACCTGGGCAGGGCCAGCTTCAGGGTTGAGGGGACCCAAGGCAAGATGTTGTCTGGTGGTTGTCCGACTACAGTGGGTTTGACGGGATTTACTTTGGTGGACGCAGCAACTCCAGGTAGTCATATTTTTCCATGACAGTGCCCTGGAAATTAAGGGTTGTATTTAACTAAATAGTTCCACTAGTGCAATGATTAGCACTAATGTGATGGGGTTTACCCCTCTCTTCCGGTTGTGCATGACCCATCTGTCCCTAAATTTGCTCCAGAAGGTTTGGGGAACACCTAGAATCAAATAGGAGGTGCATGGGGGGAGAAGAGGCAAAGAAAGTTTCATTGCACAAGGACAGAGGTTTTTGCTTAGTGCTGCACTGAACGCAACCCATAGTTGTTGTCTGGAACATAAGGGAGGCACGGGGGTGGGAACTGGCTTCACAATGTCCTGGAAGCTGAAAACAAAGTTGGTGGCTGCCAGGACCTGATAATGGAAGGGCTCAGGGCAAGTGTTAAGAATTGGCTCTACCTGGGTTCTGGTGTGACAGAGTGCCCGGTGCTGATGCCAACTCTGGCCTGGGTTCAAATCAGACAAGGGATGTGCATTTGTTTCTTAAGAAATGAAAATGTGAAACAAATGGGGTCCATTTGTTATTAATTAAGCAACAAATGCCAGAGTCATGAATGAATTCAGAATATCTTCTATACATTCATTATCCTTTTGGAACACATTCTTTTCTCCTTTGCTTTCCTCTAAAAGCTGGGATAGGTCAGTTGAAGGTTACAGGAAGGAGGGAGAGATGGAGTGGGGAAGGAGGGGATTGGGACTGTAAACTGTTGAGCCTTAAGCTGAGATACGTTCCCTTGCGATTAGTTGTTAGTTACTTGTAGTTTGTAGCTTACCAATTCAGATACTAGTTATTCTAATTAACGTCTGTGTGCTTTTCTGACTTTATATAAAATGTGGACTCCTTTACCTCTCTGTTTGAAATTTGACAGGTCTGATCCTTTTGCAAGTCAGCAAAATGCCTGAAGATATAATACCAGTTGGATGGAAAACACAGCACTTAAAGGCAGCAGAAGAGCAGCTCAGTCTCTAGTTAAAAGCAAAAGAAGAATGGAAATGAATGGGAATGATGAAGATGAGCGTGGTTTTTATGGACTGAATGAGGTTTCCAGTAAATGGACAAATGGAATAATGGAATAGTTTCCCCTCAATCGTGATTCCTATAAAATCCTCACTTGCTATCTCTCAGCCTAATCTACCTTCAAGGGTTGTTGTAAGGATTAAATTAACAGGGGAATAAACTACCCTGAACTACTTGGGGGGAAGGTGGGGGATCACAAGGCAGTTCACAATACAGTAATGGCAATAAAAATAGTACATATAAACCCTTAACCACTGAATGTTCGATAAGAAAGAAAGAAAAAAGCAATACAGATGGCACATCAATATCACTCAAAGGCCTGGTAAACAAGTGTCTTGAGTTGGTGATACAAACCCAATAATGAAGCTGATTGATACATCTCCAAAGGGAGGAAATTCCACAGCAGGGTGCCCTCACAGAGAAGCCCCTGTTTGGAGCCACTGCATAATAGGCTGCTCCCCTTGGCAGAACCACAATAAAGATTTTGAATTGAGGCACCAGTCAAGTGAAGAGAAAGCAAGTGAATGTATAAATCAGGCTTATGTCTGTTTCAGATTTTGATCTTAATTATTACTTTAGACATATCTTTGTTTTTCTAAGCATTTTTTCCTACTGCAACCATTTTACACATCTAACAAATGCATAAAGAATCAAGCAAGCAATAACCCATCTAGAGTACTCCCTAGGCAATTTTATTCCCTTTAGTAAAAAATTGGCCTAGTTAGGATAAGTACTGCACGCTCAGTGCTTACTGTGTGATGCTATTGCTTTGATGGGTTTTTAAGACCCATAAAATCTAGAATTCAAAAACACTTTGTTTTGGAATTTCATAGACTTATCTGGAAGTTCAACTGTCCTTTCATTTTGCACATATTTGTACTCCTACATGCAGGTGCGGGAATGACAGCTAAATCAAAATATTCAAACTCGCCATATTATTAGTGTTTCTCAAAATGTGGCCTTCAGGTGATCCTTCTAAAATGGGATAAGGGAGAGTGGGAACAAGCACATTAGCTTTACGCCACCCACACCCACCTCCAACAAGTTGGAGGGACAAATTCTGAAGAAGAAAACCAGGGTTCTGAATTGCATGGGAAGCCTCCCCAAGTAGACCAAGTGGAAGGGGATGAGGATGGGGTCTAGGCCAGGCATAGGCAACCTTGGCTCTCCAGATTTTTTTGAACTACAACTCCCATGATCCCTAGCTAACAGGGCCAGTGGTCAGGGATCATGGGAGTTGCAGTTCCAAAACATCTGGAGAGCCAAGGTTGATTATGCCTGGTCTAGGTTGAGCTAGCACACTCACCCTCCCTCTTTTTAAAATGTCCCTATGCCTTTTTAATTTCAAAGACTATTCAGTACAGCTGATAGTAATCATCACAAAACAATCACTAAATAATAAAACAAAATGAACCTGAACGGAAAATTACCAACACAGATAGAAAACTGTAACAGCAAAAAACTTGTTCTCCGTACAATACAGCAAATTATCAATACCATGTCCACAAAGGCCTTCCTAAACTGCCATGTTTTGACTACTTATCAGGAGGCCAATTGTGTCAGAGCCCAGTGGACTCAGAAAAGCCATTCCACATCTGGTGTGCAGCAGCCAAAAGGATAGAAAACTACGTATCAGAAATGCTAAATAGAATGCCTGCATTGGCGGGGGTTTGGACTATATGACCTTTAGGGCCTCTTCAAATCCTATGCTTCTATAAAGGCCCCTTTTGCATCCTCGCTTGCCAAATATCAGATGATGGGAGCTACACAGAACGAGGCCTCTGATGTAGACCTAATTATACAGGTATGACTATATAGGCAAGACAAGTTGGCCTCAGGCTATTTAGGGTGTTACAGATAGGGACAAGTGCTTCGAAATGGACTTCGGAACAAGCTGTCTGCCAAGGAAGAAGATACAAGTTGGGGTAATATATGCTACAACCAGTGACGTAGAGTGGGGTCCCCCCAGAGGGGTGGTTGCCCTCAACACAAAATTGTTAGAGGCGCAAAATTTCAACACCCGGTGCTGCCTCAATACAACTGAACGCTTCCATCTCTGGGCTCCGTTGAAAACAGCTTCTCCATGCGAACCAGGAAGTGAACTCTCCAAACAATGGAATAACTCTTCTTAGCTCTGTGGCATTAGGCAGTCAAATGTACATGCATGCTCTGTCCATTTTCCTCCCTCCCACCCCCACCCTCTCTTTGCGGCTCCGGGCACTGGCAACCCATGCTACACCACTGGTACCAACTAGTCTGCTCCTGTTCATATTTTGACAGTGAGTTTTGAACCAACTGACATTTCTGAATACCCTACAGCTCTATGTAGTCCAATCTGGATGTTTCTGAAACCTGAGTGACCAAAGTTAGACTGGCATTGGTAAAAAGCCACCTTTGGCCACCACTGCCACTTAGCCATGCAAGAACATGTATGTCATTCTGAACTCCTTGGAGGCCGCTTATAATATAACCCCTTCCCCTCAAGTTGGGAGATGAATAGCAGATGGCGGGGACCAGAAATGTTGCCTTCTGGCCCTGCTTGTGAGTTTTCCAGTGAGCCCTGCTGGGAGCAGAATATTGAGCTAGATGGACCTTTGGCCTGATCCAGCGGGCCAGGTTTTATGCAAACTTGTGTTTGTGACTGTGGACCGAGGGAAAGGGCAAGTCAAGTGCAGGAAAAGGAGAAACAGCATATGAATGGGAATGTGAAAGTAAGGGAATCTGAGTATGTTTGTAACAGTGTCAGAGGAAACAGCGAGGAGAGGCCAGGAGGGAGGGAGAGGATGTAGGAATGATGGGCTAATAGAATGACTGCAGTGACAGTCATGCCACACAAGAATAGTCGGCATCAGGGAAATCAGTTAAAGCTGTATTGATTCCCTTTAGAGGTGAGAGAAAACAGACACAGTCAGCTGCCAGGGAACGGTTTTGCACAGGAGCTGCACAGCCTCTTGGCTGGTTTTCTTTTATTAATGATTTTCCTTTCTCTAAAAAGACCACCGACTTAAAAATGAAATGAAAAAGAAGCAGGCCCCACCACCTGCCCCCCTCTCGTTGCCCCTCTCCTTTTAGTAATAGGAGATGCAATCAAAGCAGGCCCAGGGAAAAGGAAGTAGTGCATTCAGAAAGCCAACTGTACCCTCCGGCAACAGAGGAGGAAAGGAAAGACGGATAAAAAGAGCCAGAGTTAAAGGGGGAGAGAGGGAGGGAGGCAAAAACCCAGCCCTGGTGCTTTCTTCTTCTTCCAAGCAGCGTTCACCTAATCAGCTCCAGAGCGCTCAGCTCACAGTACTAGGAAACAGAACACATCAAATCCATATCACTTCCCTCTTAATAGGGAATGCTCATCTCGCCAGTCCTCATCTGAAAGCATGTGATTTCTTTTTCTTTTTTCTTTCTCATCTTGAATATGCACATGGAAAAGAAATTAGGCCAACCCTTTTTTTTTCATAGCACAGCATGCGTATGTGTGTGTGTACATACATACACACCTCAACATTTTACAGATGAAAACAGGGATACGCTTTGGTACTCGTATCATCTGTATTCTGCTATACTAATCATCTCCCTCTGAGCCCTTCAGCACCACACTTAGTCAGACATTGCTGTAGGTTCTCCTCTGACTACCGTATGCAAAGCAAACCTGCCAACATCTCACAAAGGAAAGCGGGGCAACTATTGAGTAATTCACACAGGTCTAGTCCCACACTGCAGATCTGAGCCCCCACTCCCACCTGCTACACACATTACTGAAAGTCTCTTTTTTAAAATGTCTGTATGCTGTAATTGTTTACTCTGCAACAGCCTATCCTGCTGTGATAGTAAACTGGCTGTAATAATTTCCCTTTTTTATTATAAAAAATACACTTTATGAATGCCTAATAGAGTGTTCAATATCCCAGTGGAGCTGACTGCACTTACCTCAGAATAGCTGCAGCTCAAACACATCCAGTTTGTTCTCCAGCCTGGTATGTTAATATTGGTCTCTCCTGACTGCTGTTTTTAGGAGTATTGTTTGTTATATGCTAATTTTTAGAATTTGGATTTTTTATTTTTATTGACAGTATGTATTTTCATTGTATTTGTATTCTAGCTTTGTGATTGTTATGGGTTTGTTTTTGTATTTTTACATTTGTAAACAACTTACCGATTATTATCATTTCAATATTGTGGTCTATAAATGGATTAAATAAATATTTAAAAATATTGTATAATGTATTGTTTTGTAAGCCACCTTGAATTCATTATTTGGAAAATGGCTATTAGATTTTGAAAAACAAATAATGAACTGAGCAAACAGTTACTATTTGGACAGGTGATTATGGGGAGGCAGAGCAGAAGACTTGCAATTTTTTAGAAATAAAAAAGGCATCTTTATATTTTCCACATTTAAGCATTTCCTTTGTGACCTGGATTTTGTGATCTTTGAAATTTCTGAGTTTGGGTAAGGTTGTGATAGTTACATAGTCAATTTTATTAATGTAAAAATAAGTGTTTACATAATTTTAGTTTATAAAAAATTGTTGTGTCAAGTCTTATAGTTGTACTTTTGGTACAGTGGTACCTTGGTTTTCTAAAGTCTCCGTTGACAAACATTTCGGTTTTTGAACACTGTAAACCCAGAAGTAAATGTGTCAGTTTTCGAACACGCCTCGGAAGTTGAACATGCCACGTGGCTTCTGCTGAGTGCAAGATCCTGAGACCTAGCTGTCGGCTATTGAGTGATAAAATATCATACGATGATGAAAAACCCTCTGCTCAAAATATCTTGAGTTCCTGCAAGTTCCGGCTGAAAAATAGCCCTGAGTGTAGCCAATGGAGTTTAAACCCTTGGTGACTTAGGGACTTCCCCTGCATGTGAAGACATGCTCTGGCAAATTGAGCAGATGTGACCAATAGCAGGTCCATCAGTCAAGAAGGCGGTTTCTGCATGTGCTGTTGGGGGAAATGAGGGGCAGATGGGGCTCATCAAGCTGGGAAGGAAGTCCACCTAGGAGACGGAAAACTGATCCTAAACGTCTGCTGCCTTGCAGCTCTAGCCATTCATGAGGAAGACTTCAGAAATAAATCCTGAAGAACAATCCATAGCTGCTGCCTTGTCCCTTGGGCAGCCCAAGACCTCCATGCATACTGCCCAGGCATGCACCCCAGATATATTTTTGCTCTGTTTTGTGCAGCTGCCCTTTTGGTGTGTACGGCAGCTGGCTGGCATCACTGCTCAGGACAAGTGGGTGGAGGCCAAGCTACCTCTGCCATTGCACCACAGGACAGCTGCCATGCCCCATACTGGCTGCAATTTCATCTGGCTCCTGATAGGCTTCCACAGTCCCTTTAACCATTCTTCATTGACTGACTAGTATGTGCCCAAAGCTCAGTTCCTTATGGCGGCTGCCCAGTTCATTTGCAATATGTCACACACAGCATAATGTTGACTTGTGTTTTAATGTAGAATGTTAGCAAGTGTTTTAATCTCTTTTCAGTTTACATCGATTTCAGTTATCTTTTGAATATTTTAAAATATCTGTCTTAACTGTCTTTTATTGATAATGTTGTGTGTGGGTGCTTTTTTTTTTTAGATCACTTGGATGCTTTATTACAGCCAACTGATATGTACATTTTGTTAAATAGATAAGTGCAATAAATAAATAAGTGCAATGCTTCCTAATCCAGGGTTTGCAATTGCCTATCATGGATGGCTGCATGTTCAGATCCTAAAAAGGAGCAAATTAAAGGGAGAAAAACAGACCCTTATCCAGCAACTAACCATGAACTTAACAAAACAAAACAAAACAGGTTAAGCTGCCCGCTAGTCTCTACTTGTTATGCATCTCAGCTGTTTATGAGCCAAGACAGTGACAAATGAGAGTCAGCAGTTGAGGTGGGGTCTATCCACATGGGATTAGAGTGGGTTAAATAGCACTTGGCCTATACTTTACCTCTTGCAGAAGAAAGTTGCTAATACAAAGTTCCTTAGGGCCAGATGGGAAGACCCTAGAGCCCCTGAGCTACTAGTTGTCTGCACTGAATTTAGAATGGCCCCACTGACTTTCAAGAGAGATTGATGTGGTTTGATCCAATCCTGTCTATTTGCCACTGTCCTACTTTCACTTTACATGTACAAACATGAGAAGGAATTCTTATCAGCTCCTAAACATTTTTAATTTGGGTGCCAGTTTTTAGAACCAATACCTAATTGTTGGCAATTCTAGTTTCCAAGGCAACTAAATAATCCCTGCAAACACTGGGAGGGCAATCCTGCTCTTATGGCAGAATTCCCACTCCCTTTGGCGGCTTTAGGAATTTATCCCAGGAAACCAAATGTACATGTGCTGGAATGCTGTTTATTTTAATAGCATCGTACCCAAGATGATGCATTTAGGAAATGATTGTACAAACAGGTAGGTTCCTAACTTCAATCTCATATGAGGAAAACAGCTTTAGACAAACACTTCTCAAAGATTTGCTGCAGGAAGAAAATTTCTGCAATCCATTCTGCCCTGTTCCCTCTCATTCACTTACAAGCATTTACTGATTTCAACACTTCTCCCACTTCAAATCAGTTGAAACCCATAGCTGATGCAGAGTTATGGCACTGCACAATTTAGGAAAAGTACTCCCCGATTTGATGCAAATTATTATTTTTTATTATTTTTATAATATGATCAGTGTACACAGAAGAAGAAGAAGAAGAAGAAGAAGAAGAAGAAGAAGAAGAAGAAGAAGAAGAAGAAGAAGAAGAAGAAGAAGAAGAGTAGTAGTTTGGATTTGATATCCCGCTTTATCACTACCCGAAGGAGTCTCCAAGCGGCTAACAATCTCCTTTCCCCTCCTCCCCCACAACAGACACCCTGTGAGGTGGGTGGGGCTGAGAGACTTCAAAGAAGTGTGACTAGCCCAAGGTCACCCAGCAGCTGCATGTGGAGGAGCGGAGACGCGAACCCAGTTCCCTAGATTACGAGTCTACCGCTCTTAACCACTACACCACACAGCACTTTATGAGGTAGCAAAAATTAAATCCCCAAGAAGCTTACTTTCTTAGTTTAGGGTTTGTGTGAGTTTTTGTTTGTTTGGGTGTGTGTGTGTTTGATATAACAGAACTCCTTCACTGGGGCAAAAAACAACAACAACAACCACTCATGGAGCTCTCCTTCAAAACATTTACTTATCTCAATAAATGCTCTGCCAGAATTGATACTGTGGGACTTGAAATGCAATCATTTTAGATTTATAACTATTTATGGCCACATATTTCATTAATAAATGCAACACTCCAGTTCATTGTTAATTGAAAAATGAGCCCATTACTTATTCTCATTTGCAAAGCCAGACTGAAATGGCAACAACCGGAACTTTGTTTATACCCTGTGCTTCAAACAATTATATTTAAAATCTTAGAATATTAGTCCAGATATACAGGAGAACTATCACTTTCTGAGCCTCTGAGTTTACCTTGAGTATAATCCAGGCAAAGAAAACACTTCCTTTCCTACAATGTAGATTATTACCAGCAATTAGGGCTGTGTGGGTATGGCTTGGTTTCCATCAGTCTGTTAAGTCTTTCCTTCCTTTTGTGTTATTATTTTTAAAATATATTGTAAAGAACAATGCAATTGAGTATCTGTGGGCTGGGATCAAACCTAATTTGTAAGTAAGTATGTTTTGCATTTCCCCTACTATTTCCCAATGTGCAAATTACTGAGTTTCCACAATTACTTAGTATTGAATGGGAGCAAAAAGTCTGCAGACTTTTTCATCTTTGAACAAGTGGATTAGAAAGCGTTTAAATTTTAAGGATGCTCCCAAGAACAAGCATATCAACTATGCAGGGGGACTGCAAGCCATCTTTCAGCGCTTTAACATTTCATTTCAGCAGGCATTGTTCATCTCTTTGAAGCCATAATTGCTAGAAACTTGCTTTTTAAAATCTATTGCTTATGGAAGATTTGTAAATGCAAAATTGTTCCAATCCCAGCTAGGTTCCTGCCATGGAAGTGCAAGAGTTTATGTTTCCTTGGGAATATACTGAATAGCTGAAAATGCCTACTACATAATCAGTGAATCAGGGTGCTTAGCTCAGTCAGAGGGAAGGTATTTTGGCCCAAGATGTGACTCAAGGGAAGAAACGTTTCTTAGATCATCCAAATGGTGAGAGATTGTTATTACACACAGGTCCTGCTTTTAGGGTTCCCATAGCCACCTTGGTGGTCGCTGTAAGAATAGGATGCTGGACTAGATGGGTCTTTGGTCTGATCCTGCACGATTCTTCTCATGCTCTTAGAGCAGAACTCCTAACAAGTCACTTAAATAGCACAGAGGGAGGCCAAAGAGAAAAGGCCTGATAACATTTGCTGAGCAAAGTGAACGAAAACTGTGTATAATTGGAGGAGAAAGAAACTGAGAAGCTTTTGTCTTGCTTGGATCAGGCTTTGTACATAGGAGGGAGACATTCAGCTAAACATCGTGTTATGAATTGGTGGGTGCTAGACACCCTAAATTCCTGGGGCTAGTAGGTGTTTAATTAAGGCTAGGAGTTAATACTGGGTGCCACACCTGTATATATTGAGCCAGTGTGTATTAAGCTAGCCCCGTGTGTATTAAACTGTATGCACGATACCTAATCCCCCATTGGCAAATGTTAAGAGCAAATTAAGCTAGTCTAAGCTTCCTGTGTCCAGGAAATTGCAGTTGGAGTCCAATAACATTTGGAGGGCCACATTCCCTAGCTCTTTCCTAGGCCATAGGTTGTTTTCCTTAGACTTATGTAACTAATTACCAGCTTATCCATCTTGTTGCTGTTCTGACGAGTCTTACAACACCAAGTAGATCTACCATTTCAACATATTATAGTGTTCATTTTCTGCCTTTGAAAACACAATAATTCTTTGGCTGGGATTGGAGCAGAGGATAAGATGGTTCATAACACATTGAATTTTTGTTTTTCCTTTGTTATGAAGTAACAAAGCTATTTCTGCAGAAGCTAGCTCTTTGTCTGTAGGCAACATCACAATGGTCAAGGTGATAAAGTGCCTTCCTGAGGAACCACTGTTTGAGCATAGTGCTAAAGATTTGTGGAAGGACAGTACATCCTTCTCAAATAATGAGTTGTCCAAGGTTACAGCAGAGATGAGTCCTCATTTATGGAACTCCAGGCATTTCATCTCATACTAAATGACATTTTCCCCCGTTCATAATATACCTATTTATTGTTGCCTGGAAGGAACAGCAACACTTGTACAATAATAACCTCTTCTCTGTTTCTGTTGATTTTTCTAGGTTCCTCATGCCCTAACCATGCCAGGTCGAAAGTGGAAGGACAATTACTCCCTCTTCCTAAGACTGATTGGTGTCCTCCCAGTGTTGCCAAAGGCTGTCCTAGAGTATAATTGTTATACAGTGGTACCTCGGTTTATGAACTTAATCCATTCCAGAAGTCCATTTTTAAACAGAAACCGTTCTTAAACTGAGGCACGCTTTCCCTAATGAGGCCTCCCACCGCCAGTGCCCTTCCACCGTACGGATTCCGTTCTTAGATCGAGGTAAAGTTCTCAAACCGGGACACTATTTCTGGTTTTGCGGAGTTCGTAAATCGAATCGTTCTTAAACCGAGGTACCACTGTATAATTAAAGGTTGTTCTATACACTACACAGCAGCAAACCTTGGTTTTCAACAGGGTGTGTGCTTGACAGGGTGTGGTAGTTAGTCCTAACTCTTTGATGAGTGGATTTAACTTTCTAGTTCACACTAAACAGCTTTAAGTGTACACCTAAAAAATCCTCAGTGAATCAGTCCTTAGTTAGACCAATGGTCCACTTCATTTTCAGGGATGATGGGCAGAGTTTTCTTACCCCTGGTTTAACTCCACACAACTGTGCTACTCACTATGTTTTCAGTTCCCCATATTGCTTGGTAGTTATGTTCAGTAGCTTACAGCCACTGTCCATGGTTTAAACTCATTTAAGTAGCCATCTTCAAGCCAAAAGTGTTTTCTTTCCCTATTAGCAAAGCAAAGACTAGAGAAAACATTACTTCCTCACTTAATGGTCATGATACAACACGGTTTACAGCAAACATATAGCTTACTTTCTCCCTACATCACATACAGGCAACTCCCAATTTATGCGGGGGTTACGTTCCAAGGCACCACGTGTTTAAGTGAATTTGCATATATTTGAAACACCACTGAAAATGTCTGCAAACACCTTGTTCCGCCTCTGCCCTGTTCCCCACCTTTTTGGGCCGCTTCCAGGTTTTGCCTGATGCATGCATGTGCAGCTGCACACATAGTGAACTTGTCCAAAACAGTCACTGCCTGTATGTACATTTTATTTTAAAAACACAACACAAAGAGCTAGTTTTCTTTTGTGATACAGTCATTGTGGTTTAGTCTGTTTGCCCCTTTCTTTGGACGGGTAGCTTTGCAGGTAGGTCACAAGCCTCCCAGGCAACCAGCCTATCGCAGGCCAGATCGTATTCCTGCCGCCAAACGGGCCAACAGCGGCAGGAGTAAGGGGGTGTTCCTTCGGGCATGGAACCAACCAACCAATTGCAATCAGACACACTCTCTGAAACATATGCTGGTCAAAATATGTGAGTGGTTTGGCGGCGAGCCATTAACACCTCGATTGGCAGATAGGCATTGGGTAAGCATAGTATTGGTTGGAGGGGAGGTTGTAGCCTCTGCCTGCCCCTCCACGGGTATGGGTATCCTATTAAAAGGATTCAGGAGGAGTAGCTCTTGTCCGATGCCCAGATGGGGGCTAGGGCCATACCACTCCTCCAATGGGAACTGCTTGAGGGAGGCCCCGATTTGATGTAGGTCATAGGGCATAGTAGTCCCCCCCCCCACAGGCTCACCCTTCAAAACACTCCCAGCAGACGGTAGGGAGTGACATGCACAGTTGCTTACCACAATGCCTATGACCAAACCCCATATTTGCAACCAATAAAGTTGTGTCATTATTTGATCCTAAACCAAGTATCTTGTGTGATGTCTAGTTATTTACATCTTGGGGAAGAGGGTGGTCACGGGGCCTCGATACGCAATATGATTACAAATGTTTCCTACTAATTATATATGCAATTGATGCTGGTGCTGTTACTGTTGAAACTTCTTCCTAGATAACACATGGCTCAGAATTGAATAACCAAGCTGCTGTTCTGTATTAGTGTTCTGGTGGTGGTCAAAATCTATAAATCCAGCAATATGTCCTCCTGCCAACGAAAACAAGGCCTCTGAAATCTGAACAACGCTGAGAGCAAAATGCTATTGTGCAGAATAGAGTTAGAGATCTGACAACTTTGTTTTAAAAAGAGGTATGTCTAGTATTCATGATTTGGCAGCAGTTTCTAGTCCTCCTGCATAAAATTACTCACCAGTGGTACAGGAACAAAGTGTGTGGGAAATGAGTGGAGGAATGCACAGTCACTAGCTATCACTCACTAATCGCCAAAGGTGTCTACATCCTGATCATCTGTGAGAATAATACACCTCCAAGGCTTGGCCAAATGTTGGTTCCCAATAATACAGAGGTTGGTCATTCCTGATGTACAAGGGGTGGTGTTGGTTCTCATAACTCATAGTGTGTGTAAATCATGTTGGTATCTAGTCTCCTGCTCCCTTTACTCTCTAGTTATAGGCACCCTGTGTCTGGTGAGTTAGAGGCCAAGAGGTCCTGTCTCAATGCAGTTGCATCATCAGTTCCTGCTTTCAATTAAGCACAGCTATTTGGTTAGTAACCAGCCAGATAAACAAGACATTATCCATTGATATGCAAGCTAGTAAAGCTCTTCTCTCTGCACCATGGGAATATGAAGTACAGTGATACCTTGGTTTACAACCATAATTTGTTCTGGAGGTCTGGTTGTAAACCAAAACAGGTTGTAACCCAAGGCGCGCTTTCGCCAATGGGGCCTCCAAAAATAAATAAATGGTTGTAATTTAAAAAAAGGTTGTAATCCCAAAGAAGGGACACACACTTCAGGGTTTGATGTGGTTGTAATCCAAAACGGTTGCAAACCAAGGTGCCACTGTATAATTTATATGTTATTAGTTTAGACAATGTAGTATGGACAGCCCAATCACCTTGCAATAATAATCTAACGATGTGAAAGATGTAGTTTAGTATCTATTTTCCTCCTAGGACTCTCCCCCGCAACCCCCTAGAGTAATTTGCATAGCAGCATTTTTAAAGGAAGCCCTTATGCCCGCTTCTTACTATTTTTCTATGGTTTTGAGGCCAAATCAACAATGACATCAAAAGTTGAGACACACAGTTGTAAACATGTACCTAGATTCTGTGCAAATGGCTCTTTCTAATGTAGCTTGGCACTTGATAGTCATGATGAATAGTCATTGACAACCAGTGGCTACTACTCTAGGCTCTAATAATGTGTGTCACACCTTACCTGCTGTTTGGCTGGGGGCTGCACAAAACAGTTTTTGCATTTTGAATGTAAACAAGAGAAAACCCAGCATGAGATTGCAACTTGCTTGGAAAATGTTGCTCAAAGCTTTGTGGCTCGCAAAAGCAGCCTGCCTGGGATATTGTGGCACTGGACTGATGTTGCTTTGGGATTAATACTGCCTATAGGTGTACTTGCTTCCCATCTGCTACACCTGTATATTTGTAAATAAGGTTAACTACAAAAGTCACAATTCATATTTTCTCACCACAAGAAGATGATTTGATACAAAGCTGCCCTGGTATATCCTTCTAACAAGGCGAACTGCAAAACAAAACTAGAACAGCAAACCTCACACTTTGATTAAGAAAGAATGGACAAGGGTTATCCATCATAATGTCAACTTGTGGAACTGCTACTCACAATCACATACACTATGGAAGCAGAGGGAGACTGTATGGGGCCATTTATCCAGACAAAAAAAAAAATCACATAGATTGCAGCACATGGTGACACCCAGCCTCCCACATGCCATTAGCCCTACTTGTGAAGGGCAGATATGGAACCAGAAAGGGCAGCCCCAAGCCCCTACAATAATAATTTAATACTGGTTCTCATAGTAACTGATTAGGGCTTTTGTAGCCAAGGGAGCTCAGTCCTAAAGCATACTGATTGGCATTCCCAGTATCAAATGAACTGAGATTATATTGAAATGTGACCATTGGCAGGTGCTAAATGCCTTTTGCCAGAGATGCAGGGGTAGAATCAGGGCTGTGTCACAAACAGGGCAACTTTCAATCTGGTATTGGATGTCAAGTCTGCATGTCATTTTTGCTTTCCCCCCTTAGCTTTGTGCCTGTGTTGGAAGTACGACAGGCGAGATGTGCATCATACTGTACAGAGGTGCCTTGAACTAGCACCAGACCTGCCGCAAAGATACAGGGCAGACATGACCTGTTTCATTAAAAAGGCCTTTTTACATGAATAATGTAGGATTAGTGGTTGTCTCAGCTGGTTGTCTCTGCGACTGCTTTAGAGACAAAAGAACCCGAACCCCAAATCAGGTTTGGGAAGATTACACTTTGCGGTGAGGGAGTGACAGGGTTCCTTAGGAACAAGCACTTCAGTGTTTTCATCCTCACTGAATCATGTTTTCTGGTTTCTGACACCACAAACTGTTTCCTAATAGCCTGGCTACATCCCTCGTAGCTTGACAGGTTGAGGAGATTAGAAGTAAATAAAAGCTTTACTTAGAGAACTGCTCCAATGGTGGTGATGTCACTAGCTTAGAGAAGAGAATGCTACCAGGTACTATCATTTGCTTTTTCCTAGTGCTCCTTGTAAATGGAAAGTGCAGGGTCAACATGGACAGTTAAATACTAATTCAAAAACAAAGCACTGAGAACAAGTGTAAAGCCTACTCAGAATTCTACATGGTGTCCACATTTTGAAGAAGGAACAGAAAAAAGGGAGGCAGAAACCTATTTAAAAGGGAACTTTTTAAAAAAAGAAAAGAAAAGAAGAGAGCAAATGGTCCAAATGGCTTGTTGAGGCAACTTAAATGACGGCAGTGGACTTCTGCCAGGAGATAACATTGGAGCAAAGTTTAATTTTCAATACCAAGGCATACTTTAGGACAAAATACATTAAGATGATGTTACTGCAAGAACATAATCACTACCATAAAAGCTTTTTTTTAAGTGTCTGTAAGAAACCTCAAGGACACAAAAAAATTGAGATTGTGGGAAGAGAGAATGAAACTGAAAATTAAACCATTATTCTAAGCTTATGAGAAACCAGGGATGTGCTTATTCTTCAAACTGGAATTTCCTTTTGATGTGCTGCAGTGCCAGCTCTAGGAATGAGCATGATAAATAAAATAAAATTACAATTATGCACCATGGCGAGCCACATTCTGCAAAAGGAAAAAAATATTTCTGTGATTTTTGTAAATTATGAAAATTCAAACCAATGTTCACAATTTCTTGTACTTTGTGCAGTTTATTTTCCTGCTAGTCAGGCAGAGAGGTAATTAACCACTATACAAAATACTAATGCCTCAGCCTCTGCCCCCTGGAAATCCTTCTTTCTCTACCTTCTGACTTCTGAAGATTTTACTATGCATTGTCCACATGCACTGCAGTCATAAGCACTAGAAACTTCCTTTTAAAAAGAGCTACCGTAAGTTTCTAAGGAAACTGAACTATGTAGACACTGTCATGTTCTGTGGCTGTTCTTTGCTCTTGCAGAATTTCAGTACTGTATATGCACAATCCTGAAAATATCCTACTTAGAAGTAGCTTTCGGGATGCTATATGGGTAGCACTAAATTCCAGAGCCCTAAACAAATTATTTGGTTTAGATGCCATAGTTGTGCCTCTGGAACTACCATAAGTTGTTTTTTTTAATTACAGGTAGGTAGCCATGTTGGTCTGCCGTAGTCAAAACAAAATAAAAAGATTCCTTGCAGTAGCACCTTAGAGACCAACTAAGTTTGTTATTGGCATGAGCTTTCATGTGCATGCACACTGTTTTTTTAAGGGAGTGAGAATCAAATCATGTCTAATTCATGTAATTCATATTGTATTCAAAAGGATTTGAATACTTGTTGAAAAGGTGGCCTTTCCTGCCCTGCCAATGAGTGGTAACTGATATTGAAATAAGCAAAGCAACTATCTCATACCTCAATCTAAAAATCCCCATACACATTGAAGTTCTGCCAATACATACATTCAATAAATTGGTTTAAGGAGAGATCACTAAGCAATTAAACATTATTTCACTGGTTAGGAACCCTAAAAAGTAGCTACTTCCTGTGACTTTGCTCTCAGGCCTGGGTGCTGCTTTGTTCATCGGTGGATAGTGAGCGTTACCCAGGAGAGAAAAGGCAACTATCTTTTCAGTGTTCAAAATGTTGGCAGGTATGTGGATGTTCTCCAAAATGCAGGATCAACAGCAGATGCCTGAACATAAGGCAATGCTCACCACATGTAGCCTGTCTCCCATGCCACAAATAGTAGAAAAAGAGATTCTGAAAAGGCAGCACTTTGGAGTTGCACAAGCTCCAGGGATCCCTGTTTAAGTAGGGACAGTCCCTATTTATTTCTACCTGTCCCAGGTAAATCTCAGTCTGCTTGAGAAAGGACATCCTTTTCAACATTTTCTTAGAATGGAATGCTAGAGCTGCCATTCTTGAGGCTTCAGATCCTTCTCCCAGATTTCTAGATGTGAATCTGAGTGGGTGATGGATGCATCTTACATCTTATTTTATGATAAAAATGCATGTGTAAAATCTCCTATGTCCTGATCAAAAAGACTTCCTGCTGCAGCCCTGCTACCCATTCAAAATGTTTAAACAGTAGATTAGTAGCATCTTTGGATCAAAAGTGGATCCATGATGTGCCCAGGATTGCAATGCAGTTTCCAATCCACCCAATTGGGAATTTGCAAGTGTAGTGCCTCTGTTGAAATCAAGGTGCTAGTGCAGGGGTGGGGAATCTCAGGCCCTCCAGGCCTCTTGACTTTGCTCTCAGGCAGGGGTGTAGGAAGATAGGGGTGGTGGGGGCGGGGTGCCCCAGGCAGCACGATCCCAGGGGCGCCATCGCGGCTGCCTGCCCCTCCCCCAAAATGCATGCCCCGCCCCTGCACGCAGCGTGCCCCACTCCCAAAATGTGCGCCACGTCCCTGGGGGGCTGCGCGCCTGCTATCTGCCCCCGGTGGCGGAGCATGAAGCTCTGCCCCTGCCTCAGGGCTCTCCCCAGATCACCCCACCACCACCAGGCCACAGTCCTTTCTGCATCCGCTCCTTGAGTGCTTTTGCCTGGTGGTAGGAATGTGTCATTCAACTCTTGCTTGCTTAGAAGGAGGATGGATGTGTAGAAACCTCCTATTTCTGCAATGCTGTAATGTAATCTTTACCAAGGCACATCACATTCACTGCTGTGCTCATTTCTGCCTTTGGCCTCTCCTAAAACTGGTATGTGGCCCCTGGAAAGTTGCCTATGAGGGAATGTGACCCTTGGTTCACCACCATGGGGCTAGTGTTTAAATAAATCATATTACAATATTTCATTTTATTTTATTCGGATATGGAATAAATAGCTTTCATCTTTCCAGTAATGCAGTGGTGCTCTCTCTCCTTGCTACTTGTCCGGAATTGTTTAACTACTGTAGCATCCCACACTACCAGGCCTGCTGAATCTACAAAGGTTTTTCTGTTTTCTCTTTCCCCCCTTTTGATCAACTATATTTGCAGTGATCAATATGGGGGAAACGTATCTGCATCTTTTGTATGACAGCTAATTTGCATGACGTTCAAAATCATATTACGAAACATTTACTTTATGCTTGCTGGGGTGCAATATCACTGAAATAATTTTAACTCCACTGAACTTCTCTGTGTAAAATATACATGATGAAATGTATTTTGTCTGCATACACATGCTAGCTACCATTTCACACACTGACACGAGCATGGTTTAATTTGTTGACTGCATATTACAAACTGCTCTTTTTAAAAAGCTTTCTTTTTAACCCGAGGAACAAATTCCCTCTGCTTTAAATTGCTGCAGGAAGAGGCACGTGAAAAACAGATTTCAGCTACAAGGCCCAGGCAGTAATCTCTGATGTGAACAAGGGATGCTAGAAGTACACTACTAGAGTATACCTTTTTTCAATCTGTGAAATATTAAGCACTTAAAGCATTCTGCACCTTGGGAAACAGTTCCTCCTGCTTGTAAAACTAGGCAGTAAAGGGAGACCATGAGGACTCAGGACCAGATAGTGCTGTGCACACACAGACACACTCACACCCATCTAAGAATCAAATGATTAGGAACTAAAATATCTGCCAATCTTAAGAATTACAAGTCATGCACAGAAAAAACACACACATTCTATTACACCTCAAATTCATGTCCAGTTATTCAGCTAAAGCTAGGTCACAGATGTCCAGCACTAGACTAGAGCCTGCTTTTGCTAATCCAGTATTAATCTGCCAGTAGAGCTATGTTGGCTTTATTATTGGTAGGGCCCTAATGGAGAGACACGGTTGCTCAGGGAAGGCAGAGCCAAACACATATTTGCTTTCTGATCAATTCCAGTTCTCCTGATGGGCTGTGTTGGGGGTATTCTCAGCATTCAAAGACCCTCAGCTCAACTACCACTGCAGTGCTCTGCCAGGAGAGGGAGCTGGGACTCTGATATTCAATAGCCTTTGATGTTTTCTATGCCCATAATATGATGGTGCTTGTTATGATCATTGAGTGTTCACAGATGTGCCAGGGAAGTTTGCCAGATTTTCAGAAGACCAGTTCCTGAATGCACAAAGCTACAGGGAGGAACGTTTCCTGAATATTTTGTTTGCCAGCTGGGTTGCCACCCATAACCTTTTGGCCGTTGTATTTTAGACAGCCCACTCAGCACTAACTGGTTGATCTTGGATTCTGGGTTTTTTATTACTGTGATAAACTTCATTGTATTCTTATCTTTTGTAAGCTGCTTTGAGAATCTTGTGGGCTGGAAATGAAGGGCACCTTTTTAAAGAAACAGATTAGTAAATAAAGTCATGTTTTTCTTTACAATATTTTTCCTTTTTCAACAAGCCATGATCATATTTCTCAAGATAATAAATAGAAAACACATGATTATGATGCAGTCTGCCTATATTTATTTGTGCAGCCACAAATTTCAATCCATTCTGCCATTTCTGTTTTGTTTTTTAAATGTGTATGAGGTAGAAATACAAAAATTGTAGGGGTAGCAAAGATGCTTGAACAGCAAGCATGCTTGAAAAATAAGGATAATTTGTAGAAATTATTTTAATGCAATTGCTTTGAAGATGAAAATTGCTCTTCAGGATAATAGGCCACAATGATCACTAGGTATTAGTGACCTGTTTTCCAACTCCTTATTTAATAATTAAAACTAAAACAATGTAATCCATGGTTATACTCTCATCATAATAAGCCCCTTGATCTTGCCCCTTGACATTGTGAACAGCTAGACCAGGGGTGTCAAACTCAAATTCATCGGGGGCCGCATCAGCAGTTTGGTCACCCTCAAAGGGCCGGTTGTATCTGTAGGACTATGTGTCCACTCTTTATTATCATAAATTATTGTCACTGCATTCAATTATTACTGTTTTTTGTAATAATGTAAGTAATAACTAGCTCTGAAAGCAGAAACATAGTCAGAATAATGGCAAGTAGATATTCAAATGTACAATTATTGTACAATTTATTGAAAAATGATTTTTGGTAACTGCACTGGGTGGTGGAGGCTCGCTAGGGTTTCATGCAGGACCTTTGCAGAGCTACTAGTACCTGGAGATGCTGGGGTCCTTCTGCATGCAGGACAGATGTTCTGCCAGTGAGCCACCGCCCTTCACCAAAGGGACTGGCTGAGGTTGACTCACTGGAGCTGCTCTCCTGGTTCCAGGGTTTAAGGGCCAGAAGTATAAAGCAGCATCCTATGTTTCTGAGGAGAGGGAGAGGGAGGGGAGGGGAGGGAGGAAGGGAGGGAGGGAGGGAGGGAGGGAGGGAGGAAGAAAAGAGGGAGTGGGAGGGAGAGAGGAAGGAAGGAAAGAGAGGAGAGAAAGAAGAGTAGGAAATAAGGAAGGGAATAAAGAAGAAAAGAAAAAGAAAGAGGGAGAGAAGACGGAAAGGGAGAAAGAAGGAAGGAAGTAGAGGGAAAGAAAGAATAAGAATGAGGGAGAGGAAGAAAGATAGGAAGGAAGGAAGGAAGGAAGGAAGGAAGGAAGGAAGGAAAGAGGGAGCAGGAGGGAGAGAGAAAGAAGAGTAGGAAAGAAGGAATAAAGAAGGAAAGAAAAAGAAAGAGGGAGAGAAGACAGAGATAAAGAAGGAAGGAAGGAGAGGGAAAGAAAGAATAAGAATGAGAGGAAGAAAGAAAGGGAAGGGGGGGGTCGCCGCCTTGATTCAGCGCCAAAAAAGAGCGCGAAAGGACCCAGGGGCAAAAAGCATTTCCCGTGCAGCATGAGGCAGCAGGTGTCCGTTTTAGGAGAAGTGCGTAAAGCCTCAGAGTTGCACGTTCGTGAGGCTGAGCCGCTGCTGAGCTCACGTTCATGAGGCTGAGCCACGGCAGGAGGAGGAGGAGGTGAGGCAAGAGGAGGCGGAGGTGGAGGCTTGCCAGGTCGGTGCCCAGCAGCGCCGTGTGGAGAGTCCCGAGCCTCTGGGACGCAGCAGTGCTCTGTAGCACTTTAAATCCTCCTCCTCCTCCTCCACGCGGCGCTGCTGGGTGCTTTGTCTGTGCTTCAGTAGCAGCAGCAGCAGCCATTTCCAGGCGCCGAGCCATGGCAGGAGGAGGAGGATTCAAAGTGCTACAGAGCTTGGGACTCTCCGTGCAGCAAGCTGCCTCCTCCTTCTCCTGCTGTGGCTCGGGGCGCTCCATGCAGCGCTGCTCCGGCTGCCTTTCTACCCCCCCCGGCTCCAGCTGTTTGTTGGCGCTGCGCTTCAGCAGCATGGTCCCGCTGCTGGGTCCCGCTGGCTGGGGCGCTCGGCGGGCCACATGACGAGGTCTGGCGGGCCGGATTTGGCCCCCGGGCCTTGTGTTTGACACCCATGAGCTAGACTGTCCATAATTTGTCATGATAAATGCTGGCAACCTTGACACCAACTGGGAAGAGGAGATATTTGAACAGCTACTAAAATAAGCAAATAAGGAATGAGAAGTACGGAGCTGGGTCCTGATTCATCTCTTGCCTCACTCAAGTAACCTTAACAGATAGCCTTAGGCCAAGCACTTTTGACCTATAAAAACCAGAATGGTCTGGACACAGCATACCTAACAGACTGCTTTCCTGTCCTTTGTCCCATTAGGGGAGGGGCCATATCTCAGTTGAAAAGCATCTCCGTTGCCTGCAGGAAGTCCCAGGTTCATTCCCTGGCATTCCAGGTAGGAAAACTCCAGAGAGCTACTGCTAGTCAGTGCAGACAGCACTGAGTAAGATGGACCAATGGTCTGATTCTGTATATAGGAGTTTCCTATGTTCCACTGCAGCCCCTAAAGTGAAACAAGAGCATTCCATACATTCACTGTGTTACGAGAATATTCTATGAACATAGGTTCCCCCCCACTAGTCGCATGTTTATGCAGATCTTTCACACATTCAGGTAGATGCTGGTATATACTCTTATGCAATAAGACAGCAGCTTCATAACCCACACAAAGTTCTGGGCCAAATCTGAGTGAGATGTCTTTGCTGGGTGGTGTGTGGTTCAACTGAGTTGTAAATGGGGAAGATTTGCCCACACCTTGGATTCTGCAGGAACCCATGGGGGAAAGCTCTCCCGTGGACCGCCACAGGGGCGAGAGGGGGAAGAAGCCTTCTCCCTTGGGTGTTCATGTCATTTTGTCCTGTGATCCTGACCCTACTGCTATGGCAACCCTTATCCCACCTACTGCATTCCATAAAAGACTTGGCCTGATTTCATCCCAGCACCTGGTGTCCTGCCTGATCATTTGCTGCTCTTCTGGGTCACGTAATGCACCTGCCGGGCTAGCTAATAGCAACAGCTACATTGCACTTGTGCACTCAAATACACATCAAAAAAGAGAGGGCATTTTGGAATAAGAAAAGTAATAGAAAACTACAGTGGAAAATGCCGGATAACAACCATTTCATGTCAACATCATATAAACTCCACATATTTTTTTGTGAAAATAAATCGGGATGATTGTTCAAAATGTGATTTGTTTGGAAGTGACCAAAGAGAAGCATTATCACTGGCTCCTCCAAAACTTGTAGAATTTCTTTCCTTGAGAGATCTACTAAAGTCTAGGCTTAAGCATTTTTCATAAGTGCTCCAAATCCTTTAAGCTGGCAATTTGTGACTGGGGTAGAGTATTTTAAGTTCTGTTTTTAAGGTTTATATTCACAGACACCAACAGGGAAGCTGTGGCCCTCCGGATATTACTGGACTCTAGTTTCCAACAGCCCCATCCAATGTGGTCAGTGGTCAGAGATTACGGGAGTTGTAGTCTAAGAACACCCAGAGGGCCACAGGTTCCCTATACCCATGTAAAAATGAAGTACTACCCAACTTGAGGCTTCCTGCAGAGGCGGATTTAGGGGAGCAGGACTGGTTCAGTTGCACTGGGCGTAGAACCTTGGGGGTGCCACAAACATGATGTAGAATGGGGGGTGAGAGATGGGGGGCGCAGAATTTGAGTATTGCACTAAAAATTTGAGTGTTGTGCCACTGAAATTTGAGACTCCAAGGTCTGCCACTGATTCCTGCATTCCAGGGTGTGTGGGTGTGGCTATTGATCTAAATAAATGAAATGAAGGAAAGACTAGGGAATGGTTTAGAAATAATCAATTTTATCTTGGGTTGAAGGTGGAAGTAGATCTCTGCCCTCCTCTCCACCCAACCTCAGTAGAAAAGAATGATGTGAAATGTGTACTCACTATCCCTGGAGCTTTCCTTACAAGGAGGCTTAGGATAAAGAATGAACAACCAAAATTTCCCATGCTAGAGTTATGATTGCATATGCTTATAATAACTAACAATTTATTACATACGAATGCTGTCAGGAGATATATTGCCCCCAGAGGCCTTTTCCAATCCCAGAATCACCCCTTCTTCCTGATGCAGAGTTCCTGCCAAATCCCAGTGCAGCCAGAGGGAGTCTATGTAGGATCTTAAGAGACAAGAGGAAACATGTACTCGCTATCAAAAATATTAGTGCTAAATCATGTAGCTGGTGAAACCATGTTACTTAACGTAATTCTTAATGCAACAGCTTTTCATGGTTTCAGTCTGATCCCTGTGAGAGAAGACAACAGGTTTCAGTCTTCTTCCTTTCTGCTATTTTAGGAGGAAAAGGAGATAGCCCTAGAATAGCTTAGGTAGGGTTACAGGGACACCTGCCCCAGACCCCATCTAGACAGGAGTATCACATATTTTATGGCATATATGTTGACAGTTATTAAAATAATACTCTTTAAAAGGTAAAGGTACCCCTGACCATTAGGTCCAGTCGCAAACAACTCTGGGGTTGCGCGCTCATCTTGCTCTATAGGCCGAGGGAGCCGGCGTTTGTCCGCAGACAGCTTCTGGGTCATGTGGCCAGCATGACTAAGCCGCTTCTGGCAAACCAGAGCAGTGCACGGAAACGCCGTTTATCTAGAAAACAGATTAACACACAAAACAAAGAACGGCAGTAGTCTGCTTCATCAATGAAAAATTTGAATTTCAGCAGCCATATCTTAAAAGAGCAGAACTACCGTATTCCTAAGAAGAGGCTCAGTGCCAGATTTTGCTACTGGGAGTTGGTTGGAGCATGGAATTAGAAGTCTTCCATTTCTAGCCTGGTTGTATGCTAAAGCAGGCAGCTAGCCCCACTGATAACCTTGAGAATTTTGATGAAAATGTCTGCATATGTATATTTTGCATAGTCTTATCCATATTGTGTGTGTGGTAGGGGAGCTCCTTCCATTGATTGACTGAGCTGGGGTGGTGGTGTGAAGTATTCAGTTGCTCAGGGGATTCAATAGCTTTTAGTCCTGTGACGGAAAGGAAATTTGTTGGTTGGACTGGGACTGAAACTTTACACAGGGGCAGGCTAAAGATGGGGAATAGTTTCTGGGACACAGAGCCAAGAGCCCTAGAAGAAATGAGACATGCAGTGATGGAAATTAACCGAGAAAGAGTGATCTGAAGGAAAGAGTGATCTGAAGAACCGAGAAAGAGTGATCTGAAGGAAAGATAGATGGTTTTAACAAAAAGGGCAGAGGTGGCCTTTCAAGGGCCACATGCCAGTGGTGGGTGGGACCAGAGGCAAAAGTGGGCAGAACAATGAATGCAAATTTAGCCCTTGTAGTTTCTACATGCACTCACACACCTTTCTTGATTCTTCATCCAGGCAAGAAAGAGGCATTATCAGAGTTCCAGGATCCATTCCAGCGGTAGCGTACGAAGATAGGGGCGGTGGGGGTGCGCCGCCCCGGGCAGTGCACAATCCCAGGGGCACCATCGCGGCTGCCCACCCATGCTGGACATCCCGCCCCCAGAACGCATGCCCCGCCCCTGGGGGCAGCACGCCTGCTCTCTGCCACTGCATTCCAGACAGGTAAAAGAATACTCAAAGAGGGTACAAAGTAGGGACAGTGAAGAGAGATGGTGTGGCTTGAGGAGGGCCTAATAGAAAGGGCTGGATAATCACATTCAGTCATTAGACAAGATGTTTCTCACTCTTGGACTGCACCAAGAAGGGATTTTGGAATGACTTCACAAAGATTAAGGTCAGAAAGGGTGATCAGCAAAGAGAACAAGTCTGATTAACAGAAAATGTGGTTAAAAGCCTAAACCAGAAAGAGAAATTTTGTTAGATGAAACTTCCACCACCAGTACAGCTCTGTCACTTGGTAACCCCTTCTGAAAGATGCAGGGAGTACATTTATTTATTTTGAAAATAGAATGCCACCTTTTTGCCATAACTGGTATTCCCAGGTTCATAAAAACACTAGTGGGGGGGGGAGCTCTACATAAATAACAATCAAAAGAGCAGTTAAAATGTTAAAAAGCAGCCTTGTTTAGGGAAGTTTTTAATCTGTGATATTTGATGTATTTTAATGTTTGTTGGAAGCCGCCCAGAGTGGCAGGGGAAGCCCAGCCAGATGGGCGGGGTATAAATAATAAATTATTATTATTTTATTATTATTATTATTTTAAAAAGCATAAACAAAAGCCAATCCTTAGCAATGTATTTAACATTGACTTGAATCTTAGTAACCAGTTATTGGCTGCAGGGTTTTAGGTATATTTGCTACTGTGCCCTGAGCAGATCAGGACAGGAAGGGCAATAAACAGGAGTCCAAGGAACCCTTTTAACAGGCTGT
The DNA here is from genome assembly GCF_963506605.1 of Zootoca vivipara. Lineage (NCBI taxonomy): Eukaryota > Metazoa > Chordata > Lepidosauria > Squamata > Lacertidae > Zootoca > Zootoca vivipara. The sequence continues at coordinate 82,102,280 of NC_083280.1, forward strand.
ACTCCACAATTTAGGGGATATCAGGTGGAGGCATGGCACCTACTGAGAACCCTGGCTCCTTCTACACAAGTTTTAGTGCTTTTCTTTACTGACCTGGTGAAAAGGGGGCTACACTTATTATGGGGATATTCAGTGGTTGGGATTTGCAATACTGAAGAGTCTAGTTCAAGCAGAGCTCATCCCACCAGGGGGGAAAAACATAACTATTCCTTTGTTGCAGCTACATCTGTACACACCTTTATTTATCTTTCATTGGTTGGAAGATCAGTTTGGTATAGTAGTTAGCTCAAGGAAACCTAGGCTGAAATCTCTTCTCAGCCAACTGTGAGTGACTTTGGACCAGTCACCTTCTCTCAGTCTAATCTTCCTCACTGGGTTGTTGTGAGGGTGCACTTGGGTGAGTGAAAACTCTATATGCTGCCTTGAGATCCTGGGAGGAAAGGTAGGATATAAAAAAACCAATAAACTGTAAAATGTCTGATTTGTGTTAGTTTACTTTTAGGTAAGTGCTTCAATCCAGTTCATCATTTTGGTTGCCCTTTCTGTATTTTTTCCAGCTCTGTTATATCCATCCTGAGATGGCCCAGCCAGAACTGTGTGCTGCATTCCAAACATAGTTGCAATTGAAATGCAGCAGTATTATGCCCATGTGTTACATATCAAGAGCATGAGTTAAGAGCACATTAAGAAAAAGGAGCCAAGTCAAGCATGCCTGTGAGTCTGTGCAAGTTTAGGCCACTGACAAGATTTATTGCTAGAACCCTGTTGGCTTTGGGTGGGTCTTGGCTATTAATACCTCTGATTATTAACCACAGTAAACAATATAGCCAATTGTACCAAAAGGAAAGGATACTTGATAAGAGGACTCTTCTGTTGGGACAGGAGACTCTGTGTCTGCCCCTCCCCTTCCCCTTACATGGGAAACAAGCAGCAGAAGAAAGCAAACACAATGTGCTTAATGTACTTTAAAGAGAGTACTGTGTTGTAGGAGAATCCTCTTTACATAAAATCAAAGGTGTGTAACAGGAGGGAGGTGGGGGGGGGAGAGAGAGAGAGAGAGAGAGAGAGAGAGAAAGAGAAAGAGAAAGAGAAAGAGAAAGAGAGAGAGAAGCTTTGGATTTTCTCTGTCAGTGACAGCTTCATGTTTATTTATTTGAGCAAAAGGAGCAGATACCAAAGCAAAGACGTGCTAATTTTATTCCCAGATCAAATAAAGGAACACGGAGCATGTTCTCATCAAAGTCAGTGATTACTTTAGGGGGAGCTAATACAATGAATGTTATTAAATGAAGCAACCTCTTTAAAAGGGCATCTCACATTAAGGATTTTAGCATACCGGTAAGTAATATTTTGTTGTGAAAGCTTATGCAAGATGCAGCCTTCAGCTGGAGGAATGGAGAACCCTGTCAGCTCTGAGAGACTCTGGGTGCTTGCCTGGAGCGCTCTGATCCTAGCCAGTGTTTTTCCACTGTTTACCAGGCACATGTTAATACATCTTTGCAGATGGATTTTCCACAGCCAAGCCAATCAATCCTTTTACAAATGGACAGGACTTAGCAGTGCTTCTTCCTGTGCAACACACACATAAACATTGCGAATAATGCTTAGAGAAACTATTTTTTTTAAGCACATAGACAACCCCCCAGGCTGAGACAACTCTACTACAGTGTACAGTTTGGGTCACCACACCTCAAGAAGTATACTGTAGGTCCTGGAAAAGGCAACCAAAATGATCAAGGTGCCAGAGCAACTTTCGTATGAGGGAAGGTTGTAACATTTGAGACTTTTAAAACATAAATTCTGATGGGCAGATGGAAGCTGAGCTGGTAGGCTGAGACTGCGTTCAAACTTTTAACTGTGTTAAACAGATGTTAAAAAGGGGGAGATTATGGGATCTTATGTTTTTCAGCACTGTTTCAAACATTTCACATTGTTCCCTATGCTATGTGTCGTATAGGGTTATTCTCCCTTTAAAAAGTCAGAATGTTGACAGCCAACATTCTGCTAACTCCATTGTACTGCTGTAATTCAAAACTTAGGATGTATTAAAATATATTTAATTCACTACTGAATTAATACTTTACATTTACACAAAAAGGCTTTTACTTGTCATACCAAATCTTTTATTGATATGTTTAGGTACTTCATTCCAATGCCAGATATGAAAAAATGAAGAAAATGATTAATAAAGGCAGGTGACAGATACAAGCTGTGTATGACAGACCACTATCCTGCATGGAGCTCCAAGAACACTCTGACTTCATCAGTGACTTGGATCAGGGCAAGCTGTGTGTATGTGTTTTTGTGCTTCCCTTGTGTGCCAGAAGTATCCTTAGAGCACATCCATATTGTTCTTTGCCTTACAGAGTAATCACCTTGCATTTTACTCCAGTATCCATAAGCTTGGTAACTATTATTTTGTTGAGGTGGCATTTTAAAAAGAATGCATGGATCCATGAGTGAATGGGTTGTGTTGAGATGATGCCCAATTCTGACCTCCATTTGCTGATGGAAATGACGGGGGCGCACATCTTTAAAGTTGTTACAATGTTACAAATATGCCTGAATGTATCCTTTCAACTTGACAGCTCAGGGAAGATACCGTGCTTTATAAATTCATATAAAATCAGTAGTTTGACCGATTCTCTTCATTCCAACACCATTTTAGCCTTAGAGCAGGCATGTCCCACAGGTAGATTGTGATGAGTTGGCCACCCCTGCCTTAGAGGAAAGGACTCCTTTACCTTTCTCTCCCACCATAATCCATCCACAACACCCCACGCAGGGAGTGCCCAAGGGTGGCAATCTCTGAGCTGATGTTGTTGTTTAGTCGTTTAGTCATGTCTGACTCTTCGTGACCCCATGGACCATAGCACACCAGGCACTCCTGTCTTGCACTGCCTCCCGCAGTTTGGTCAAACTCATGTTCGTAGCTTCGAGAACACTGTCCAACCATCTCATCCTCTGTCGTCCCCTTCTCCTTGTGCCCTCCATCTTTCCCAACATCAGGGTCTTTTCCAAGGATTCTTCTCTTCCCCTTCATGGATCAATGCCTTGTCGTGGCGAAGGGGCTTGAATAACTCAGAGAAGCTATGAGCTATGCCATGCAGGGCCACCCAAGATGGACAGGTCATAGTGGAGAGTTTTGACTAAACGTGATCCACCTGGAGAAGGAACTGGCAAGCCACTCCAGTATCCCTGCCAAGAAAACTCTGAGCTGATATCTAACCATAAAATCCCAAGAGCTCATCCCCGGAGTTGCCCCAGGACAAGGATATGTAAAGAGTTCTGTTGTTCTTTGGTGATAGGTACTTGAGAGGTGTTAAGAGACGTGTCTGGACAAGTTTGCCAAGGTTGAACTAGTGTAACCCCTGTCTACCCCTCCCCTTTTATGACATGTCAGTGATGCAAAGATGATGTATCAATGATGCTGCACGAACTGTATTCTGGGTGATTGTGGAAAGTTTAAAAAGCCACTGTCACCCCATGCTCGGGGTTCTTACTCCTGTGGGGACCTGTTGCGCAACAGTAAAGATAACAGTCTACTGACAGCTGTTTTGCTCCAAATTACTTGGCTGGAACTTTCTTCTTTTACTGACTGCATCAACCCGCGGGGGACTTGGACCCCAACGAGCTAAGCTGTTGAGTAGTCTCTCATCCCAGAATTTTTCCTTAGCAAATATAAGAACATAAAATAAAGTCCTGATGGACCAGCCCAAAAGCACATCTAGTATAGTGTTCTGTTCTCTCACAGTGTTCAACCACATGCCTGTGGGAAGTTCATAAACAGAATATGAGGGCAATAGCATTCTCTTGCTTATTATCCCCAGTAAGTGGTATTCAAAGGAAGACTCTCTCTGATTTCCAAACCACTTAAATATTTAACAATCTCTAAGCAGTATACAAAAATACCATATAAAAACAATAGCATGGTTTCAGAAAAACAGAGATGCAACATAAAAACCAGTAAAACACTACTATAAAAACAGAAATTCAGTATTATCAGAGTCCAATCTTATGGGCCCAAGAAAGCCTGGGCAAAAAGATATTTATTTACAAGATGTTTGAGGCAAACAGGACAAACCTTATGTTTAGAGACAGGGATTATTATGTATAAGAATAAATTATATGGAACAAGCAGGGATGGATTAAAAACAATATTAACTGGCAGAATGATTGCTTTTCAGTCTCTTACTAGTATGTCTTATATGAGGAGAGAACTCACACTGGCAAACTACAAGACAAAAAGCTGTTGTGTTGATTGTGAGAATAATAATAATAATAATAATAATAATAATAAATTTTTATTTATACCCCGCCCTCCCCAGTCAAAAACCGGGCTCAGGGCGGCTGACACCAACAGAACCACAATAAAACATAAAAACAATTAATTAAAATACAGATAAAATACAGTATTAAAAGTTAAAGTGCAGCCTCATTTCAAGTAGGCCATAAATCCAAGCCATGAGGGAGAAAAGCACAGGGGTCAGGCTGAGTCCAGCCCAAAGGCCAGGCGGAACAGCTCTGTCTTGCAGGCCCTGCGGAAAGATGACAAATCCCGCAGGGCCCTGGTCTCCTGGGAAAGAGCATTCCACCAGGTTGGGGCCAGTACTGAAAAGGCCCTGGCTCTAGTAGAGGCCAATCTAGCCATCTTATGACTCGGGATCTCCAGAATATTATTATTTGTGGACCTTAAGGTCCTCCGCGGGGCATACCAGGAGAGGCGGTCCCGTAGGAGCTGGGTCATCAGCTGACATGGTCAGGTGATGCAACTGGAAGAAGGGATCAGAAATGCCATTCTTTTGATGCTGACACTTTGTATAAAACTAAACTGTATTTTCAGCCTCAAAGAAATACACCTGCCATTCTAACCCTCTCTCCTTGCACTGCATCCTAGAAGCAAAACTTTAAATAAATGAAACAGCAGCAATGTCTTTATGACACCATTTCTCCAGCAGATCCAAGTGTTGTCCAAAGAAGGATTACTCTGATTAATCTGGTTTCACAAATAAGGAGCCATGGAGTGAAGGTGCCACAATGGAAGCAAAGATTCCAAACCAAGATTTTCAAGAATATGTTCGGTAGTTTTACCACCAAGCTAAGCTTCAACTTAGATTGGAAGGCTGCTATCTTCTCTGCTGTGACCTTTGATGGAAGTCAAGACAGAACTGATTTCTTATATTGTAAAATCCCCTATCATCTTATGGTAAAGGGCAGGCAAGAAATCCAAATCACAATCATAATGTAAGTGAGGCCAACCTCATCTCCCCCTTGCCATAATTTCGGTGGACCTTGGTTCTCTTGTCAGTCAGTGGTCCTGATGCTCTTCCTGGGAAGGAGGGAGGAAACAGATGGAAGGAAGGAAGGAAAACTACAATGTGGCAGGAAATGGAAAGAAAATGGAGGGAAAACTTCTAGTGTTGATGCAGTATATCAGATATGAATCCTGTTTTAATTTAGCTAGCAGCACAATGTGCAGCAGTGTCTGCATTTTTGTATGGACTGCTATAATTTGGAATGGGGGAAAGCCTTCTGTGTGTGCGCCAGGCATATACAAGAGCCACACTTCACTTCTCAAGGAAACCTCCAATAAACTTGGGAGTTCATTAAGAAGCTCCAAAATGGACTTTTGTGTGCCAAATTCTTTTTGAACTCTGGGAGGTCACATTTTGCTGCCATTCAGGAATTTGCTACCATATAAAACATAATAACCAACCTATTGCAGCTGCTTTGTGCGGATCCTTTTGCTACTAAAGAGCTGTGCCAGTGGGTGTTATTGTAATATGTTTATTTACAAACATGCAAGTTGAACTGAAGGAGCAGGCAGACACCTAGCTTGACAATGCTAGTCTTTAAAACAGCATCAGCCCTCCAAAAGCAAACAGCATACACTAGGAATCCTGCCGTCAGCTGAAATAATTTTGGCTTCTTTCTCCTTTGGTGACTGCCTTCCAGTGCCCAAACCCACATGGAGGTGGAGCGAGTTAAAGTTTTCTCTAGCTAGTAGCCATTAGCCCCCATAGCTATTAATGCACATTTAAGCAACTTACTTCCTGCCATCAGTGTCCATTAATAAAGCATATTTAGCTATTAGCCAGACAACAGCCTAAACATATCTCTGCACTTGACAATAGACAACAGCATTTTCAATACAGTATTATTTCATGTTCTCATTTAACTGGTGTGAAATCCCGGGATCTGCTTTCCCTGTGAGGAGAGATTACTGGAAACTTGAGATATTTTTTACTATACAGTATCTGTTTGTTTATACATATCTGAGATGACCAGGGATGCACCCATTCAGGTAAAACTAGTCTTGCAACACAATTAGTCTCCCTGGGAAGCAATCAGACTCTGGTTATTCTCTCTTCTCCAGTCTGATTAGAACTGGACAACTCTTTCCATTAGCCTCCATCTGCAGTCCCTACCCAAGCAATTGGCATTGTAGCCACGGACTGTCAAAGGCCAATAAATAAATAATAATAATAATAACAAATTTTTATTTATACCCCGCCCTCCCCAGTGAGAGCCGGGCTAAGGGCGGCTGACATCAACAAGATCACAACAAAATGTAAAAGAAAGAAAAACAATCAATTAAAATGCAGATTAAAATACAATCCAGATTTATTTTTTTATTTTTTTAAATGTAGCCTCATTTTAAAATGGCCTAAATCAAAACCATAAGGGAGGAAAAACATAGTGGTCAGACTGAGTCCAGCCCAAAGGCCAGTTGGAACAGCTCCGTCTTGCAGGCCCTGCGGAAAAATGTCAAATCCCGCAGGGCCCTGGTCTCCTGTGAGAGAGCGTTCCACCAAGTCGGGGGCCAATACTGAAAAGGCCCTGGCCCTAGCTGAGGCCAATCTAGCCACCTAATGGCTTGGGATCTCCAAAATATTGTTATTTGTGGACCTTAAATTAAATTAAATTTAAACTAGCATCTTCACCTACCAAGCTACACAAGCCTACAAAGAAGGTAATCTGGTTGCTTTGCAGGTCCCACATCCATTTTATTCCTGAAATACACCTGGGTGAATACGAAAACCACCTCTCTCTCAATCTCATTCCTTCTTTTTCTCTTCACACACACACACACACACACACACACTTCCAAATATGAGCAAGTCCTAAGAAAAAAGCTTTTCATACACATCCTTGGTGAAAGGTGACAAAGGAAATTATACATTTCTTTTACTTTTGGCACCATACCAGTTTGATAACCCAGATGACTTTTTCAATCAAGAGGTTTGACGTATGCTTTTAATGTAATCATGAAAAAGTCCAGTGATTCAGCAACCTGGGAAAGGAAAGAAGGGAGGGAGAAATAGGATGGATACAGTGGGAAAACATCCAAGCAAGGCCTCAGAGGGGTAGAAGTTATAATAGAATATGCATGATTAAAGACCAAAAGATGTCCACATTTTTAATTTTATTAAATTTAGACACTGTGAAATTATGAACTAGAGAGGGAAGCCTCTAGCAAATTACAAGAGATAAAATTTATTAGCTCTGATTTATAGTCCATGCTGTCTCTAAGACTGCTTTTACATGTTACATGGCTGATGCTTCTCCTTTGGCTGTCCCCCCGGGGCTCATGGTAACATATATTCTTCTGCCCATGTGGTCACAGTGGGTTGCATGGTGATTGATGACATATTGTGCTGATGACACCAGTGTGCTTCATGACCTGGCAATCATGTCCGTGTTCTACACGGGTAGAACAATGCAGTTTCCAGGGAACAGTTTGAAGGCATGAACAAGTCCAAGGGCTTTCTAGGTGTGGGAAAAGTGAAGTGTGGATGAGCCCTAAGGCTGGCCAGCAGTGCCTGGACTGAAGATTACCATGGTAACCCTAAGGCTAAGCAGAGTACCTTGAGTTCCATGGAAGGAAGGTTAGGACATACAGTAAATATATTCAATCAATATTTGTTACCAGGAGCGGCACAGGAGTAGTTATGGAGGCAACAATCATGTCATGTGTAGACCTACAAAGCTGTAGTGAATATTTCCTTATTGTTATGGCAATCCTCTCCAATAATCATCTTCAGGTTGTTATTCCTCATATGTTGTGGTTATTCCCATTTTACAAAACTAAGGTTGAACAGCCCCATTTTTCTGCATAGCTACTCAAATGCCCATCATTGTGATAGGAGATGCACATCTGTGTGGAGGGTCGATATGTTGTGGGGACTGTTGCAATGCACGTAGAGACACGGTTGGCAGAGTCTGGGCCACTTCTCAGGGGTGAAGGGTAGATATGACCTTCAAGTACTCTCTTACATCTATTCACTTAGACTAGAGAAAATAAGTACACCTGGTGGCCATAATAACCTGTCTGAGGAGCAGAGTTTCACCCCCCACATCCCAGAAATCACCTCACCTACTTTGTTCCATAGAACTTCTTGGGAAAGCAGTCTAGCCCAGGCTTATATACCTCCACTGTCAGTTTTGTTTCTTGGTCATGAAGTGAATGTGACTCCTTGGGGAGCTGGCCTTTCTACAAATTGTTTTGGGTTTGCATTCCTTATGGAGTATCTCTCTTGTGTCATCCACATTCCTTTCTGTGCTTCCATGTCTAACACACATTTTGTTTTCCTCATGTTTCTGCATCAAATTATGCCATGGCAACTGCATTATCCCCTTGGGAGGAGGTTTGGAGTGAGGTTTGTTTGTCTGTCATTCTCCCAAAGGGAATCCCTCCCCTAAAAAGTCACACAATAGCTGCACTTTTTTGTTTTGCTTCCCCTCCTTCACTTTGGCTTTTCTAGTATTGTTGTTAATTTGTCTACAACCAGTAGTGTGACTATCTCTGAAATTTGAATTTATTAGGTTTTTATATTTTGCTTTAAGTAATATAATCTTCTCTCTTTTTTGTAAGCCAGTTCAATATCTTGCTGCCTAGGTGCCTAAAAAGATGTGAAATAAATAAGTAAATTGTCCTCCTGTATGGATGCCAACAGTGTTGCTTGTGAAAAGAGCAAAATGTGTCCCTTAGTATAATGTCTTAGTGTTGTAACAGCAGAGTTCCTGGGATCTGTTCCTTATTGGGCAGAGATATGGCTTGAAACAATGCAAATCATGGATATGATGTCCCAGATGGGCACTGATCCATGCTAAGCAACTAAAGCAGGCAAGGGCTAAGCCTATGAAATGGCATTCCAGTGGGGCTGATTAAAATGTAATAGACACACAAACATCCCAAACACACAAAGGACATTGGCATAGACTTCTGGATAGCAGTATGTTTCAGCTCCTACTGTTAGGGTCTCACTGAGAAGTGGCTAACCCTGGCCCAGGGGACTGATATAACCCCAACCTCCAGTACAATTTTTTCCTGATCCCCAAAGGTATTTGGGCTGCAGCAGGAAAATGTTCTTTTTAAAAAATAGACACAGCCCTGAGGTGCTTAGAGAAACCTCTCAACCCAAGCCAGGACTCTGATAGAGATGCAAATTATCTCCTCCCTGATCATCGGAGCAATCATTTGAGGAGCTGGGAGGCAACAATAACCTACCGTACTCCTAATTTGCATGGATCAGAGGAAGAATGAGCACATGCAAATGTGGGGTGGCCATGCACATTTTTGGTAACACCCACTGGTGGCATGTAGCTCAAAGAGCTCAAGAGTGAATGTAGCCCTTGGTCCAAAAGTAATGGCTGCCCCCACCTGCCCCAGCCAGGATCTAACTGATATCATAATATAGAGTATTTCCTTGCCATCCCATGTGGCAACAGCTGATGTGGAGTGATGGCTAGGGAATAGCATGCTCAGGGTCATGATGTCAGGGCCCAAAGTAAGCTAAGTTCAGAGGGGGAGAGGAACGTGACATGGGAGTGTCATTTTGGGAAATTGCCCTGTATTTCTGATAATACATTTCTCCACTCATGTTTAGAAATGAGACTAGAGAGATTAATGGCTGAATCAGGATGACACGTCTTAAGTTCATAAATTGGTATAAATATGTTAACTTGACTGGGCATGTGTTAAGTGGTTCCTGTGTTTATTGTACACTTTGGGTGTTCCCCTGCCTCTGTCTTTGCTCTGAAGCCTGCTCTTCTCTCCACCTTGCCTAAATGACAGCTTGTGTGCCACGTGAGGTGTTTCCCCCCTTTATGAATGGAGCTTTTGCTCTGTGACTCATAGGTAACAGCAGTGGGTGGGGGAAGACTACCCCTTTACCCAAGAATATGCTAAAACCTGTTGTAACGAAATAACCTTAGGATGATATATTTGGTCACAGCCTGGATATATAAGGGTTAATGCATCTCCTACCCTGAGTTACATCACATGCTTGTGGGGGCGGGGTTATGAGCATTCTATGAGGAGAAAAGAGTGGTTATGACAGTTGGGAGAGAGAGGGAGATGAAGCAGGGGAGTGTGAGCTTGGGTGATGGTAGAATAGGTTTATAGAGTAGTGTTAGGTGAGGAATGGGTGAGGTTTGAAGTTATATGTTTAACAAGAACAGTCCCATTGAAACCACATGCTTGTACACATGAACCTTGAATGCAACCGTTAAGTTCATAAGACATTAAATGTTAAATTAAAGTTCCATCCGTACCATCGTCTGTGTGATCTTTCCAGCAGAGGTATCTATTGCTCATCTGGTGGGGATACTCATTAAAAGGACAAAACCCCTTATCTAAGGCAGGAAGGAAAGGTTGTTGTCCCTTGAGTGCACCGAGAGGAGGAGGAAGAGGGAGACTGGTTCAAGGGTGACACAGAGTTTCCTCGGGAGGGAGGAAAGCTTTGCAGTGGGGAAAGCTCAAGAGAGGAGAACCCTTTACTGGTGTGTACACTAGGAATAGTCTCATATCCACCTCAGAGCTTAAAAAGATACGGGGCCACGTTTTGAGCTGGAAGAGTACTCTCATTTTATCCTTAAACCCCAAGCGTTGTAAGGGGGTTTAAAAGGAGAATAACTGGGGTAGTGGGAGGTGAACTTTACCTCAGGACATCCCCATTAAAGCCTTGCACAATCTGAGACGGAAAGTAGAGGACTTTCGTCACACCTTTGCAGGGCAGTAGCAATGGACTAATGTGTTCAATTTAATAGCTTCACATCACAATCTGCTACAGTTAATCTGGCACGTTTACAAAGCTCCTTGCACCTAATGGGGGAAACTTTGCTCATGTTGTCTTTTACACCCTTCCAAACACCACCAAAATTTCTGCCCATACCAGATTGATGCTTGGAGTAGCCTTTCTATAATACTTGTCTTTTACCCTCATTAAGGCCTTTTTTTCTTTGGTTTTGCAACAATTCTCCTCATATCTCCCCCACTCCAAAACAAACGAACAGAAAACCACCCAAGCATTCATCCAAGAAAGATATTGGTTGCTCCAGGATCTTTGAGGAAGTGTTGTCAAGTTATCTGTTTGGAATCTTCTTCCTAGAGCATCTGAATTCTCAGGCTTGGCTCTGCCCTCTTGTGGGGAAGCAGAGAGCAAATGGACTTTGGAAATGTCCATCATAGCCTCCTTCTGCAGGATCCTTTTCTTTCACTCACAACAGCAGTACCCTAAGTCACCATAGAAAAGTTCCTTGGAGGAGTGCAGCTTAGTGCTTTGTCAAAACCTGACCTCCAACTTCTCAAAAGTTTTGTTCCTCTGAGAAAATGGCCTCCATTTCCCCCACATCCTACTTGAGAAGTTCTTTAGAATTTCAGTTTTGAGTTTATCTTATTGCTGGGAAATGACTGTGGGTAGTATGTGTGCATTTTCCTATTCTGTAAACATTATCCAGCACTTTGCAACCTTTCCAGCTGTCTGCATTCCTGATCTGAAAAGATTTTCCAAAAACTTACCTCTCTTACTATCTCTCTTGTACACACTCTTGCTCCCCAACAATCAGGAGAAACTAATTTACAGGGTGAAGCATGTGGCTGGGGAAAACACTGTGATCTCAAAATTACTAACAGAGAAGGAAGGTCTTTGGGTGCTGGGCGGTGTGCCCCACCTTCACCAAGATGTGGGTCTGTGTCCAATAATCCTTGCCAGGAGAAAGCAATAGCTAGGTTTCTTCAGAAACACTCCTAACTTGGCCAGTGGGATATTAGAAAAGAATTTGCAGATTTTAGCATTGAAACTTTCCCCCTGCAGGATGCTGAACCAAATGGGCCATTGGCCTGATTCAACAGGTTCTTTTGCTGTTATTACATTATCTTTCTCTTCTTCGGCCACCCCCTGCCCTTTCTGGACTATTGGAGGTTCACTGCCCTCAGGGAGCTCCTTCCAGTTTTTAGTCTGCTCCACACATACCCGTCATAGCTGCCAAGTTCTCCCTTTTTTAAAGGGAAATTCCCTTATGCTGAATAGGCTTCCTCGCGAGAAAAGGGAAAAATTGGCAGCTATGATACCCGTCTATAAGCCTGTGGAATGATTTAATTCCCGCCAAACAGACAATTTGGCCTTCCCACAGAAGGCCAAATATTTTTGAATATTGAATATTTTTTTGTGGTCAGCTTTGGAAATTCCAAAGCACTACATCAGCTGAACCAGTTGGTGACAGAGGCTTCACAGCCATAAGTACAATTTCCCTACGGTATAGTTATAGGTAGTTATATGTCTTCCCTACACACTTTTTCTGGGGCCTCAAAAGAAAACCTTCTTTCCCTCTTTACAATTACGGAGTAGTACTGTTCTTTAGCTGAAGCTTTTGTTCATTTCAGAAAAAGATTTGTTTTCCCCCTCCTGGATTGAGAGGGATGTAAAAAGAGCAGATTGTGAAATGTAACTAGGAGGGCCGGGCTTCTTAAAAGTATTCAATTGTCTAGGGAAAGGAGGAGGGAAGATACTTTCCTGACCCTGACCACCCATGCATTTACATTCACAAAGAATTTTAAACCGCTCTGTGGAAGATTTACAGCAGCAAAAGGATCATTGGGAAGACATGCTCATTACACACGCACACTGAATATAACATTCCTCCCCTTTCTTCCCACTACAGCAAACACATGTGTCTGTCAGTGCTTCATTTCAGGCAATTTGTACATCACTTTTTAAAAGCAACAACAACGTTTTTTGCTTCTGCTGGAATCCAAAGAACTTCTGATTTCCGAAAGGCAAACTTCCCCCTTAATGTTAGTTTGTTTGAACATGACTCGTGTTTATCTCTGCGTTAATCTTTTTGCAGTGACGATAGCCCAAATGTTCAGAAATTACTTGCGTAAAGAGGAAATAGTAAAATCAAAATAAGCCCATTTAAAGATTAAGCTTGTTTAAAATCATTGTGTTAAAAACAACAGCATTTTTAAAGCTTTGAGCAATGCTTAAAAACACACAATCTTCTTTTACAAGATACAACTTACCTTCAATTCCCACAGCCAACTCCTGCTGCCACCTCAAGTGATTCAAATTGTCCAGTTTCGAGAGGGTAGTAGCATAGTGAAGATCCTCCGTCTGCCATGAATGAAGCTGCTATCTACCTCTGGAAACTATTTTAGGATGGCAAGTGTGTGGCAGGTTCCATTCACAGTGAAGTTTGAAGATGATGTTTGGGCTCTAGGTCATGGCATGTGATGATGATGATGATGCCATTGTGCCACAGCTCTGCCACTCTCCTGTGCCTCAGCTGGTCCTCCATTTTCTTTGGGAGGAAGGATCACGTTCCTCGAACACACCCTTTGGAAAGGTTGCTGTCTAACTGTCCCTCCTTGCCATTGCCACCTTGCTTGCTTCATTCTCTAGCCACTGCCCGTTTTGAGGGGAGTCTGTCAGGAATACGCTGGTTTCCTCAGCCTTACTCATATAAACACAAATTTGTGTATTTACTGTTTCATTTTCTGCAGCCACCAATTCACTAAGAACGTTGTCAAAACCTCCCAATGGCTGGTACATTAGGCTTAGGTGCGAGATGGATACCAGCACTAGAGACAGGATGAAATTTTAACTAAGTTTGGTGGGTTTTTTTTAAAAGGAATATTATACACATAAGGGAATACCACAAGGGTCTTCAAGGTGCTTGTTGGCAGATTTTGAAGACTCAAGATACATTGTTGCCTCTAAGCGGTTTTTATCTTGGGCCAAATTCCCTAATCCTGCACCCCAACAAAACACAGCACAATCCACTCAAGATACCAGGGACAATCTTCCTCTGAAGCCCAACGTTTTACTTGTCCTTTGGACAGTTTAGTCAATTTAGGATTTCCACTTGTGTAACCTTCCTCTGGCAAGACTTTTACACAGGGCAGCCTCTCAGATTAACTCAGCCACCAGCTCCCTTCTGATATTCACCAGTCACGTATTAATAACATTCTGGGTTAGGCCTGAGTTTCCCCCTCAGCTATTCCTAATAAACCCCCTTATTCCCTCCATCTCACTTAGTTTCCCAACATGGAAGTCACTGCTGGTAACTGAAAAGGGGAGTAGGGAGGAAGGTTAGTGCAGTGCAGGTACTGTGGCATAGTCAATGAATAGGGCATATGTATTTGTTCAAAACGTGGACACGATAGCATCTTTTATCATTAAGATGCTGTCTGTCTGAAGTGACAATACTTGCATTGTACACCAAATTATGATAACCATTTCCCCCCGTTATGCCCATTCACAAGTTGTGCCAGAAATGTGTGTCACAAAAAAGAAAAAGAAAAAAAAGAATAAGGGTGCGTAAATCCCAAGCAAATGCTCAAACAAAACAAAACTTCAAGTCTGGCTGTGATCCTATACTCACTTACAAGGAAGTAAGCCTCAATGAAATCAACAGGACTTAATTCTGCTTGTACCATCGTAATAGTATCTCTTTGTGCCTGCCAAAGAGCCATGTCATGCTTATGACAATATTTTATTCTCTTGTTGTTTATGCTGTCTTAAATGTGCATTTTATGTTTGACTTCACTTAACAATGTTGGGTTTTTTTTTTAAAGTTCAAGTGTTTTTTTTTGTTAACTTTGTGTTAAATATGTATTCTGTAGTTGACCTCCTTTGTAATGTTTTATTTTGAAATCTTTCACATATTTTAGTTTTCTGTTAATTATGTTGCTTTGACTGTATACTTTACATTTGACATTCTTCAGAAATGTTTGATTCTGGATTGTTTTATTGACGTTTTAATCTGCTGTAAACTGCTTAGAGATTTTTCTTAAAAATGTAAAGCGGTATAGAAAGGAAATAAATAAATAATAATAATCTCCTCAGCCCAACCATCTGTCTCACTGGCAGTTAATTTTGAACTGTCTTGAAGTTCTAGCCAATCAGAGCCTGCTGTCAGCCTGACCAATCAGAATGCAGTTACCTGATCCAGCCCTGCCCCCCCTCTCCTGTTAGAACATGTCACTAAGAACCACTACTAAGCAGGCTTACATTCTCACAGCGGCACAAGGACTTAAACTGTGACAGTCACAGAGTTCCAAGAATATTTATTTGTTCCATGCACAACCATAATCAGACATATATGCAGCATTTCTCCACAGAGTCCAGAGTCTTTTAAGGGCCCAATCACAGAATTGTAAGTTGTATGGCCTAGAGTAGGCCCAAAATGGTTGTGTGGTTGATAAGATTCCTCAAATCTGGCAGAGAAGTCTAGGTTTTGTACAAATTTGATGGAGGTGAATGGGAGCTCAGCAATATTCTCGTGTTGCTCTCATTTATTTTAGTAGAATCTGACTTGCCATTTTGGAGGGTTGCATCCTAAGTTATTAAATAGAAACAAATGAAGCAAATGTACATAGGGTGGCCATATTTCAAACTGAAAATCTGGACAGAAAAGTTGTTGGGTTTTTTTTTTTTAGGGGGGGCAAAGTTGTTGAGCTATTTTTATGGAAAACTGACAAAAAGGGCACTGCCAACATGGGCTGACATATGTCTGGAGTTTACTGGACATTTAGCAGTTTTCCGCCCAGACACTGCTAGAGACAGCTGTATTCTAGATATATCCGAGAAATCCCGGACGTATGGCAACCCTAAAAGTACAGGAGAGAAAGTGTGGGCAAGTGTGAACAGTTCTTGTGAAAGATTATAGGAAATCATGCCAAAACGAAGTGGGGTTAAAGTGAAAGCAATGCTCATTTTGCAGCTTTTGAAAGGATGTGGCAAAGCCCCCCCAAATTAAATATTGGTGGATAAATACAGTTGTTTTAAAAAATGTCATCGGCAATAATTTCAATGACAACTTTGTAGTCAAATGCTGTTTGTCCTTCTCAGATTACTGTAGGAGTATTGCTGCATTTAAGGGTTTAATGGCCATGGAACAGAAACTTTCACAGGAAGGCAATGTCCTGCTGCTACATAAATACGCTTGATTAATGATGCAGACTCTCTCCTCTTCTGCAGCTGATGGAGGGGTCTGTAGCGCCAGTCATTCACAGGACAGTAGATGTCACCTAAAAGTGGAGTGTGCTCATGGTAAATTTACCATGAGATGGCAAACAAGGCTCATGGAGTGGCATTAGCTGCCCCATGACTTCATAGTACTTTTATTGCTTGGTTATTATTGATTGCTGGTTACCTCAGAAAACCTTCCACACTTAGCCCTTGTACTGGCGTCCTGCTGAGGGCGAAGACAGATGGAACATTGTAAGAGTGACAGTGGTGGTTTAATAGCGACTTTACAGCTCTCAAAGAATACTTTTCTTCCCCTCTCTTGGTGTGAGCGCTGAAAAACACATTGATTTCCCCCCAGGTTTTCAGCATGGTTTCAGCAAGCTCTGCAGACATGGCCTTCCCCTTTACGTACTTTAACAATACTTTGATCTGGTGAGGTGGATTCCCAGAGGTAGACAAGAACGCATCTATGCTTTTTTCAATACAGCAGAGTCTTTGCCACCAGTGGTTGGCTTCATCTAATCATAATAATGGAATATGCCAAATCTACTGACTGAAACGGACTGATTGGTCTGAAAGGACCCAGAATTTAGATGTGCAAAATTAAGTTGGGATGTGTGCACAATGACCAGAATGGCCAAAGTTTGTAAAATCTTTTACATTACAAATAATTACAAAATCTATTAAGTTATAATGCCCATCCTGCCTTAAGGGCCGGTCCTATAGGAACCCATGGTGTTGCTACAGATTCTGGGCATCCAGAATGACTAGTACTTTTCTTGCAACGTATTTGTTGTGCTTACTACATTTGTAAACCAAGAACTATTCCAAGAAGATCAAAAGTAGTTTACACGTGTTT
This sequence comes from Zootoca vivipara, assembly GCF_963506605.1. Classification (NCBI taxonomy): domain Eukaryota; kingdom Metazoa; phylum Chordata; class Lepidosauria; order Squamata; family Lacertidae; genus Zootoca; species Zootoca vivipara. The sequence goes on from NC_083280.1 coordinate 82,119,395, forward strand.
CTTCGATCTCCTATTCAGGCAGCATTCAGGGTCAGCCTCTCTGAGCTTCATATGCCTTCAGACCACTGTCTGGGAGCAGTGAGTGCCATGGTAGTACTCAATATATTGGGTGATTCTTCAGTTATTGCTGGGAAGCAGCTCCTTTGACTAAATCTGCGAATAGTGGAGACCTTTATATAGCATCCCCATCCTCCCCAGAAGACTGGCTTTTTCTTTTTGTAAACAGTGTTGAGGTTTTTTACAATCAAGCGGGGTATAAATCATGAAATTAATAATATAAATAAATAAATACATACATAAATTTATAATCCCAGTGGCATTTGGGATGCAGCTCACCCAGCCTCGGGTGACAGTTTTGGATGAGACTTGTTCCACCAATTGCAACTCTGGCATCCATCTCTCCCCTGGGTGCCCTTCCTTCTCCTGGCTTAATGTCCTTGTTACTCCTTACTGGAGACAGGAGATATGCACCGGGGCTGCTGCACACTAACAGCAATGCACCATTGAATTCCAGCTGTGTTTCCATCCAGCTGGGGTGCTTGTGCTGTGGGGTGTCCACAGTGGTGGAACACCAACAGTATATAATTTGTTGATTATTACTAACTTCCTTTTGCTGCAGACTCATCCTAGAATGCAAACCAAAAATACCCAGAGGCTCTTGCTAGTGATCCATATTTCTCTTAAGATCAACAATCATTTACGCTGAATGCATCCTCTTATTTGACCCAGGAGTTCTTGATACTGGTAGTTTAGGGAAGCAATA